>NC_081212.1:25180515-25780515 GCF_902713425.1 Acipenser ruthenus | reverse complement strand
AATTTGTATTTGCCAAATAGTGGTTACCTCAAGCTCAGTTTTTTTCAAATACTGAAATAAGCCTCAGATGGATGGACAGAACGCATACGTTTGCATTATACATTACATAGAACAAGCTAGAGTTAAGTCCTCACCTCAGGATCGGCAAAGACCTCTGAAAAGTTCTGGAAGGTGAATGCCCCACTTTGTAAGATAAGATCGCCTCCCTGGTCTGAACTTTGCCCGCTCAGAATCAGGAGTTTGTGTCCAGCAGGGTTGGTAATCAGAGAGTGGATCTGGAGCAAGAGCACAGAGAACATGAGGTTGAGATTACACACGCAGAAAGTTTCAGAAAAAGTTACGTTTTCTCTAACGACTTATCTAAAGCTAGTATATATTATGCCTTCATAACCCCTTGCAGAGGACATGAACATCTACTAGAAACTGGTTTTAATGAGCTCAGAGGACTTCGTGAAAAACAATATCACTGGCAAGTATGACATTCCATATTGCAAACATTTGTCAATTCTGCTTAGGGTGGTTGTTCGGCCCAAGTTTGGATGTAGGAAAACCGGAGATGTACCTCTGAGACAATTGTGTTCTCTGAAGGATTGACTAAGACGACGGTTTCTAGGACATCACTTCTGTGGTGAAGAGTCCTTTGTCCTGCAGGAGACAGAGAGTAAAGCATAAGGACAAATGAAACAATCATTCAATTATCATTCAGGGCACAAGATCTTCATTTAAACACAACAACAACCTGTTTACTCTTCTCAGATTGCATAGTGTTTCTGGTGTATGACTCCAAACTATGGTGCTTTGTAACAGTATACGGAATAAATCTTTTGCACAGGATTCCTTTTAGAAAGGGTCAACTAGGGGAGTTCTACATAACATGTACATGCAGTCCAAATACACAAAACACAAGGAAGGCAAACAACCTTAGGCTGCTTTTGCATTTAAATAATCATACTGTTTTCAGATCTCATTAAGTAATGAATTCTGTCATTCATGACAATAAGTAATATAATCTGCTTTTCTTTACCAAGTGAAGGCATATGAACAGAAAGGCATATCCAACTGAATTATGCTGAGTGCTGTGCATTGTACATGTGGTTACATTGGATCATGGAACTTTCTAATTAGTAACATGCATTTTTATTCCATTCCATTCGTTTAATCAGACGGTGTCCTCTTTATAAGTAGCCCATTACTCCCTCGCACCAACAATCTGTCAGTCCAACCAAGGCTTGTCAATTTGTCTTATTGCTATTCAGAAAAAAACTATTTTGAAATCTTCCTGCCTATCAACTTTTCCTGTGAAAGAATAAAATGGGTCCCGCAAGTTTCATTGATCCAATGTTGAAAATATGAAAAGCAATGTTGGCCATGTTTCAGTTGTGAAGTCTTCTGGTCTGTGGTTGAAGAAAACGTTGAATGTTAACCTTGTTTCCTTTCTAGATTTCTTTGAGTGGAATACTGTGTTTCTTTTGACAGGGCTGCTGATTGTGGAAGCTCTTGAAGAGCCATTCTAACTGCTGTGAAAGAACAGGGATGTGGAATGGTGGCTGTGGGATCTCACAGCAGCTGCTCCTGGATATGGGGATGACTGAACACTCCTCCCACGAGCAAAATCAAATGGGCTCAGTTTGTTTAATCTTAGAAGATAAATCCTCTTTTTAATTGACTTCAAACTAGCTGTCATGAAAAAGGCATATGAGGGGAAAGAAAAATGCAGCAATGCATACAAGGAGTTTGTCCTCACCCTGGAGTTTGCACGTTTCTTAAGAAAGCAAAAAACTCTGAAAAGAAGAACTGTAGACACTGGACTAGATTCTCAAAGCTGTTGACTCCAAATTGTAGTTATTTTTTGTATGTGTTTAAAAAAAGGTCATCTGCCTGACACCCATGGAAAATGTAATTAGTTGATCACACCAAACACAGCATGCATGCACATTGGTACCCTACCAACATCCCATCTCTCCCCAGACAGCAAACCCTGCCTCTGTATTGGCTGTTGCTATGGTAATGGTAGGCTGGCTGTTGCCGGCAGCAGCGTTACACTGACACGGTCTTTGCGATCTGCGACGCATTGCAGCATTTCTGTTCAAGAAAAAAAAAAAAACCTTTCCTGATGCCTGGAAAATGCACAGCTTTGCACAGAACAGGAACTGACAAATCAACATAACCCTTGTCTTCACTCAGACATGCTATATTTAGCCTGCTATGCTATTTGGCTGTGTTTAACTGCAAAATCAGAGCAACATATTCTACAGGGAATGGAATTTGTTCTCTGTATCTTACTGGGAGCTGGGAGGCAACAAGCAAAACAGAGAAAGAGGATGAATTGTACAATACAGAGTTTACTGCTAATGGAGTTCCCTTTAGAGCATGGCAGGGTTTAACTCAGGGCTTATTTTATACAGGTCAGGAAGTAAAGTCCAGACATGAAATGGGGCTGCTTGAGATGCTCTGGTGTTGAGAGATGTGGGCTATTAAATGTATTTGAAAGTCACACGCTCACTATTGCTCTCAAGTTGCTCTGGGGGTTAAGCTAGGTTTGGGTTGTCCCTTGTCTGTCCACACAAAGGCCTGAAATAAACACTGCTAGAAAAAGCACCAGGGTTTAGAATTCATGAGGGGAGGAGGGTGCTCCCAAACTACCATGTGTCTCGGTCCTATCCAGGCTGTTAAAATGGATAGAAGGGCAAACCAGACTTTGCACTTGAAACAAGCTCAACTGGAAATCTAAAGGACTGAAAATAATTTTTAGACCAGGGCAGAGTATCGGTGCGCTAGTCTAACCCCTATCCACCTGCAGCCAGAGCCACCTTCACACTGAGAGTCCAGAAAGAGAAGCTTCATTAAGAGGCATGATCAGCTACAAGAATGGGAATTATAACAGCCAGTCCACGTTGCACAAACATATGCACGCCATAAAAACAGCATCCGTTGGGATTTCAAAGATATTCTACGCTGCAGAAACATTCAGCCAATTCAGCTGAGAACAAAGCAGATCACATTGATGCTACTGACTACAGAGCTGTAACACATCACACGAACACAGTATACCCGTTCTAGTCATCTTGTCAAGGATAACTTATTTCCATAGAGTACCTGTCATAATGGCTTCTATATTTTTAGCAACAAAAGTAGGAACATCTGAAAAAACATCAACATTCAAAGGCAAAAAAAAAAAAAACCTGCTTCTCCAAAGTGCCTTGTGCAAGTTATTTAAGCACAGGCACAGTTACAACTACAGTGGAAATTGCTCTTGCCACAATTCAATTTGAAAAACAAGGGCAGTTCTCTTGTGATTTTAGTATCTTATAAAACACCCTGTAATTTAGCACATTATATAAATAAAATGTGCTCACCTTTAATTGCTGTGAACCTTCCTGCTACTTTTAGCAAGCAAGAAGACATAACATAGCAAAAATGTTTAAGAAGAAAACAGCAGCATTTTGGAGTTCTGCATCTCATCCACTATGAGGAACCCAGTCACTGGACCCACTACATTGATTCGATTTTGCACACTTTCAAGATGATACACACAAATGTGTGCTTCAAAGATTCACGGATTTGCAATTCCCAGCTCTGTGCAACCATAGAGTATTTGTAAAGATGAAACAGGCCTGCGCAGTCACGCGTGTACCGCACACACACACACACAGATCTATTCCACTCGCTCTCACGCAAGCAACATCCTGACTGCTCCCACCTACCAAAACACCACAGAGCCATTAACGTACATGGCAGATTCAATTCATCCCCACTGAATTTATATGTCTAATTCACCACAACCTGTGGATGTGGATTTGCCTCTCTCTTCGCTGCCTCGCTGGAAACGTTGTATGGCTTTTTTCAGGGTGGGCACAGCTGACTCATGCCATAAGCCTCTTACTGCCTGAATGGAGCAGGACCTAATTATAGTGAGCCGAGGACACACCTCCCAGGGTCCTGTTCTTTCTCTTTCTATCTGATTCAATCCCAGCCCAGAGAAATCACCCCAGTACCCTCACCCTGTCCCCATTCACCCAGTCCCCCTCTCCCAGTCCCCCTCTCCCAGTCGCCTTCACACAGTGGTGAGCTCTGCCTGTAAAACACTATCACAAATGTTACTGGAATGCAAATTACCCCCCTAAACAAAGAGTCACAGTTTGTAGTTCTATGTAATTAATTCAGGTTGATCTGCTGTTTCTGTACATACCATCCCCCTGGAAAACACTGCAAACAAGAGACTGCATTTTGCCTTCTGTTTACGACAAGTTATATAGTAGTCTGCGATGGACAGTGTACTTATTATATACTAGTGTATAGTGCTTCAGTCAACTTTGAAATACAGGGAACATTACAAGTTAATTAATTCCTCTTATTGAGTTAATGTACTTCTTTCTTTCTTTCTTTCTTTCCTCCTCTCCCACAGCACCCTTTTTGAGGAAGCTGTCCCAGTTTCCTCCCCTAATCCAAGTCATGTGATCTGGCCAGCACTGGGAGGTTCCATAGTTAATCCTATTAAAGCCTCAGTTCTAATTGCAACTGTGCCACAGACTCTCACCAGGGAAGGCCCTGTCAACACTCGGCCTGCCTCTGACCATGCCTGGCAATGCTCTGCGATTGGCTGCTTTTGTCTGCCTGCACTCCACTTTCTGCATCTGATTTCAGCGTGGTTAAGAAGTATAGTAAGAGGGGTAGAGACTGAGGGAGAGTTGAGAGTTCCAGTGAAGTACAGACAGGTAGTTAAACTAACGAAACGCGAAAAAAAGAACAGAAACCCAGAGATTTCTAGCATTAGGCCTCCAGTAATTCTAGTAAAGCAGCAGTTACTGAAGACATTCAGCAGGGTAATTGTACTGTTTCACCTCAGGAATGAAAATAAACACAACCAAGAGTTATGACTTCATTTGAAATACGAATAAGCTCTTACATTGTTAAGTTGAAATGACCTCCCATCATTGTAAAGTAAGTACACTGTAGTCATCTCAAACTGGAAACAGCATTGAATTCATTGTTACATTGACATTTCATGCACAGCACACACATTACAGTCCCGCAAGATACTGTGCATCGCAATGAAACAGTGGTTTGAAAAGCGACTAACAGATTCAGGTCAGGTTTGAAACAGGGCATGCTTGTAGCATCCTGTACATGCAAAGTTTGAGAATGTATTCTTTGACAAACATAGATAAAATAAATACAAATGAAATGATGAGATAGCACAGCTTCTACAAGGGGGAGAGTGTTGGTTTCCTCCTGAAGGCAGCTGTGTGTCTGTCCTTGTGTCGAGTGACTAGTCCAGATAGAGAGCAGGCGAGGATGTCTTCTTCAATGGATGGAGCCTCCCTTTCTCTTACTGTTTAAGACAGTAAGAGCACTTTCACTGAAAGACAGTGTCACCCACTGTGCTCACCATACTGTAAGTGACAGGGACAACAGGCCAGATGAACTTCTAATTTGAATTTACGCATTGTATTTAAATACTGTTCTGGCTTAGGATGAGATGAGCGGGCAGTAACTACCATGCTATATTCAGCAAGACTGGCAAACTGCCTTCACCAAAGTGTATTTCTCTCCTACGCACACACCAGGAATCTAACCAACACCCATTAAAACACAGACCTGTCTAGGACTCCCCCAAGACCAGGGGTTCCCATCCTGTTTCTCTCAGTGGGTCCCTGAAACACTCCCCAAATTATATTACTGCAAGTATTCTCACCCACCCAAACCGTGAACCCAGTGCCTCATGAAACAAGCTGTTAAACAACGTCCTTGCTGATATTGAGATCTATTCACATCATTAGGAAATATTTATTATACTATACAACTATTCAGTAAAAAATAAAAGCCCATTTATTGAAGCACCTGATCACAACAAAATCTGAGCACTCAAATGCTTGTCTAACGACAGGTTGAACTGGATACTGATTTACAGTTAAGCTGGCATGACAGCCACCTCTCTGTCAATCATCCCACTCATGCAGCTAGTGGTGCAAGGGGAGTGAGTGATATTCAGAACCACGTTTCCAGGGGGCTCCCGAGTGGTGCATCCAGCAAAGGCGCTCCGCGCAGAGTGCAGGATGTGCCTTATAGCCTGGAGATCACAGGTTCGAATCCAGGCTATGTCACAGCCGACCGTGACCGGGAGTTCCTAGGGGGCGGCTCACAATTGGCTGAGCGCTGCCCGGGTAGGGAGGGCTTAGGTCGGCAGGGGAATCCACGGCTCACCGCGCATCAGCGACCCCTGTGGCCGATAGGGCGCCTGTGGTTCTGCAGTGGAGCCGCCAGATCTGTGTTGTCCTCCGGCACTATAGGTCTGGTGGCATTGCTGTGGATCTGCAGTGCGAAAAATGACGGCTTGGCAGGAGCACGTTTCGGAGGACGTGTGTTCCAGCCTCTGTTTCCCGAGTCGGCGGGGGGGTTGCGAGCGGTGAGCCGAGGATACAGATAATAATTGGGCAAACTAAATTGGGGAGAAAACCGGGGTAAAAAATTGGCGACGACTAAATTCATTAAAAAAAAAAAAAAAAAAAAAAGAACCACGTTTTCTCAGTGTTCCCTGGTTGTGGTCAGAGCATTCTGCCAATTTCTTTACAACGAGTACTTCAGTACTCTAATGGAAAGGTAGTAGTACCACTGACCAAACTCTAGCATCTACCCCGTTTAAAACCCCAGGGGCTCCTGTTTAAAAGCTGACTCTCCCCCACACTAACCAGGCATATTCTTTTTCCATAGTGTGTTTGTGATAGATGCCAGGATCGGCCAGTATTCCGTTTTACAGTTAAAAACCAGACATCAAACTGGGAGGCGGGGAGAGACATTTTGTGTGGCAGTCTGGCGCAGTGTTTGACGAATGCACCTGCTGTTTTGGTTGGCACAGCAACCGCCCCCAAAAAAACAATGGCCAACCCGTGACTGTGTGCTCAAAGACGTGCTTCTCTGCATTCCTGTCAGGGATGTTTGTACGAGTGGGGTGTCTGAGAGAGGGAGGGCTGCATTGCTGGCATGCTGCTGGCAAGCTGCTGCTGCCAGAGAGAGAGACAGAGAGTGACAGTGAGTGACAGTGTCATAGCGCTAGCCAGCTGAGTGGGCAACAGTAGCGATGTTACTGTTTACTGGAAAAAAACTCAATGCCTTCCCTCCCTCCTCCAGCTCTGGCACCATTCAGAGACTGGGGCATTGTCTACTCACAGTACACTAACAATGAGATCAGAGCGTTCAGTCAGGGTTTCCGGGAGCCTTTTAGAAGGTCTGCGAGAGTTCCAGTGGTCAGGGTCGAATATCTCAAGGTCCTGCTTTCCTCCCCTTTAAATCACAGAGGAGGAATTTATTTTATTGTTCAGTTTTAAACCCAGTAGGTCTTGGCACAATTTTTATAAGATATTCACAAATATTTCAAGAACTTCAAGGCAAAGTGCCAGCATCAGCAGTGCTGGATATTAATGCCGTATTAGGAAGGGGCTGAACCTAATAAAAAGGTTAGGAACCCAATGTAATTCCTTCCTGTATCTTGTTCTGGTTGCCCAGTTTTTTGGGGGACATTGAACTTTCAAATCTTTGCTTCAACCAACTAACTAACCGCTGACTTCTCTCGGTCTTATATACTGTAAGTTCAGCTGCCCAGTCAGGTTTCAATGCTAAGGGTGAGTGAATAAAGGGGAAGGGATGGAGGAGAATAAGAGAGAATCAAAAGAGAGGGGTGAGGGAGGAACAATACCTGGAACAATAAAGCCCTATTGAACTGAACTGAGAGGAGGCAAAAGAGAAGAGCAGGCAGATGGTAAAGAAAAGTGAATTACTGAACCCCTTCTATAGATACTTTAATACAATATATTAAATTGGCATAATCGCACACCTGGGATCCAAGGTGCTTCAGGACTTCAAACTATTTTGTATAATTCAGACAGCATAATGCACAACGTCTTACTGCTTTTACAATCTCATGTTAAAAACATTGCGCTAATGTGCTGAAAGAATTAAACATCAATGGTAATACACAGTGTATGTATTCATGGTGAAAGCCATTAGCACTTTAAAAGTGACAGTATTCATACTTACTTCGAATAAGCAGTCTTTAGTTGAAAGCATTGGGAGAGGACACGTGTATTTACAAGTCCATTTTGAGTTTTAATTTAGCAAAATAAGATGTACTGCAATCTTAGGGAATCAGGCGTTTCGAATTGCAATGAAATATATAATCAGGAAGGAGACATGTGTAAGAAGGTAAGTGTGAGAGAGATAGAGAAAGACATAGAGAGAGAGAGACATCAGGGTAAACATAATGTATAGCCTTCAGCCAAAGACATGTTAACTTCTATCATATCTTGAACCAAAAGACTGTACGCCAGTGTTATGATCAATGCTGCCCTTAGGAGAAATCCTTTCACTGCCATGTATTAGTCGCTTTTATATATTTCTTCACTGCTGACAAAAAAGACAATATGACTTAGCATATCCATGCCTGGAGGGTTTAAACAGAGAGAGAGGTGATCCATTATAATCGTTAGGGTTTTACATTATATAATCAAATTCTAAATTCTATATCTAATAAGTCGAACTTTACAAATAATAAACTAAATAGCTATATGTGAACTTCAAAGATAACTTGAAAGAATTGCAATATGATAGGAATGGGAAGAGATTTTGTTAGGAGTACAGTTACTTCTGTAAGGCTGGCAATTTTTCTAAATGATTATTGAGGAAGCCCTTTTTCTAATGATAACAATTTCACTTTAACAACAACAAAACCACACCGTTTAATAAAGACCGCTCCCTCCCTCCCTTCCTCGTCTCTGCAATTCAACACATCTGTCTGCTGCCCCCTCTCCTCACTCTACCATAAGCAGCAGGTCCAGCAGCCAGTGACACTGTGATTTGAATTGTGCCTCCACCCCCAGCACCCTCCTTCACAATGTAAACAGTCACACTGCTTTCTTAACTGAACCAGGCCGCGCTTGTGAAGCGCACACTGCCATATATGGAAAAGCCATTTCAATTCCACAAACTCCAAAACCTAATTACTGAACCACTTCAATTGCTAGGCTTGTATAACAGTATTAAAAACACATATTTAACCAGTGTAAGCACAGACCAAGGAGCTGGAGTATTTGACCGGAGAACTGGCAGGTTTAACTTAAAGAACTAGGGGTATACATGGTATATGAGAACCAGCACATACAATATTCCCGAGCCCGCTCCTTCTCCACCCTTGCTCCGCAGTGGTGGAACGACCTTCCTACAGATGTCAGGACTGCCCAGTCCCTGACCACATTCCGGCGCCTCCTTAAGACTCACCTCTTCAAACAGCACCTGTAGAACTCTTCTGTTTGTATCCTGGGACACTATCACCCTTCATTTAAATATGCTTTATTTTGCTCTTATCTGCCCCCTATTTTACTGCATTTAATCCTGTACTTCAGAATATTGTAATCTGCCAAGTGTTTAACCTGTAGTATTTTGTACTTAATCATATCCTGATGTAACTATCACTATTTAATCATATCCTGATGTAACTTTCACTATTATCTGCTGTATTATTGAATTGTGGTTTGTCACACTTGAAAAAAAAAAAAATTATTGTATTTCTTGCTCTTATTGTATGACTTGTATTGTAACACTTGAATGTATTTGTATTTGCTTGCGATTGTAAGTCGCCCTGGATAAGGGCGTCTGCTAAGAAATAAATAATAATAATAATAATAATAATAATATAGAGAACTCAGTCCTAGGGACCTGAGAGCCAAACAATTCAATCCACTATGAAGAACTCAATACTGGGGATTTGAAAGCATCACATTTCATACAATATAGGGATCGGTATTGATAGAAATCAGTACTGGAAATATGAAAGCCAGCATATTAAATATAGAGGATTTCTCCTGGTAGTCTAACCTAAACCAAATTCTCTGTAAAAACTGTATTAAACTGGCAGGAGAAGAACTGCAGTAACTCTGCAGAGATTTCTCCTGCTGATCTGGACCAGCAGAAGGTTTCTAATGAATAAATGCACTGCCCAGACACTTCCATAGGGACACTTCAAATGCTGCCCTCAGTCCATCACTGACTGTTTTCATGCTGAGCTCATTTCTGTGTATCCTCCCTCTCCACTTTTCAAGTCATCCAATTAAGACTGTAATCCAACGCAACCATGCTTGTCTTTCTCAATAATACTAAACTGGTGATGACCTGCAGAGACTGATGCAATGCACACAAGTCTATTACGGAGTGTAGCATTTTGCAACATAAATCCTAAACATACATTTAAATGAACACAAGGACTATGGGAGGATAGATTTAATTATATTGCTGCTGACCAAACATGTGGAGCACACCCTTTCTCTGAACGTGGTCAGCTTTAAATAATTGGTATCCTTTTCTGAACATCACTAACTTGTCTAAGAGTTAGTGATGGGGGGGGGGCTAGTATAAAGTGATAATCTTGCAATTTGAATGGCCAGTTCCATGTCTTTATTTAATACCTCAGTACAATCAGCCTGCAGCTTATATCACTGCCTGATCGGTGGACTCATTTAGGAAAACAGAACATTGCAGTTGGTTTGGTTTTTTTTTTTTTTTTTTAACAAGCAGTTTTGTTAAAGCAAGAAGAAACCCAGAGGACTTCATTAGCCGGTGGTCTGGAGGTGGGGGTGGGGGAGTGGGTAGGAATCTATCAACCACATCACAAAATTCAAAGCATCCAATATGATTTCCAAGCACATTCATCATCAATTAGGTCTAGTTTTGTCTTTTTGGAGGATGAATCAATGAATAATTCACTAGCATCACGTACTGAAGCAGAGGTCGCCCCTCATTTTGTTCTCCTTAAATCTGCTCAAACACATCCATATCTCCCTGTAGAAAAACACCTTCACATAACCTACTAATTAGTCAGGGTCGTACATATATTGCACCGATGGAGAATGAGTCAAACCTGGCTATACAGTATACATCTTTTATATCTTCATTGAAAACCACTGGCTTGGGCATTTTACATCTGACATTGTACTAAGTAATAAATGAATATCAGAATAGGAAACAGAAAAGGGCAATATCCACAGTTATTTTGAGTTATTATTATTATTATTATTATTATTATTATTATTATTATTATTATTATTATTATTATTAATAATAATAATAATAATAATAATAATAATAATAATAATAATAATAATAATACAAACCTCTCCCTCTCCAGGGTTGTAATTGAGTTTCCCTTCTCATATGTCCTCCTAAAAGGTTTCCCTTTGGATATTGCCATTCTCCTCCCCTCTCTGGTAATAAAATATATTCAACTTTCCCCCTCGGGCTCCCCACCGACAGACAGTGAACCATTGCAGCTTTCACAATTCACTTACCAGAACCCCAGCTTGTAAATGAAGCTATAAGGACTGACGAGGCATTCATTAGAAAGACATAATAGCACACTGGGGGGGTGGGGGGGGCTCTGAGGTCATGAAGCAAAGAGGGTCTCACACCCCAGATTAGTCATAACGTGTGAATAATGAACCGCTTGGAAAACTTGCATTGAAAACTAAAACAGATTAATGGGAAGAGACCAGGATTCCAGGATTAACATTTTGGTGGGCTCCAGGGCCTTCGTTTCTGTGTAGATCTTTGCTCTGTCTGGGGCAGAGGTTTGTCATTGGCTTGGGCACTACAGAATGACTTCTCTTCATTTAAAGAAACGCTTTTGGAGATTTAAACTGGAATGCAAAGACCTTGTCTGGCGTTGTCATCATTACTAGACTTGCATGATCCACTGCACTGATCCAAAGGAAAAACATCACATCACGTAGCAGTGAAGAAAAAAAAAAACACTCCACCAGGGTGTTCATTGTCTTTATCATAACTAAACAAATACAACATATAATAGGTAAGCGTTCTGTGTACACAACAACGAAAATATTTGCATCAATTGATTAAATATGTGGTACCTGCTGTACGGCTCTTGTGTTACGATATAAAATGGAAACTTTGTTAAATAAAATGAAACCAGCATCTGCTCCTGTGTATATCTGCTCCAGATATGAAAGAACTGTTCTATATAAAGCCATAATTGATTCAGTGTCTGTCAGTCACCTTGTCCCATCTACTTGAGCGGGCTGTGGCAGAGACGAACTAACTAACCAGAGGTGGAGAAATACATGGCAATTTCAATTTGACTTACTCTTCAGCAACACTTCATTTGAAAGACTTACTATTTGTATTGGTTCCTAGATATCTGTTAAATATCAGAGAGGCAATTTGTCCCTGTGATGTCCTTGCAGCACAGCCCTGAAATGATATCAGTCTACCTAAGTGTTGTGTCTTATCACACACCTCCTTTTCAGGGTCATTTAGCTTTGATTTTAGCAGGATTCCTTCTGAATATTTAGCAAAATCCGTTATAGCTGTGATCAACCTAGGAGAGAAAATATGAGGCAAAATAATTTTGTAAAGTTACTTCTAAAAGGGATTGGGCTCCTTTAATTAATGATAATGAGACGATAATGAAGCTCATGATTCCTCAAGGCCTTGCTATTGCTACCTGGGCCTGGCTCAGCATCGCTAGGCAGCAGCAGCATCACCTCACTGGGGACACTGCAGCAATAACGAATGAGAGAGAGAGAGACAGAGAGAGAGCGCATGCGAGTGAGCAGGAGGGCTTACTCCCCATCAAAACAGCACAGTGCTGTATATCTCTACAGTGAGAAATCAAAGAACCCCCAGCCCAGCCCACTCTGCCCAGCCCAGCCTGCAACACAAAGCAATGATGATGAAGCAGAAACATTCCTGGAAAACAGAGCTGCAGAATAGAAAAATACTGCAGCTGTTTCTGCAGGACCACTCTCCCTGTCGGCTCTCTGTTCGTCTTTTATCCTTAATTACACTATTATTATCACAAAATCCACAAAATACTACTATTATTACTAATTGAACAATAGAAATCGTTTTTTTTAATTTAAATCACTTCAAAAACTAGATCAAAAGCAACATCCCAGCATTACTAATATCAGTAATGTCCCCGGTCAGGCTGCCTGGCTGCCTGGCTCTGAAATGAGGAGAGATGGATTTTCCAGACTGGGAGGATGATGACTCTCTTCCTGTTTCTGCTGGGAGTCTGAGTCTGACTCACTCTGGGGCAAGCTAAGCGTGACACACACCCACAATACGGAAACTACTGGCTGATAGCAATAATAATAATAATAATAATAATAATAATAATAATAATAATAATAATAATAATAATAATAATAATAATAATAATCCCTGATTTGATATCAATATAACATTTTTTACGGGAGCCATGGACTACAACCATACATAATACATATTAATGAAATACATATTCTAAAATTCATACATGTTAAGGTCGTCCATTGAACCAGATTAAATAATGATAACGTTGCCCTGCTTTGATTTGTGATATTCTTGGACCTCTTGACAACCCAGCTCAATCTGTCATTCAATCTGCAGGTCATTTCCTACAGGTATCTTTCTGTTTGCCAACACTGAATCTATATGCGATTTCTAATGCATATCACTGTATAGATCTGTTCACCCTATTCTCGCATGGCTGGATCATATCAATGCATTACAACAAAGCTCGCCTCACGCCTCAGCCACCAGTTGTCATTTATTTGTGATTTATTTTGTATGCAAATAACACACACACTGTGACAGCATATAATTAACAGAGCAGATTTGACAGTTATTTTTTAAAGTCTTTCGCAACCGGAAAGTTACTGTACACCCTAGCACCCTCCCCCTCCCCTCCCCTCCATCCCCCCTTTATGTTTATGCTAAAATGTGAACGACAAAGCAGCCCCGTTTTAACGAATAATTTGTATAATACATACATAGATCCATGCATATATAATTAATTGATGTGCACGGGAGTATGTATAATTATGACTTGTGCATGAGCTACAATAAATACGTAAATGTAGGACACGCGTTTTCTTTTGTATCCCTACAACGCATACATGGGCAAGCTGATTTCAGTAATCAAAGAAAGAAAAAGAAAGAATTAAATGATGATAAATATACAACAAGTTTGATATTTTGGTAGAAAACGCACGAACATACCTGAGACCCTCTTAAAGTGATCTGTCTGGCTCTGTCTGTCTGTCAGTCTGTCTCTTTGCAGACGCACACTGTCTCGTACACCTCAAACAATCTTGCTCTGTCCTAAAACCAAGCTTTCGAGAGAGCGGCTACACTCCACCTCTGGAACATAGCCTCTACCTTTTGTCATAATCGGTCTAGATTTAACTAGCGTGCTGATCGATTCATTAATGACTTAATTCAGCCAGCCATTCATTTGATTTATAGACTTGTCACGTATAGTAGCATTTTATATTAAAATACGCACAACACAAACCAACGGAAAATGACAAGTACTTTATTAAATAAAGAAAACACAAATGTATCACAATAAAACAGAACGGTTGCTATTCGGCTCATCTGGGCGTTCATATTACTGTATAATAATATAAACGCATTGACCGACCAGCATCCTCATCCGCTATTCTGCTAGAACTAGCCCAACGCGATACGTCCTCTCCTCACCCCAGCAAAATATGACAGCTCAAAGATAACAGCTATGATAAATCACAACTCAATGTAATATTAAATGAAAGACAGCTATAATGAAAAAAGGCCTATGTTTTGCACTTTGTTTATCCTTATTCATAGTATTAGCACTGTTATTCCTATTTATCTGTACGTACCGTTGCTGCTGCTCCGACTTTATGAAGCTCCTGCCTCGGAGCCAGAGAACGAGAAGCCGGGTGTGTGTGTGTGTGTGTTTGTGCGCGCCGGTCGGGCGGAGAGAGGGAGGGGCGAACAGGCTCGTAGATTGATGTGTTCGATTGATACAGCGATAGACCGAGAGAATTGTGTAGCAGAGAGAGAGATGCAGTGACAGCGTCTGCAGCTTCCAGCCGGTCGGGCTCCGGCTGCGGTCCAGGGAGCCGCCCAGCTTCTCTGACAATGCGCCAGGCGTTAACTCCTCCGCTACCGGGACCAATCCCTTTCGGTGCCCCCTCTTTTTTTACACCAATCCGTTCCTCCTTCTCTGATAATGCGCCAACGATTAACTCCTCGACTGCCTGGACTATTATTCTCTCTGTCCCGCTTCCCTCCTTCCCCTTTCACGTTTCTCCAGCAAGGTTTGAAATGTGCACTTTAAGAAGAGTTTGGCTTGTGTCGTATAAACAGGCAACCAGACACTGGTGACACAGTTGGTTGTTGTAATGTGATGTGATAGGCAAGATGAGGTTGACTTTGACCCAGATTAAAAAAAAAAAAAACATTGTCTTATTCAAATTCAGTTTAACTAATATTATAAAATGCAGCTTTGACGACAAAGGTACCTATAGGGTGGTTCAAAAATCACTTGACCAGACTGGATATGATGATGTTAATTGATTTCAGTATTGAGTGCAAGGATTTATTGCTTTGAATGTTTTCTCTCGCTTCCTTTCTGCCTGTCTCTCTATGTAGGGCACTGAGATGGTCTTCTGTTAAAGAAACACCTCACCCAGATATGCCACTGTTTGCAGTGCTGTGATAGGTGCATATATTATAACTCCAAAAACTCAAAATGTAACAAATACTGAACTGCAAATGTAATAGCATGCCATTGTGTAATAACACAGCTAACTGCATGTGTAATAACATCAACCTAATACAACTCCTTGTGCAATACGGTGCTGGGATCAGTGATTTTAAATAACAATAACAATTGTAGTTCTAGAGATCTTTTAAGGCTAATTGTTACTCTTTTGCTCTAGTCAAAGCAACATTTTTTAACATAATTTCTGAATAATAATAATAATAAAAACACTGCTTAGTTTTACAAAACTAGTCAGATAAACTGAAATGAATGCAGAAACCCTTGTAAAGGTGAGACTGTGCAGACTTCTGTCAACATGCTCAGTTTACTGCTGTAGTTATGTTCCTTTTGCTACAAGAACACTTTTCTTTTTCCCCTTAGGAGATCGATATGAGAAAAGAGGACTTGGGGAACAGAGGATTAATGGAAGATGCAATCACAGTGAAGCTCCCCATTGCTCTTTTTACTCCTTTCTTTATAAAGACTAATGAAGGCTTGCATGTGTAAGCAGGTAGGATGAGGCCAGTTCTTACACAAGTCGATTCTGATGCAGAAATATTCACACACACCAATACATCCATCTCAGATTTCTAATGAGCGGGGTGACTGGGTATTAAATGACAGTGTAGAGGTCTGCCACGTTAGACCCTCCATTCTCAGATCTCCAGCGTTGCCACTCTGCACCTCTGCAACACTGAGCACTAAAACACTCCATCCTCAGCCCTCTACAGTCAGACTCACTGTTAACATAATCAAAGTCGTGCTAGATGAAGACTGTAGTTGCATGAGTACGGCTTCGCTAGACTGGTAAAGATTGAGTAAGTCAGGGCAGGATGTAATACCGCTTGACTCAAATTTTTAAACCGTAATTTCATTGAAAGCTTTCCTTCACCACTGAAACGGTTAACTCAGATGGGAAGTTGTTCCTTCGGCAGCCAGCAGTCCAAGCCCCAGCCGAGCTGAGACTCTGAGAAGGGGGGTCCCCTCCGCACACAGCTGTTTCTACTTGAGGCAGCTGCAGGGCGGGGCCTCCTAAATACTTCCCAGTCTTTGAAAGCAGTAGTGCAGCTGGAAAAGAGATCAGAGAGAGTCAATCCCATCCTTCCAGTCAGTCACAAACCAGTCTACACAACCAGAAACAAAGAGGAAGCGTTTCCAAGCATTCAACGACAAGCTTTAGACCATCAGACCAGCAGGGCCAACTTGATCACAGAGCCATTTCCATTGCAACATTGTACCCTGTCTGCAGGAGCTGTAATGTACTGAGGTGGAGATGAGCACTCGTGAAGGATGCTTCCTAACGCATGCACCTGGAAGCTCCTTGTACTGTGATCGGATGCTCTTACGAGTTCCACCCAGTCTGAGCGGTGCTCAAATTCCATATTCAACCTCAGATCCATACCAGTTTCCAAATCGCAAACCCCAGGCTAAATATACCTTACCTCCCAGAGTATGAAACTACGTAGCAGTGCATCAACACTGAAAAATACAGCCTTTGTCTGTTTGTTTATGTATCCTTTTTGTATTAGCAAAGAATCTCCTTCTCCACATGCCAACAATCTGCAGTGTACACTGAGGAGAATTCATGTTTAAGAAGTACTGAAGTTATTCTGTTTATATAACAAGTACAATGCATGAAAAGGTATGTTTAAACATAAACGAAACAGCTGAACTTTCAATTCCTTAGATCATGTTAAATGACAAATGTTTATACATGCTGGAATTCTGATGCAGAAATTAAATACAGGAGCAAATCTCAGGGATTTGATGGAATAGCTTTGCTTGTGTATTTAATTTAATCTAAGGAATGTAATTCCACAAATTTCTGTCTGGTATGAGGGTATGTCAGTGTGTGTGTGTGTGTGTGTGTGTGTGTGTGTCTGTGTGTGTCTGGTGTTTGACATCACTACACTTTAAACACAGAAATAATAACAACAAAAAAAAACATTTGACAACTGTTTGGCTTGAATAGACATCCCACACCCTGAATAAAACCATTTCTCTCCTTCCAAAATTACCCTAGAAATTCCATTTCATCCCCCCCAATCATTTCATTCACGACAGCAGCTGGCCCTGGTCACATGACTGCCCCCTGTGGAGGGATCACATTTCCTGTTGCACTCGCTCTGCCGTTCGGTCCCTCCCTTTACTAGGCTCCCTCGGGGGGACAATAGACAGTTAATTCTCTAATCACAGGTCATTTACTGGCAGCATGCGTCGCTCGTGCCCTTTGTATCCCCTCCCCTTTCACACAAAACGTCCCGGAAGTAATGGGGGCTGACAGCCTCAGAAATACCTTCTCAGCACTGCTCAAAGATCATCACACTCTCAACATAACAACCCCGCTCTCGGGAACCCGATCAGTGCACTGCGACGCTGCAAAAAAGAGCAGAAACTGCTTTTTATATCAGGGGACCATTTAAAGTGATGCATCAGTTTGTAAAATCTTAGTAACCTACATAAAAAAAAATATTGCTACATTCAGAACATTTTGGGTGTCAATTCTAGCCGTCAGTCTTAAAGAAGGGAAATGGCCATGCATTCCCAAATCTCACTTCTAATTTCTTCAAATCTCACTCATTAGAATGTTGTGACATTTCTGCTATGCTATTCCTAAGGCCACACTAACTGTATACTATTTTGTCAATGGTGTAAAAGTTTCTTTGAATGGGAAACTAGCTGAACTTATAATGCTTGCTAATGCCTTAGTGATTAAAACTATATCTGGTGGTATTATTCCATTTAGCAACTAGTTGACAGAGAAAACAGACAGATTTCAACCTGCCGATATTTTCCAACACGTTTCAGACTCCCGACCATTGAAAACAGAGATTGAAATGTTGCTTTGGCTGGTAAAGGAAATACCAGCCACCCCCCATGATCTCTGCATGGCACAAAGACTGGCCCTGTGATCCATGCGGTGACAACTCTGTACACAAATAAGCCTCACTGAAGCACCCCTCCTAGATAGAGACTGCAGAGGTATTAAAGACCAAGATCAATACTCTGATCTGAATTATTAATCATTCTCCATAACACGTGGACGACTCATCTTAAAATGAATGCCTCATTCACGGCTGAGTGCACCGTGAAATCTGAGATTTGCAATTTCATATCTGCAGATCTTCAAGATGCATTTCTGCATTTTGTGTTTTACAATCTCAGCCCACACAATGAACAGGAGCTCAGTGACTGATTTTCCACATGGCTTTGATTTATTTATAACGTTTGCTGCGATATTAGGTCAAACGTAATTGTCAGAACAGAATGATTCATTTGAATTTAAAAGATTCTAAATGAATAATTATATGAGATTAACATATTCTAAATGTCATATTAAGAGTTTCATTTAATGAGTGCTATTTAGCATAAAAGTTGTGGTCTTTCCTCTTTTAAGGTCCTGAATTTTAATAAATGCTTCAGGTCTTCACCAGGCAGCTGTCACTATGGACACATGCACTAAGACTTCAATTCAGGTATAATTTGGGAAAATGTTATACTAAATGGATTACGGTAAGAGAACAAGATATTATAATAATGTAAACTAATCTGGCATGTATTTTATTTTAATTAACGTATAATTGCAATAACATTCATCTGTTTTTTTAGTTCTTAAAGTTAGTTGAAAAAGGGTTAAAACAATCTAGTTTTCCCTTGTTCGTTTTGTAAGGTGCGCTATATTTAGATAATACTGGGACATGAGATGCTTCTATTCTATCGGGACCAGATAACATTGTCAAAGTTTCCTCACAGCCAGGGAAACAAAATGGTTTTGAGGCCAAGCTGATGCATTCTACATCCCCTTTAAGGTTTTTTTTTTAATCTGAATATTTACTTTTGTTCCTTAAAGGTATTGACTTTTAGATCAATTGAAAAGAGCCCTTTATGTTTAAACTTTTGTTTTTCTAAATTACTACTCTGTTTATTTTTAATACTACTATATAATAATAATTATAGTAACGTTAATAATAGCTATACAATAGTGATTTATTGTAAAACTGTGACATAAGCAAAGTGGGAAAAAGCATATGATCAATTCTTGTTGGTTCTTTATGAATTATTTCGCTTAATTTTCACATTGAAACGCTGAGCGCTTGTTCTGTGCTACCATGATACCGCAAGGCAATTATTGACAAAAAGCTTTGACTGCATTGGTTTAATTAACAGACAGTTCAGAGGTGCAAGGTGTTCAATATTACCAGTAATGTAGTATGGGGAGTGGTTTGGACTGGTTAAAAACCATCGCACCCACTTCGTGTTTTAGTGATGCCATTGTTATGTACTATTCATCTCCTGACCTGTTTAGCTCTCCTGTCAGGTTTGTATATTTAACTCAGGGCTCAGAATTCCAAGGTCAGCAATTGAGTGGGATGGTCACTTGAGTGGGCGCTGCCATTTAGCTGTGCAGTCCACCCATCACACATTTAATGATACATTAACACCTACATTCTCAAGCAGAATGTGTCATACGTATGAATTAGTGGTAAGAGCTGAGGGACTGGTAGGCTGTGTGGTCTAGTGGTTAAAGATGAGAGACTGGGAGGCTGTGTGGTCTACTGATTAGAGCTGAGGGACTGGGAGGCAGTGTGGTCTAGAGGTTAGAGCTGAGGGACTGGGAGGCAGTGTAGTCTAGTGGTTAGAGCTGAGGGACTGGGAAGCTGTGTCATCTAGTGGTTAGAGCTGAGGGACTGGGAGGCAGAGTGGACTAGTGTTTAAAGCTGAGGGACTGGGAGGCAGTGTGGTCTAGTGGTTAGAGCTGAGGGAATGGGAAGCTGTATGATCTAGTGGTTAGAGCTGAAGGACAGGGAGGCAGTGTGGTCTAGTGGCTTGAGCTGAGGGCAGATTGACCACAATTACAATGCAATCAAACAGCAGCCATTTGCTGCTGTTTTCCAACAAATGACTGCCTGCACTGCTTTTCTACTGCAGCTGTTTGTTACACAGGCGATGCTACAGCAGGCTGTGAATAAGGAACGTCACACATGCATCTGACAGCCTTCCAAAAAAAACCAAAATGTACTCTATCAATATAGCTGTCTTTCTGAACAGCTCAGACTACTGTGGTGCAGTGAGTTCATTACCGGAACATTGCAGACAACAGCAGAGTACTTGGTAATACAACAGAAAGACATGCCTCATGGGACCTAAATTGAGTGTGGTTGTTTTCATCTCTCCTCCATCTCTCTTTGTTCCTCTCTCAATCTGGAGCAGAGGTACTGTGGGGGTGGGGGTGAGTAAAGAGGTCTGGATGTCAGAGGTCACAACCTTCAGCACCAGAGATCCATTCTGTGTGTGCCTCACACACTCACACACTCATTAAGAGGTACAGTCTATATCCCTCACTCCCTCCCACACTGAGAGGCCAGGTCTAGCATTCGGTTTTGACATAGGAGGGCATGGTTCCTTTAAGACTGCGAGCCAGATTAAAAATAAATCCTCACAAAGACATTTCGTGGCTCACTTACAGGACACATGTCATCCATCAGGCTGGCTTTCTCAGAGGTCCAGCATTACTTATTATCAATGACTTCTAATAAACTGTAGGTGGTGCGTGTTCCGAGCTTAGATGCTGGTCATCGATCCTGCGACCGGGTTCAAATGCAGTCAAGGACTAATAGTCTCATCCTGGCTCAGAACAGCTCAGTCCCTTATTACAGCACCCATCAAGGATCACCTTCTCCAGGGGGGAATTAAAATGGTTTAGACATCCCACCGCTGCCACCATGTGTACGAGGTTAACTGCTGCATTGGCTTCCCTATATTAGAGGCCACAGGCTGCCTGTAATGCCTGTCAATGGGCACCTCTTATTCCACCAGTTTGATCCAGTAAGTGTCCTGTCAATAAACCAATTACTAAATATGTCTCCTGAATCAGCTGGTGCATTTCTTAATAAACCGGGAAGTGAAAATTAAGAGCTACTGACAAGGAGAGATGACAAGGGAGCGCTGACGGGCTGAGCTGACAGACAACTGAAAGGGAGAGCTGAATAGAGAACATGGACAGGCAGAGCTGCCAATCCCTGTTACCTGGAGACCAGGGTATTGTTTCCAGTAAAGGAAAAGGCCAGCCAGGAGATTAGAGGATTTATTATTACAGCAAAAGGATTAGAGAGCGCTCTGTAAGAACGAAAGACTAGCTTCTCTCTACCTAAGCAACAGCACTGTAACAGCATCTCCAACACTGCTTATTACTTAAAAAAGTTGAATGGGATATACCATGATAAAAAGCATAGCAAAGGTTTGTTAAGTGCAGTGAAAAAATAGGCAAGCCTACATCACTAAAAGCATGTTAAGAAACATGGTGAACCATACACAGTTAGTGCACAGTATGAGCAAGAACAGCAAGGGATATAGTGTAGGATTTTTCTACGGAGTAATTTCCAATGAAGCCCTGCCCCTTTGCTAGGGAATGGGGGTGTAAACATAGTAATTCAGGGACCGTGTCATTAATCAATTGGGGACAAGTTGTCCAGTTTGCTTTCTGGTAGTCATATTACTGCAAGCCCCTGTTTCAATTAAAGCCCAGCTCAACCACCTTGCTGTTTTCTCTTTTTCAACAGTAGCAGTGATTGAGAGTGACTTCTATTCACACAGCAATATGACTTCTCCAGGGAAGGAGATTTTTCTCCAGGGAGCTCGGGGCGGCAGGCGGGCAGTGAAATGAGTTTGGGTCTCGGGAGCCCTCTTCTATCTGATGAGTGACTCAGGACGTGTCATTCAATTTATATATCAGAACAATGGGGATTGTGTTATGGAAGGCAGGGGGGGGGGGGTTCTGCTATGCTTTCGGTTAAGCCACTTAGC
The DNA here is from genome assembly GCF_902713425.1 of Acipenser ruthenus. Lineage (NCBI taxonomy): Eukaryota > Metazoa > Chordata > Actinopteri > Acipenseriformes > Acipenseridae > Acipenser > Acipenser ruthenus. Next base: position 25,758,134 of record NC_081212.1, on the reverse strand, counting down.
ATCTGCCTCGATTTATTAATGAATCATGTGGTTCACTTTATTTGGTTTACAAGATCTGATTAACCAGCTAGGCCTTCCAATGAGTCAGTTTAAGTGACTGCAATAGCTCCCAATTCCCTTGGTCTCCACTTTGATCCTATAACAGTTAACCATGGTAAATTGATGCTGCTATTTATTTGTCATGCTTTTACCATGCTATAGTATGCATAATACTATACCATGGATAAGCATGTTAGTTTTTTTTACAATGCATTATCATATTCATCTATGTTCACACACTTACATGTGCTTCACCAAGGATACCTGTGTTCTAGCTTGCTTTTACTATGCTTGACTATGCTTTTACCATGGTATACCACAGTCAACTCATTCATGGGTCTATCTGTCTATTGGAGTAACACTATGCCTTGCAAGCTCTGCAGTAAAAGCAACTTTGTTTTTTTTTCTTTGCCCTTGCAAATTAGTCTGCATTTTCAAATAAATAACTTGGCCTAAGCTGCAGTGATGAATGCTTCTGTAAAGACAAGGGAAGGTTGGTTTAAAAATAAAAAAAGAACCTCTGAGAGCTGTGAAGACACAAAGCAGCATCCCATGCAGCCTCTGGAACCAGACAGCTTTATATAATGTGCTGAGCACTGCCGGCCTCAAACTGTCTTTTAGGAGGGACTTACATAACAGGGCCCATTGTGAAGGTCATTGCCATCAGTGAGGAGGATACCAGGGTGAGCTGGGAGTCTGGGAGAGACTGGGCTACAGAGGTCAGAGCTGAGAGACTGGCTCTAAACCCAATTCAATTAACTTTACAGCTGGGAGAAAGCATTTGGAGAATTATAAATTCACATTATAAATGGGGCAAACAAAAAGAGAGTATTTATTTGGATTGAATTAGCGCATTATTGAAGACGTGCTCACTGAGCTCACACGCTTATCATTTCTTAGAACGTTTTCTCTGGAATTTTGCTCTAAACACCAGAGCCACACTGCCTCCCAGTCCCTCAGCACTAAATACTAGAGCCCACTGACTTTCAGACTGTTAGTACCCCCCCCCCAGTCCCCCCCAGTCTTCCCCCAGCTCAGATCCTCTATCCTCCCTTCCACGCTAAGCAGAGTGCCAATCAATCCACTATTCCATGCTCATTTGCTCCAGATGCAAAAGAAAATATTGAATAACCTTTCCCCTCCTTGGCACATGCCAAACTGCTGAAGTGAGACCTCTTCACATAGTAATTGTCAGTTGCCATGGTAATGAGGCCTAGTGGGAGCTTTGCAGCTAAGCAGATATCTTGGCTGATTGATTTTTTTCTCTGTTTTTTCTTTAGTCAGGCCTTTTCTTTACCCTTTTAAATGGCAAAGCCTAGAAAAATAAACATTAGCTTTGTATTAGAAAGTCAGTCACACATCAGAGTCGTTCAAACATCCCTGGAAGGGTTTACAATGACATGCTTGTACTTCTAATGTCTCAGCTGCCTAAAACACTCCATGCAGGATTTCTTCATTAATCATTTATCTTTCTACTGTATATATGTCCAGCAACTTCTACAGGGCATTCAGTGAGGTAAAATTCCCAAGGCAAGCGTGCTTTCTAAAGAGGCCTATCATGCTGTTATTTTTAGGGAGGATTTAAATGTTTCTCGTAATGTTAAGTGAATCATTTTCACATTTTTGTTGCATGCTGGTTTTGGCGTGAAGGGTCAAGCTCCCCTCCCTGTGTCCCCACGGGGAGCAGTGAGCGTTCCTGTTCCTAACACCTATCAACAGCAATCTTCGCGCGCTCAATTGTGTCCTAATGGAGCTGAGCTCAGCCGGCACTAATGGGGGGGGTGGGGGATGTTGCATTATTTATGAGTCTGTTGGAAGAAGAGCAGATGGGATGAAGTTGTTTGATTAAGTTACTCTGGTACAGGTAAGAGAGGGAGATGAAGAAGATGCAGGGCACATGACAGAGGGAAAGAGGAAAATAAAGGACGAGATGCAAGAAAAAGAATAGAGGGAAAGGGAGTGAGAGAGAAACAGAGAGAGAGAGAGAGAGAGAGAGAGAGAGAGAGAGAGAGAGAGAGAGAGAGAGAGAGAGAGAGAGAGGTGTTGCAGCAGGGGGGCGGTATTGCAGGTCTGCGTGCCACTGCAGCAAGAAATGAAAAGCGAGCCGCCCTATCCCTTACAGCCCAATAAATATTCATGTGCTGGTCTGGGTGATACGCAGTGATACGCTGTGAGAGAGGCTGTCTCGAGGAAACACAGCGACTTCTCTGAACTCTGTGTGGCTCTGCGGTTATTAGAACACAAGGAATGTTGTATTTGAAACATCCTGTTTTCTTTAAGGCTAATTGTAAATAATAAGGGGCTGTATAAACAATGGTGAAACATGATACCATAAATAGGGTGTAGGGTCATCATGCAACAACATCTGAGGAAGCCCTGTATATATATATATATATATATATATATAAACCAGTGTTCCAGGGGAGAGGATTAAAAAGCCTCCTTAACCATTACTGTACTGGGCCATGCTTGTTTTGATGGGAGGAAAATATTGTGTATGAGGACCGCCGCTAGAGGGCCCCCCAACTGAGACGCTAAAAAACAACAGGTGTGGACGCTTTATTAGTAACGACTCGAAAATGAAGTTGCCACATCATATGACAATGTTATGCTAGGCCACATGACCACATGTATTTGGCTGCGTGGTATATAATCCCTAGTGCAGTTAGATGTTAGTTATTGCAGGGGAGATGCAAAGCAGATAAACTCTTTATTTCTTTCTAGCAGTTTGCCTGCTGTATGAGTGCTTGCAGTGTTTTGCATGGGTGATGCCCATCATTAGTGGTCTTAGGAATGACTGGCAGCGTGTCTAATGTTCACTGAGGGAGCTCGAGATACCAGTACAGTAATGACCTGTTTGCATTCCTATATTTGTGGGGACTTCTCATTGACTCTATATTTTTATTTACTATTTCTAACTCCAGTCAGACAAAACTCCACACAAGGTGAAAGTCGACAACAAACTAAATATTTTGGTACTGAAACCTGGCACCCTTTTAAAATATGTTCTCTATAACTGAAAAGGAAGTGACAGTCAGTTCAGGAATATCTAGATATTTATGAAGTAAGGCTCTGAGTGAGGGTGAAAGAGGCAACAAACGCCCCACTGAGCCCCAATTGTTCTGCATGAATTCTTCTGTGCCAATCCTAGCTGGACAGGAGTGTATGTTTGTTTTTGGGTCTCTGTCATCTTCCCCTCCTCGCTCATCCTTTCTCTGTCTCTGTTTATCTCTCTCTCTCCAGGCTGGCTGCTAGCTCTTGGTGCCTGGCACTGCCATCTGTCATGTGCTCCTTCCAGAACCTTCTCCAGACAGAAAAGGCTGCACTGTCTCTCACTGCTACCTTCAGATGTTGTGAAAGTCTAAGAGCAGTGCAAGATGGGCCTAGTGTCTGTTATTAGATATATACAGACAACTGTGGGACTGCTGTGTAGTGATTTTTCTTTACAGTTCAAATAGCAGGCTGTGATGAGGTGGTATAATGAAAGTGTATTGTGCAGGTGGGTGCAGTTTGTGATTTGTTGAGAGGCTGTGTATTTTTATCGTTACAGTAAACGTGATAACTGTGGTGGGAGTAGTTTGGCCAGCACTGTAGATTTAGCTGAAGGATTTAGAAAGCGTTACCCTGCACACCAGACAGGATCTGTGACAAAGCTACTGATTTATCAGGGCAGGATACACAGTATAACACAGCACTCCCTCATCTATAATTTTGCACACATTATATGTTCAGGTCTATATTTTCTATATTGACCTGTAATTTAGAATAGCCTAAGTATGTGACATTTAACAGAATCCGATCAATGGCCCTCATCTCAATGGCAAGGACTTTGCTCCAAGGGGCTCTGTTACTCACAGAGATTGATCCCTTTGAAATACCAGAATCCGAGACACAATCTGAAAACAGCTTTTTGCCGCTGGAAATCTCATTTGGCAGAATCCGATACGCCTCATGCCTGCGTCTTGCAGAACGACATTGGAGCTGCTAGCTTGTCAAAAATAATCGTTTTCATTTCAGCATCTTTTTGTTAAGCCACCCAATGCTAAGTACTACAAAAAAACCTAATAGAATGCAAGCAGCTGAAGATCCTTGCAAGTAAGCAACACACCTATAAACTGTGTAAGCTACTTCTAGCTCTTCTACAATCTACCACTGTGGCCATGCACACAAGCACATGCGCTTATCTCTCAGACAGTAAGGGAGCATCGTCAATGATAAGCACACGTGTCTATCTGATTAAAGGCAGTTCAGTACTTACAGCAGTGACATCACTAGAATGCTGGTTTGGGAGAATACAGCATACGTACACGAAACTATTTGTTCCCATTGAATGAAAAGCTGAATGAGCTTTCAGTAAATAAAACCGTTGAATTCAAAGATTCTTATAATTTTGGAAAACACTATTTAAGTAACATTTACTTCACTGTAATTACACCAAGAGTTGTGTTGTCGTCTTACAGGTGGGCTTACAGGTCAAACACATTGGGCTATATTCACAAAGCATTTACCTCAGTGCTTAGTTTGCAGGGTGTTTTTGTAATAGGAAAAAGGCTATGGTGCAAACGTGAGCTCCTAAATATGTATGTGAAACTCTGTACCAACAACTGATATAAACATAGCACTCTTTGTGATTAAATAAGTTCATCTTAACTACATGCAAAAATTCACACTACACAGCCCCTTCCCGCAAGATTGTATTTTAATAAGAAACGGCACACGACTGGCGGCACTGACGGTGCCCGCGTCTCACCTGCGGCCTGGCTCAGTGTCCACGGCGTTGTCTCAGCATGTCTCTTGTGATGGTGCTCGCGTCTCACCTGCGGCCTGGCTCAGTGACCACGGCGCTGTCTCAGCATGTCTCTTGTGATGGTGCTCGCGTCTCACCTGCGGCCTGGCTCAGTGTCCCCGGTGCTGTCTCAGCATGTCTCTTGTGATGGTGCTCGCGTCTCACCTGCGGCCTGGCTCAGTGTCCCCGGCGCTGTCTCAGCATGTCTCTCAGGGCTGGGTCCTGTCCCGGAGTGGATTTTGCTTCTTCAACTCTGTCTTGAGTATTGTGTTCTCGACCACTTGGTCTTGTCTGCTTACTAGAGCATCACTGCTTAAAAACATTGTGTAACCTGTCTTCTGAGGATTGGGGCCACAACGAATCCCACATGAGCAGTACACAACTGCAGAGCATTTGGATTGGAGTTTAACTGCACTGCAGTCTTGTAACTGTGGTGTTATGACTGCAATAATGTAACCACAGTAGACTTTAGCATTGGGATTGGAATCTGGTGTATTAACAGCATATTCATCTGTGTTACAGTGCACTGTGCACAAAACTGCACACCACACTCTTACAGCTAAAAGAGGTGTGAAGAATAAGCTATTTCTTACCTTTGGTTCTGACGGTGTTGGTTGTAATTCTGCTATTATTAAAAAGCGAGCTGGAATCACTCTAGTCGCACCCATATTCTCTGCAGTTGTTTGCTCATACACCCCCCGCCTCTCCCCCACGCTCCCCCACCCTGGTTTTACCGGCTCACTCACCTCTGACCTCTGCTGAGAACTGTGCTGAGTGTCGGGTCACAAAGTGACGAAGCTGCAGGTCCAGGTCACAGGAAGTGAGGTCGATATCCCATGAGCGAAGCCCTGCGGAGGAGAAAAACAACACGAGCCTGCGTTAGAATACCTGCCAACCTTGTCGAGTCTATTCATATAATCAACACGAGCCTAGACATTCTAGCCTTGTTAAAGGCTTTTGTTTGTTTTTATAGCTAGTTGTGATCCTGTTTGGATGGACAGTGCTGTTTATATTTGTTATTTGATTCCACTCCACTCTAAATGCAGTTTAAGTGCACATTTCCTAATTATACTAGTCAGTGTAAGAGCCTGTTAAAGCCATATTATTACCTCCATAGGCCGCCCGAAACTTCAAAATGTTTTTCTGGGTTTCATTGAAAGCCTTTTTCTAACCCAGTGTACATGGTTATACTGATGGCACAGTGCATCTTTAAATGTCTTGAACACACTGCAGGTTTCTCTGTGAGTGTGTGATCTCACTATACCATGCAGGAGCCAAGCCCTGTCATGTGAATCATGTGAAAAGACAGCATACACACCACGACAAGCCTGTACCGAATACTGAGTAAAGATTATGCATCATCCATGCATGCAAGCATGCAGATCAGCTGTCTGTACAGCTGAGCTCTTGAAAAACCACCTTGAAAGTTCATATATACTCCAGTAAAGTGCTGCTTTTACTTTACCTGCGCATGTGCGTGCACTGGTTTTATTTTGTGAGTTCAGTGCTAAGGGGTCGGACAAAAAGAATGAGCTATGGTAGACAGAAATGCAGGGAGCAGGAAAAATGTTCCACCAGAAATTACAACAAATTCCCCTAAATAATCTGCCCTGCAGAACCCAGCCGATGCCATTCAGGTGGTACAGTAAATGTCAAGCAGTGTGGAAGGTAGTGGCTTTGAGTAACTCAGTGGTTAGATTGCTGGGCTGCAGTGTGGAAGGTAGTGGCTTTGAGTAACTCAGTGGTTAGAGTGCTGGGAAGCTATATGGAAGGTAGTGGCTTTGAGAAGCTCAGTGGTTAGAGTGCTGGGCTGCAGTGTGGAAGGTAGTGGCTTTGAGAAGCTCAGTGGTTAGAGTGCTGGGCTGCAGTGTGGAAGGTAGTGGCTTTGAGTAGCTCAGTGGTTAGAGTGCTGGGCTGCAGTGTGGAAGGTAGTGGCTTTGAGTAACTCAGTGGTTAGAGTGCTGGGAAGCTATATGGAAGGTAGTGGCTTTGAGAAGCTCAGTGGTTAGAGTGCTGGGCTGCAGTGTGGAAGGTAGTGGGTTTGAGTAGCTCAGTGGTTAGAGAGCTGGGCTGCAGTGTGGAAGGTAGTGGCTTTGAGTAGCTCAGTGGTTAGAGTGCTAGGCTGCAGTGTGGAAGGTAGTGGCTTTGAGTAGCTCAGTGGTTAGAGAGCTGGGCTGCAGTGTGGAAGGAAGTGGGTTTGAGAAGCTCAGTGGTTAGAGTGCTGGGCTGCAGTGTGGAAGGTAGTGGCTTTGAGTAGCTCAGTGGTTAGAGAGCTGGCCTGCAGTGTGGAAGGTAGTGGGTTTGAGAAGCTCAGTGGTTAGAGTGCTGGGCTGCAGTGTGGAAGGTAGTGGGTTTGAGAAGCTCAGTGGTTAGAGTGCTGGGCTGCAGTCTGGAAGGTAGCGGCTTTGAAGCCTCTCAAGCAGACACTGTCGTATTCATGCCAGATTCTCCTTCCATTAAGGACCTTATTGAGATCCTTAAACTCATTTTACAAGTAACCTGAGTTGCTTTAAAACCCAAGTGTCCAAGAGTGGAAAGGCTAGTGCATTGACCCGCTGCACCGCCTGGCTCAGGTGTCATCCAGGAGTTTGAAAACGAATAATAACATCAGAGGTCATACAGTAAGCTATTTAATTCCATAGCCCTGCTGCTGGAGAGAGGAGAGAAGAGACAGACACGCCCAACAATGTGAGTCCTTTAGAAAGGACATTGATTTCTGCTGCAGGATAAACCCAGCCTCACAAATGTTCACTCAGATATGGTAAACAAATATCCATGGTGAAGCACAGTAAATGCACAGTGTAAACACTATAGTCTTATTTCTACACATTCTCAGAGCTATTTATCCCAAATCTTCATCAGTGCTAGTGTTTCAGAAAGGAAAGTTACCAAAGCAGAAATAAACATCTCAGGTCATTTAGAATTGTAACTGGTGCCAATGAAAATGTAGAATGAATCGCTTTGAGAATGCAGCCCTCTGTGTCTGCTTGGTTTACCAATTCACTGTATCTGTTTTAAAGGAGCTTGAAAGAAGCACACACCCATCTTGCTCTCTGGATGCAATTGGACTCTCCTCTGAATGCTTGAAGGCAGAATATTGATGAAAACAAGAAAAACCTAAACAGAGTGAATTTGACATACAAGAGCTAGGCTGTCTGTGATTGGTGGAGTGCCAGTGGAGCCAGATGGCGTTGTCTGCATTTTTAAATGACATTCAGGCTGTGTTAAACTGGAAGCATCCATTGAAAATAGCCTTAACCACTGAGCCACTCAAACCCACTACCTTCCACACTGCAGCCCAGCTCTCTAACCACTGAGCTCCTCAAATCCACAACCTTCAATACTGCTTGACATTTACTGTACCATCTGAATGGCATCAATCCAGACACTGTAGTGTGATCAAGCTGCATTGCACCCCCTTCCCCAGTTCCCACATTCCCTTTCTCACCCTCCCCCACTCCGCACTCCCCGTAAGGAGGTGTCTGCCGCAGTCTTGCTGAAGTCAGCAGCTGCCGCTGTGTCTGAGTCACTGCCAGAGCAGCGTTTATTAAACCATAATGTATTCCTCTCCCCAGTGTGGTGGAGCAGGGTAGAATACTGATAGGCAGGCAGGCAGGCAGGCAGGCAGGGGCGGAAGGGGTTTGGAGTGGGATATGTGATATGAAGCTCCTCCATTCCAGGTTGCTGCTGTGAGTCAAGTCAAGGCTGGTATTGGTTGATTGAAATCTGGTGATTGGTATTTTTGCCTGTACTCTGTGGTTAGATAGAAGACTACTAAATATAGACATGTTTACCATTCTGCCCCCCCTTGTATCACATAGCACAAGCCACCATGCACCTGCCTTAACATTATCTTGTGTGTAAGTAGCCCTGTGACACTAGACACATAGTATATTCCTAGACCCTATTTAACTAAGCTATGACATTATTAGAAGGAATAAGTATTAGGGTTACTAGTAGTATTAGCATTAGTATTGGTATCAGTATTAGTAGTAGTAGTAGTAGTAGTGTCAGTACTTTAAGAAAGAATTAAAAAGCTGGACCATTGATTGCTGTGGTCCAATAACATTGTTGTTTATATCAATGTGTGTGAATCGGTGCAGTGTTTGCTTATCTGTGTATCAGTATGTGGCACTGTGTGCAAGTGGTAATACAGAGACTGAATCATTTCTCTCTGTAACAGTGTCAAGGACATTCTCACCCAGCTGGCTCTGATAAATAGAGGCTGAGCATTCACGCTGCGTCAGTGAAGCTTTAAAAAGCCTTCCTATCTCAATCTTACTTGATTTGTGTCAGATACAGTACAGTTGATAAGTCTGTAAACACATGTGCAGTGATGTGGTTCTCGTCTGCTGTGAAAGCTCATTTTTAAATGACATTTACCATACACACCCCCTTTGAAGCAGTGTTATGCAGTGTTACAGATGAATCCCCATGACCAACAGACCGATACATCTGACCTTCAAAGCAGCTCCTAAATGTCACTGGCTTCTCTCTAGTATCCTGTTCTTTAGAGCTGTGCAGTATTTATAAAAAGAACAACTGCAGCTAAATTACAATGAAAGCACGGTGCATGATCGTATTCATTACAATGAAAGCATGGTGCATGATCGTATTCATTACAATGAAAGCACAGTGCATGATCGTATTCATTACAATGAAAGCATGGTGCATGATTGTATTCATTACAATGAAAGCACGGTGCATGATCGTATTCATTACAATGAAAGCACGGTGCATGATCGTATTCATTACAATGAAAGCATGGTGCATGATCGTATTCATTACAATGAAAGCATGGTGCATGATCGTATTCATTACAATGAAAGCATGGTGCATGATCGTATTCATTACAATGAAAGCACAGTGCATGATCGTATTCATTACAATGAAAGCACAGTGCATGATCGTATTCATTACAATGAAAGCATGGTGCATGATTGTATTCATTACAATGAAAGCACGGTGCATGATCGTATTCATTACAATGAAAGCATGGTGCATGATCGTATTCATTACAATGAAAGCACGGTGCATGATCGTATTCATTACAATGAAAGCACAGTGCATGATCGTATTCATTACAATGAAAGCACAGTGCATGATCGTATTCATTACAATGAAAGCATGGTGCATGATTGTATTCATTACAATGAAAGCACGGTGCATGATCGTATTCATTACAATGAAAGCACGGTGCATGATCGTATTCATTACAATGAAAGCACGGTGCATGATCGTATTCATTACAATGAAAGCACGGTGCATGATCGTATTCATTACAATGAAAGCACACAATGCATAGACAGACTACACAAACACCAGGCCTGGTCTTGGAGAGAGCTCTAATAATCAACTTCATTGAGTTATTTGCTGGTGGGTTATTTTCTGCTTTGTCAGGGGAAATGGCCATCCTTGTCACTACAGATAGCTCTCAATTGCCTGTTGACAGCCCTGCAGTGACAGCACTGTGGTGTGATTGTTTATTTGCTGTGCTGATGCAATGGTCTTGAATTTCCACTTAGCTGTATTATTCTGTGTCTTTAGTACAAACACATTATTATTATTATTATTATTATTATTATTATTATTATTAGTAGTAGTAGTAGTAGTAGTAGTAGTAGTAGTAGTAGTAGTAGTAGTAGTAGTAGTATTTATTTATTTTGTTGGTTTTTGTTACTCTTATATTAGGTGTGCCGTTGTAATGTTTTACTACATTAAAATATTATAAAAGCAAAGGCCAGTTGTAGTGCAGCAAAGTAAAAACACTGGGGGAAGTTTGATGAGGGTAATCTGATTGCATGGTGCCTCTTTGAGAGTGTTCTGCTCTGCCTGCTTCCTCACCTGTCTCAGCCTCCCACGCCTTACCAGCCCTGCAGAGCAGTCCTCAGTGTGTGAGTGTGCTGTGGGGGAGTGGAGGAGGGTGGGAGGCATATGACTGGTGATTGAACACTTTTCTACTCTGGCATGACAGAGCTCCCAGCCCAGGCCAGAGAGCTGACAATGGGTTTTCTATTCCAGTGGGAGACTGTGCAGCAATTCATGCCAGCCTGCAGCAACTGAAACCCTTCTGGCTTCTCAGATCTCTCATTGTACAACATGATCAAAAACTAACAGTGTGCATCTAGAACAATACACAGTATATCTTATTCTGTTTAATAGAAATAGTCATATTGAGCAAAGGAACATATGGTGCATTTAATCAACAGACAGAGATTACATGTGAATTATGACTCTGCTTTCCTTATAGCTGATTTGATGAAGCATCAACTGTCACAAACTGTAAATAAGGTACAAACAGTTATTTATAAACGGCTTCAACTCCATCGTCAATTATGTTTTTATTTTTTGTTACTTCGTTCAGGAAAATGATGTCATATATAACATTTTATACTGCACCAACTTTACAATAACAGTGCTTATTTTTTTATTCATCCCTTATGCAGTTTGATTATAAACAATCATATATTACTGCTGTTAATCCTAAATCTCAAAAATGTACAAAGAAGTCAGAACGAAGTCTCGACAGTGTGCATTCTGGGAAATGTAGTCCAAAGACAAGGCTTCTGCACTGCAGTTAAAGTGCAAAGATTTGGAACACAGATAGACTGCCGTTAATAGTCAACATGTAACTATAACTTTCACTGACTGTAAACTGGGGGTTTGATCACTAACTCCCCTATATACATAAGCTCTGAGAAATGTGTGCTTATCAATAGAAAAATGCAGAAACGGGAACACTATTGATTCCGTCTACTAATGATAACTATACATTTATATACATGTATACACGTATGTATATAGAACTGACAAAAACCTCCTGAAGAAATCTCCTAATGCGGCAGGAAGCCGTGCTACAGGTGTACACATTGCAGTGAATGTGGCTGCACTCCGCAGAGCCGCATACTAAAGTCAGACAAACCTTTGAAATGTAAATGATCCCAGACAGGCAGCAAACGCCCAAAACTGTATTCAGAAATCGGCGATAGGGCTGCATCGACTGAAGATCGAATCATTTCCACTCCGCGAAAGAACATTTTCTACTTCTTTATTATTATTATTATTATTATTATTATTATTATTATTATTATTATTATTATTATTCATTACCTGATTACTAGAAAGTCTCCCCATGCATTTCTTTTTGACGTCAGACTCTCTTGAATTGCCCAATCTAATCGTTTTCAGGTGACTGCCTCGGCTCTCGCAGCAGCATGCATGTTTTATAAAGTGCGTAAAGATACCTGAAGTTCAGGTGCTCAGCAAAGAACAGCGGTAGAGCGAGCCAGCTGTAACAGATCTGGGAATCACTTGGCTCAAAACAACCCACGGAAACGCGCTTTCAAAGTAAACGAAATACAACGATATCATCATGACCTTGCGTTTTATAGAAAATAACTTTATGGATAAGACACCAGCTCGGTTCCAGTGGTTTTCATGCTCTTGTCTTGGCTTCTAGTGTTGTTCACAATTGTTATTGACACGAGCTGAGATCTTTGGATTATGCCTTCCAACGCACTCAGATTAACATTTTAATAGTATTTGCTACTGGCCTGGATATAGGGCATTGCATTACGTATGTTTTTTTTTATTGGTTTGTTTGTTTGTTTTTTGCCAAATAGAGCTTAGAAAAATATAAAAATAAGCAACTTTTGGAAGAATGAGCGACCTTTTTACTGCAACACCCCGTTAGTGTTGAAATAAAATAGATTTAAACTGGAAAAAGAAAAATCCGCCATCAGCGGAATCCGTCCAATTAAAGAAGTATCTCTGAAGTTAAATTAAGAATAGAGTATACCTTTTGAGACGCCTTTGAATTTTATTTGGTTTAGTTCGATAATACCAATGTTGTCCTTTTTCACTGATTATCCTGCAAGTTTATAACATTAAGATCCGTAATATTAATATTGCAGTAACTCATCCAGGCTGGAGAGCTTCAACGTGTCCACTTAACTCTTGGTTGTGTAAAAAGCTCAGGAGGTTTCTGATCGACTCACCCAATTCAATGGACTCCCTGATGGCTGTGAGCTGGTTCTCTGTCGCGATCTCCCCGATCACGATAAGGATGTAATAGCTCCCTTTGTTGAACGGTGCTGCAGCACGCTGCTGCTGTCCTTGGTGCTGAATTAGCTGCTGCGGCTGTACGGGTTCCCAGCGCGCGTCTCTCTTCTCGGCGGCAGCTGCGGGTCCGGCCAGGGTCTCCATGGCAACAGTATGGTGAGCCGACGCCGGCCCTTCCTCCATCTCCATGACAACTGCTGCCGCGGGCTTTCAGAGTAAGGGAAGATTGAAGGAGGGCCCAGTGGGAGTGGCGAGCCGCATTCTTAAAGAGCAGTCAGCCTGATACTGATTGGCCGGACAGGCATGTGGCGGCCTGATGTCACTCTGATGCAATGTTAACGCCAGGTGGGTGGGTCTGTCTGCACTCTATTGCTGGTGTGCCTGCGTCTCCAAATCACTGTTGCCAAGTCCGCTTATAATAAGCGGGATTGGGCTTGTTTTGAAAGGCAGTGCCGCTTTTTTTTTCTCGTGAGACTTGGCAACACTGCAAATAGAAAATATGGATGATGCTTTCCGAGTTTCAAGGCGGGACAGGTGTGTTGGCGGGTACATTGAGCTCATGTAGATAATGGTGTTATAATGAATCATAGTTTGTAAGTATCACATTTATCTGCAGTGTGTAGGCGTGGCGCATTAACCTTGTGTTCAATGTTACTTTGACACGCAGCCATTATCTAATTTACTGAAGATTCCTGCCCTGACAAGAACAAGGTTACTTCATCTGTTTAACTTTTATTTTTCTTAAATGGTTTTGTTGACTACTTTTGTATTTCTTAGTTTTACTGAAGTTTTATTGCACAAATAAAATACATTCAAAAGGAAAAGTTGCATAATGTACTTATTGCAAAGGATCTCCATTAGCTTGCACTGAGTACTAACCATGCTTGCTGTTACCGGAACTGAACTGCATGCAGCTTGACATAGCCTCTATCCCTGTGATCCGACATAAACACATTCATCATCTGCCCTTGTACTGTGTCAGTTACCCTACAGGCATCAGCACTAACTATGCTTACTGTGGATACTGTATTTAAAGTAATACTCAATAGAGTATTTAAGCAATAATAAGTCGTGCAGTACATACAGAAGACAGGACCACCTGAGAACCAACAAGAGCCAAAGTCCCCAGCACAGTACATACTGTATGCTGTTGACTTGGGGTGCCCACTTCCAGTACTGGAGCACCATTCCATTGCAGATTAATTAACCGAGTTGAATTAATTCCAGTCCAGGACTTTGCTCCAATCAAGTCCTAAATGAGTTAATGAGCCCTTAGTTGGTTGAATTAACTAATTGAAGACTTAGTTGGAATAAATATCTGAGCTAGACTGGACTGGAGTTGGAACCAGTGATTTAGAACCTTGTTTGGACGAAGACCTTCACTGTAAGCACCACCTCTGGCTCTAAACCTTCATTATTAAATATTATATGTACACATACACTTCTAAAAACAGTATTAAAAGAAAACAAAAATATGCCAAAAAAGGTAAAACAAAGTGCACAGACTGAAAGGGTAGGCTGCACATTAAGACACAGCCCCCTGATCACAGTCAATGCAGTATTGATGGGAATACAAGGTCACTGCTGGCAGTTGTAAATGATTTAGCAGTTAGTACTTCTATATTTGAACCTGGGGTATATTTTTTTAAAAGAAGCACTTAGTTGTTATTTCTATTATTGTAAATATAGGAGGGTATCATGTATCCCACTATAGGCATTGTGATAGCCACCATTGCTTACATATTCACATTTCTATATTGAAGTGGAAAGAGTGATGATGGCACTAGCGCAGATAATGCAGCATGTGCGGGTTATTTTGTTTACTGTCAGACAGGATTTATTTTAAGCAAAACTTTTGCTTCATCAGTAAAATCCCTAGACCATTGAAACCCAATTTGAATTCAAAAGGGGTCACCATTAAAGATTACACAACAGGACGCATAATCAGGGACTGAAACCAGGTTTTAATGATGAACGTAACGTCTGTCTGTCTGTCTGTCTGTCCGTCTGTCTGTCTGTCTGTCTGTCTGTCTGTCTGACTGACTGTCTGTCTGTCTGTCTGACTGACTGTCTGTCTGTCTGTCTGACTGTCTGTCTGTCTGTATGTCTGTCTGACTGACTGTCCGACTGCCTGTCTGTCTGTCTGTCTGTCTGTCTGACTGACTGTCTGTCTGTCTGTCTGTCTGACACTGACTGACTGACTGTCTGCCTGTCTGTCTGTCTGACTGTCTGTCTGTCTGTATGTCTGTCTGACTGACTGTCTGACTGCCTGTCTGTCTGTCTGTCTGTCTGTCTGACTGACTGTCTGTCTGTCTGTCTGTCTGACACTGACTGACTGACTGTCTGTCTGTCTATCTGTCTGACTGACTGTCTGTCTGTCTGTCTGTCTGTCTGTCTGTCTGTATGTCTGTCTGACTGACTGACACTGACTGACTGACTAACTGTCTGTCTGTCTGACTGACTGACTGACTGTCTGTTTGTCTGTCTGTCTGTCTGACTGACTGACTGACTGTCTGTCTGTCTGTCTGTCTGTCTGTCTGACTGACTGTTTGCCTGCTGCCTGTCTCTGCTGGTCTCTCTCTCGCTAGCTATACTGTATGTATTTTCTCTATCTATGTACTGTATGTTTATTTTGGTAAAAATGGCATAAAATAAAATGTATTACTGCCAGTGAATTTTAGAAAGCAGATCAGATACAGAGATACCTCACCCCACGCGCATTTCCAGACAGTGACGCTGCACTGCAGCAGTCATTAGAGTCTGGGCAATACTCCAGGAGAGAGAGGGTGAGGAGGGGAGTGAGAGAAAGAGGGAGAGAGGGAGAGAGAGGGAGGGGATGAAGAGGAGAGAGAGACGGGATGAGAAGAAGGGAGGGGGCATGAGAAAGCGGGCGGATAGAGGAGTATGTGAAAGAGGCTGTTGCTAGGATACTAGACAGACACATCCATCTTTGGAACTAGAAAAACATATTCAAATTTGGGCAGTAGAGAGGGAGAGGGGATGAAAGAACACTGAGTCATGGTGCCACATAATGGAATGTTGGCAGCTCTAGCTGTTAATACTTTCAGGGCTGTCAATCATCCAAGGCAGGGTGGTTTGCATATTTTCATCAAGGGTACAGATTACATAACTCAACTTCATTCTTGCATGCATAGATATACTGCAGAATTATATTTGACTAATTAATAAATGACTGGCCAGGGTAACAGGATTCCAGAAGCTATCAACATTAAATGTGTTTGATTTACTGTGTGCAGTCTAGGTGGGGGCGGTTAGCCTCCTGTTCATCCTGCTGTAGCTCCAGTCGCTGAGGTTGCTGGCTGTTTCTGTATCTTCCTGTCATAGAAATCACAATGTATCCATCTACCCTGACTGGCTACAAAATCAGAGCACTCAACTACCAAATCCCACAATGCATAGCTTGTGTGGATTGGACTGGATACAGCATTCCCCTCCATGATGCTTTCAATACTAAAAGGTACATCATGGTAGACAATACTTTTTTTCACTACTATGTAATGTAGTATTTTTTCTATTTCTAGGTCAATACACTTTACCATGGTTTACCTTAAGGGTCAATATATAAACTTGCTTTCATTATATATCTGTAAGGATTGCATCCCTGTGGTTCTGTGAGTCCGAATCCCCACTGAGATTGCAGGCTGACTGAACTCCAGCTCAGCCACAGGCACCCACTTTGATCCACTGCCTGGAAACTAGAGGTCATTCATTCTCACAGGATGGAAAGACTCAGATCAAAATCTCTTTAATAATGTAGTATTTTCCAATGGAGCGATCTATAAGCTGCTTTCTGTGCTTGTGCCTGGGTACGGTTTGCCTGGCCTCTGTGTGTCAGCACTCAAAACTGCAGATGAACAGTTTTCCTGTTTGTGTTTTTTTTTATCAAGACACCACAGTGTCCCCTGCTGGTGAAGAAGCCCACTTACAGATAGAATGCTGCTGTTCTTTTTTAAAGGCTATTTCCCCTGCAGAATGTATTATTATTATTATTATTATTATTATTATTATTATTATTATTATTATTATTAGTAGTAGTAGTAGTAGTAGTAGTAGTAGTAGTAGTAGTAGTAGTAGTATTTTAAGTTACTAGTTAACTGTTATAGAATCCTTGACATGCACACAGTAATAAGTACAGTAATAGTTTCATCATCCTGTTGTAAATCAGCAGCCCTGACACATTTTTATAGAGGGTTGATTGTTGGACTGGTCTGCAATGAATGCCATTTAATGTCATTTAATGCACAGCTGGCAATGTTGCGGTGTTTGACTGTATCTGGGTTGTCCAAAAAGTGTGTAGAAAACAGCCTGGCAATGTAATAAAAATGGGGTTTTGAAAATGCGAGTTCACTATAAGATTACGCAGCAAAAGGGCAAGTTGAAGGAATAGAAGAATTGATTGACTATTTGGATCCAGTTCCACCTGCACAACAGGGACACCTGCTGGGTGGGAGAGCAATTGCAGACTCCTCACGAGGCACCCACAGGTAATGTTCTTTTTTCAAACACAGGGGCTGCTTCTGAAAAGACTCCTAAAACTGAATTTCTGGAGTGCAGAAATGACCTCTAAGGGTGTGCAACTGTAATTTCTGTCCCCTCTCCAACTGTGGCAAATTTGAGTTTGTATTGGACATTGCATACGGCATTCAATTGAAGTGGTTTACAATGTATCAGGATGTGAAAACATTTGAAAATCGAACACTTGGGCTAAACGTTTAGTAAAATAACCTTTAGGATCTGTACTCTTGTTTAGCATTTAAACGTTTCTAATACTTTTAAAACATGCTCTGTAAAAATTCAAATATTGTGGTCGATCTCCATTGTTAATATTTTCACTGCTCTCAGCAACTTCAGTACTGTGAATAAGCATTTCCATTTATTGAAGCCTTGCCATTTGTAATGTACAGGAGCGTTCCTCCTCCTCAATCTCCATCAATCTCCACTCAGAAAGTCAATGAACTGACTCCAGTTTTCTAAACACATTTTTTTTTATTCCAGATAATAAAACAGTTTTGAGGTGCTGATAATGTAAAAATATGTATAACGAGAAAGACAATGTGAAAATTAAACAGTCTGTGTGTAGTTTTTGGCTGCCCATATCAAAAGAACCCATTCTATTACTTAATACATCCTACAACTGTCCCCTACATTACAAAGACAGTGCTTTTTATCTATAGTACCAGAACAAATTATGGAAACAACAAATGATTTAGAGCAAGACTAGGGGTGGGGATTATATTACCCATGTTTCCTCACTCAGACCCCTTATTAAATACCCTGGTATCTCTAAATAGATAATCGTCTCCTCTTTAAAAATATGCTAACTATTTGAATGAGCAAGACGTCTCACCAGTAGAATGGCCCCGTGCCATTCCTTTTCTAGAAAGCAGTACAACTGTGGATGGGGAGTTTGTTGCTGGATAACTTCACTCAGACTACTTGCTCACTAAATATCTTGGTATCCCTGAATAGATCACTGTCTCCACTTTTTTTTTTTTTTTTGGTCAACAGTATAGTATGCTATAGTACAGAACAGTGTTTGGTTTCCGTGTGGCTGTACCTGATATCTTTCACGCTGGGGCATTGCAAAAACATCTTTACCAATAAGAAGACCCCTTGCTCATTATAAAACAGAGGACGAGGAAGCAACCTACTCCAGTCTCCTCAGATCACCATGGCAACCTTGCAGAGGATACCAGTTATATATTTCATACCAGCTCTGCAGAGCGGTGATCAGGCCCATTGATTTTCCCATTCTTAATTTAAAAAGACAGTGGAAGGTTTAATCTGTGCAAATGTAGTTTAGAGCAGTTTCTAGCCATGGGGCTCCACTCTGAGTTTTTATGGGGCTTATACTGAAGGACTGCCATACTCCTCGCTCTATGGAAGCAAGCCTTTAGGTGACCAAAAAAATTGTGTTCAAAACACAGCACAGCAATACACTGGCAAGGTGTGTACATCTGGCATAGGATAAAATCAAGACTCTCATTTGTATATCTGAAGTTTACACCTACACTCAGTTGATTGTTCTTGAAAATGTGACATTTTAAAAGCCAATTTAACCCATGTTTAAACATTCTCCCTATAAGGTTTTTTTCTTGTAGGGTTGGTATCTTTGTCACTAGTCTTGCTAAGGGTTTTTGCAGTTGCTGCAAAGTGATATAATCTGTCATTGCAATCTTTTAAAAGTGCTGTATAACTATCCAAGAAGTTACAGTATAGAGTTGAACTAACTTTATGATTTACATATACAGATATTACAGTGTGTTATTATGTGTTCCACATGAAGAAGTTGATTATCAAAGTGATACGTAATGGGACTTTCTCGTTTTAAAAAAAAGCATCGCTGTTCTTGAACATTAGATATCAGAGATAAAGAATCATTGATATTTTAGAACAGGAGTGAAGCCAGTTGGGTGTCCCGCCCACATTTACTTTGATTCGAATCCCCGGAGACGAGACATGCGGTGGGGAGTTGGACAGTAAAATAGCATGGTTCACACACACACACACACACACACACACACACACTCGCACGCACACACAGATACACACAATAGAAAAATGCCATTGCATCTTTAAGTGGCACCCATGTATCCCACACCCTGCTTTGCTGGTAGAGTAATTGCGAGAGAGCGAGAGAGAAATTGCAGCTCCGCTTTAGCCCAGGGCAGCTTCAAAGCGAAATTAACACACTGTCAATTTCACACAAACCTGCAGTGAGGGGAAAAAAACATACGCCAAGCACTCCGACCACCTTCGCCAAGGTAAACCTGATCTTTCTTTACCGCCGACAATAAAGAATGGGGGATTCGGTTTGGGGGTTCGGTCTTCTGTTTGTGTATTCATTCTCTTAGCTTGTATGTTTTATTACATTATTCGGGGTACGGCTTTAGCTCTCCTCAAGGACGGCTTCATTTTGTAATGCCTATGCCATTGCATGATCCAGCAGGGACCAGCGCCAAACAGAGTCTTTTCTTACTCGGGCATTTGCTGCGCAATCTATTCTATCAGCGCATTAACTCCATTGTGGGGCTATAATTCAGTCACAGAAACGGCGAGTTTGTGCTGCATGCGTGAACAATATGTAACATTTAAGAATATGTTTGTAAACATTTTTTTAGTATTTTATTTTATGTATGTATTTATTGATTTATTGATTGATTGATTGATTGATTGCTTGATCGATTATTTGTATTATTATTT
The DNA here is from genome assembly GCF_902713425.1 of Acipenser ruthenus. Lineage (NCBI taxonomy): Eukaryota > Metazoa > Chordata > Actinopteri > Acipenseriformes > Acipenseridae > Acipenser > Acipenser ruthenus. The sequence continues at coordinate 25,738,024 of NC_081212.1, read as the reverse complement.
TTTTGTAGATTGACATGTCTTGGCACCTGCTTGTTTGTTGCGTCTGAAATATATACATCATTTCAAGTCCTTTTATACCTATATGTGTTTGCCTCATGCGTTTGCACAGCTGTTAAACTATTTCTGGAAAGCATGTGTTTGTAGCGAGGCACACCCTTATTTTATTCTGTGTTCTCTGTCTTGTATCAATATGCGGGAGTTTGATGTTTTTCTCCCTGTTGTAATAATCGATGCGGACGTGCAGTTTTGTTTATGCGGATTTCACAGAAAAGCTCATCATAGAATATTCTATGATGAGCATATTATTAGAATATGCTCATCTATCTATCTATCTATCTATCTATCTATCTATCTATCTATCTATCTATCTATCTATCTGTCTAGCTTATCTACCCACCCATCCATCAACCATAAGCTTTGATTGACAGCTGGGGGCTGGTTGATTGAACCCAGGCAGCTCATTATTTATACGATCAGCGCTGACTGACTATAATATTACAGGCAATATCAAACTCTATATTATCCCAATGACATTTGAACATTGTGGTATTTAAAAACATCTACAGTGCAGAGCAGAGGTTTAGTAGCAACATACAAAAATAGCAACTGTGTTGTAATTGCTGTTTAATGTCACTAAAACATGGTGCATCTGTGGTTATAGAAAATAAAATACTACAGTATACTACAGTATTGGCCAATACGTGTAATTCACTACTATATGAAATGTGATATACTATATTAAAATCTATAGTACTAAAATATAGTATTTTATATAATTAAAGAGTGCAGTTAAATTGCATCTAATATATAATGTTTAATGAATTTGGACTAGCGCTAGTGGATTTCTTGTTTTGTTTTATACAGGACCTGCATATCTGCCATCAATTTCAAATGAAGTACAATTCAATTCAGTTTCAGTTATACGTTGTCATTAATTAACCATGCATTCATTGATATGTTTGTATTTATGGACCATTAGGAGTCCTGAGTTCTGTTATTACAATATTGAGATTTAGTCATTTTTATTTATTTATAGGTTGCATTTTATCATCAAATTAGGGCACTCTAGTGGTTCTGTTTGGAACACAGGATGTAGAATCCTCTTTGTGGTTCAGTATATAAGAATGGCTCTTTACAGAACCCAAACAAAATTCGGCTTCTGGGGGAAAGCCCATAGTTTCTTTATAGACAGGGTTCAAAGGGGACTGTGTTGTTTTTAAAGCGACTGTCCAGTCCTCCGTGATTCCTCTTCCTGCGTACCTCTGGCGCACTCATTTTAAGAGCACAGCGAGAGAGTAAACAGTTTAGAATATGTATTTTTACGTGGTCGTTAAGTCGTGTGTAGGATAATTCGTCTAATTGTGACATTAGGTATTCTCCAACTAAAAAAGATACCTGGTTCATTTTAAATCTAGCTAGCTGTCTTTTGAATGGTTTGTGCATGTTTTGATTGGCCGTTCAATTGTACCACTATATTGTAATAACTAAACGTGAACACGAAAGAAAGATGTGTCCAGCGAGATTAAAAATACATTCTCATGTTTCACTGTTTAACCCACATTTTTTTATACACAGTCTTGTATGAAGGAGTATATATTATAATTTATAAAAGTATTTTAAAATGTTCCCAATATTTGTGTAGACGGATATGATTGATCCCGCAGGTCACGGGACACATGAGAAAGGTTGTGTAGCGCATCACCATGGGAACGTATTTCACGTCTGCATGCGCTGCCGAATTCCTCGCCTTCAGCCAATCAGCTGTAAGCTACAGACCAATGAGCGCTGCAGCTGAAGATCAGGTTTACCGCGAAGAGAAAAGCATTCCTCGATGGAGGAGGGGCAGTGTATGTGTATGTTGTTGGGGGCTGTCGTGTGGGTGTTTGTAAGAACTGTCGAGACAAAGGTAAGGGTACAATAGGGTACAAAATACTGGGTAATAAACTCCAAAGAATGCATCGAAACACCGTGGAGGGCGAATCAGTAGCAGAAAGTGTCACAAGGAAAATATTTTACATAGAACCGAAAGATATTCGTCACTGTGTTTAATTAAACGGTTTTGGAAAAACCTTTTTTCAATGGCAGTACTTGCTTGCTGTGTTTTGCATTTGTCTGCAGACTGCATGCACTTCTCTTAGTAGCTGGCTATTTGTTTGTAATTATAACGTTTTGGTTCAGTTGAGTCCTGCTGCTGCAGTTGAGGGTTGATTCAGCCTTGGGCATCATGTGTATATGCATAACTGTAATATTAATATACGAGTTGTTATTCCTGCATTCTCGAACGACGTACACTCAGAAAAATGTTAAAAAGCAAAACAAATATGTGTGCCCCCATAATATTTAAAGTGTAGCCTCTTAAATCAGTCTAACAACAATATATAATGTTGACAGCTTTTTTAAAAAACTTTATTTGTTGTTGTTTTTATTATTATTGAAAGAGAGTGTATGTTCATAGCAACCGTGTTGCTAGTTTGTTTCAATGTAATTCCAGTATCAAGCAAACCCTGAATGCATTTGTATATCTAGGAATTGATGCAAATCCCAGGTATGCAATAATCTCTATTGATTTATTTTAATATAAATGCATGTCGATTTGCTCTCGTTTACCTGCCATTATGTAACAAGGTGTCATAGCTGTGTTTACCTGTAAACACTAAATAAACAAGCTGCTGAACTAATCTTGATAGTTGGTGTCAGTTTCAGGAAAAGGTAGTGGCCACGGATTATCTCTGGCACGCAGGGTTCGCAAATCCGAGTCCTGCATAAAAACAAAGTACAGTTCAACTTTATAAACGAATACTCGGTCTGTAAGAGGATTTTGTATTTTATAAAATAGCAGCTGGCATGCTAGTACTGGATGGCTAGGTTTATTCGGAAGCTGTGTTTTTCCTGTGTGTGGTTCTGATTTGACTCTGCTTGTCGGTAGCTATATGGATCCAGGAGACGGTGATTTAGACCCTGGCCTGTCCCAGCTGGATACCCCCTGTCTGATTGTGGAGGACTCCCAGCCTGAGAGCCCTGCCCTGGAGGACGATCCTGACAGCGGCTATCGGACCCTGCTGGCTCGGCGCCTCTCCAGCCTGCAGCCCCACAGACACAGCCCCGTGCTGGTGAGTACCAGTAAGAATATCGATGTTTAATGCACAGAAGTTTTGGCTAATGCTTTCATCAGAAGTGTTTGTCTAATTGATCTGCTTTCTTCTTTTCTCACTTTATTATTATAATTTTTTTTACTTTGATCTTGTCACTTTTGTCCGTACAAGTTCACTGCGGCATTTCTTTAACTTCTGATACAGACGATTCCTCCTCAGCACTCTCTCAGTAATGCCAAATGTGTTCTCTGTTCACGTCACACTATTTCACATCCGCTTAGAATAATATATAACACGCACACACACTGCTCATACTTTTCCTCTGCTTTCTGTTCACCTCATGTATCTGCTTGTGTCCCTGCCTCACTCGTCCCTTGGCTCTGCCTGCCTCTGCAGTGCTTTCAGTAATGCTGGCTGTGTTCTCTCTGATAGGAGCTGATTTCTGCACCGCAGGGCAGTAAGGGGCCTATGGGTGAGGAGTCTGGAGAGGTGCAGAATGACGGCCACAACGCCTCAGGTAAGGGTAAGGGACTGATGCAGGCTTCAGCTCAGCTCAGGCCATTAGCACATAGCAGTGAGGCTCACAAACTGATTCCTTCAAATTATTCTGCTTTTATCTGTATTTAAAAGATTAATGAGGTCTTTTGAAGGCACATCAAATTGCTGAAGTAACCTTTGTCCTTCACTGTCCTTAGCTACATTGGATTCCAGGAAAGGACACAGTTCAGTTGACGAGGAACATAGTCAAGTATATGAAGTGTGTTCCCCTTCCAGTTGCAACAGGTACAGAAGGATGCCCTCCTTTATAATGTATAGTGATCATTCTTCTCCACACTCTCTTCCATGCTCTTCCACTGTCCCTGAACTGTAATAGTAACCATGTCATTTTTTATACAAACACTGTGGAGTCTAATAGTCCTGCTTTTTGACTCCCTATATTAATCACACTGTCTGTTCCCCCCAGGAGAAATTGAAGCCCTTATTAACCCCACTAAATCCAGTAGAATTGGGTCAGTGAGGGATCTGTTTAGAATACTATGTTAAAAATGTACAATGTGCAAGCTGAGAATGGGACTGGAGCAGCTAACTGGTTCTTCAAACTGGCTATAATGTCACAGACCCCCAGATCCTGGGTGTGTTGCAGGATCTGTGGTGTAATTGTTTTCTACCTCCCTTTGACACAGAGCCCCAGCTCCTCCTAATAGCCAGCCTGCAGAGGAGGAGATGGAGGACGGAGCAGATTCAACGACGCAGCCAGCCCAGGAAAAAGGTACCAGTCCCCCTGTGCAACTGAATCTATATGCATACCAGCCAGTAATAAAACAAGTGTAATTATTGCAGTTCACATTAGAGAGTGTGTGTGTCTCGCTCTCTCTCTTCACTGCAACTGGACGTACCTTCCAAATGTTAAATTTACATTTTCAGTTATACCTTTAGAAACGTTTATCCAGTTTTAAAACACAAACATACTTTGTAGTATTTTGGCTGCTAAATCTGGGAGATGTATAAAAATAGCTCTTTAATTAAAAAAAATTAAAAAAAAATGAAGACAACAAAGAACCATAAGTATAACTTTAAATATCCTGCCCACCCTTTGATCTGTACTGCACTGAGACTCCCTGAATGTGGATGCCATTGTGGTGTTATCACTGCAGTAAGCTAATGAGAGGGGTGTGTGTCTGTGTCTCTGACTCGTGTGTGTCTGTGTCTCTGTGTCCTGTCTGTTAGTAGAGATGTCCCAGCCGAGCTTCGGGTTTCTCGGGATGTCACAGAGTCAGGATGTGGACGAGGAGCTTGAGAAGAGTGCAGAGAGTCTGGGAGAGCCAGAGAAGGAAGGGAAGACAGTCAGCGAGGCGGGACAGACAGACAGCCTCGGGAAAGCAGGTGAGTCACCTTGCTTCTTGCTGTATTCCCTTGGAGATTAACCTCCTTTGCATTGGGAGGTGGGCACAAGCATTCACTTCTTGACTTTGCTGTTTTAAAATACCCACTTTAGAGTAAGTTTGCTACCCCTAACCGACCAGGCTTTTAATTGAAATAGGGACTAAAAGTTATTAATGTGCTTAGTTTTCTATTAGTGCACATAATTCCCATCCTGTGCATTTTCCCCTACTACACAAAGACAGGTTCATGATCACAGCTCCTCCGGTTTCCTTTTCTGCAGATGGAGATAAACGTAGTATTGGAGGAAACGGTCTGACCTCAACCGATCGAGATGAAGCATGCAAAAGGTACATTGAGTGGCATTTCTATTGACGTGGATTGACGGCTGATTTGTAAAGGAGTTTCATTTGGTATATAACCAGTTCATTCCTCCACCACAGGTCAGAGGTGACCTCCAGCTGTTCCGCTGTGCCAGAGAAAGCGTCTCGTGGGGAAAAGGAAATGACAATACACCGCCTGCTGTTGGGGGAGGGGTCGGAGGTCGAGGATTCACCTGACCAGGAAGAGGATTCAGAGATCCTGTCCACTCAGGAGGACATGTTTGAGCAGGACGCGGCAGGTGAGTCTAAGTAAAGGAACTCAATTGAAATGGCTTTGTCGAGGAGGAGGAGCTACACTGCTGCCACATGCATGGAAATGCGTCTCTGATTTAGGAAGCCTGCAGCAGAGAAGTTTTCTAAGATTTGACTAGAATTTCTCATGCTCGAATTCAAAGAGCTGGAGTGGCATGTCGGTGTAGTTATTGCAAGGGTTTCCTGTTTAGGATCTGGAGTGGACAGCACAGTGTCGGGATCAGAGAGCCGTTTCACCCCTGTGTCAACCCCTGTTGAGAGCCTGCGACTTCTACACCTCTCTGGACAGACCACCCTGGTGCAGGAGAGCCTCTCACAGTATGTCATTATTATTATTATTATTATTATTATTATTATTATTATTATTATTATTTTTATTATTATTGTTAATAATATAATTGTTGGATTGCACTGCTTCCTTGCTTTCTAATGCGATAAGAATGGCCTCTTGCTAATGTAAGTTAATCTGTACAGTTACACTACTGCATTGCTGGCTGCAAATTTCTTTATTCACTTGACAGCAAGCCTGGTTTTATTATTATTATTATTATTATTATTATTATTATTATTATTATTATTATTATTATTATTATTTATTTATTTATTTATTTATTTATTTATTTATTTATTTCTTAGCAGACGCCCTTATCCAGGGCGACTTACAATCGTAAGCAAATACATTTCAAGTGTTACAATACAAGTAGTACAATAAGAGCAAGAAATACAATAACTTTTGTTCAAGCAAAGTACAAGTGTGACAAAACACAATTCAATATTACAGCAGATAATAGTGATAGTTACATCAGGATATGATTAAATAGTGATAGTTACATCAGGATATGATTAAATACAAAATACTACAGGTTAAACACTTGGCAGATTACAGTATTCTGAAGTACAGGATTAAATGCAGTAAAATGGGGGGCAGATAAGAGCAAAATAAAGCACATTTAAATGAAGGGTGATAGTGTCCCAGGATACAAACAGAGGAGTTCTACAGGTGCTGTTTGAAGAGGTGAGTCTTAAGGAGGTGCCGGAATGTGGTCGGGGACTGGGCAGTCCTGACATCTGTAGGAAGGTCATTCCACCACTGCGGAGCAAGGGTGGAGAAGGAGCGGGCTCTGGAGGCAGGGGAGCGTAGCGGAGGTAGAGCTAGTCTTCTAGTGCAGGCGGAGCGGAGAGGTAGAGTGGGGGTGTAGGGAGAGATGAGGGTCTGGAGGTAGCTGGGTGCAGTCTGGTCAAGGCATCTGTAGGCTAGTACAAGAGTCTTGAACTGGATGCGAGCGGTGATCGGGAGCCAGTGGAGTGAGCAGAGTAGTGGACTAGCGTGGGCGAAGCGAGGCAGAGAGAACACCAGGCGGGCAGCAGAGTTCTGGATGAGCTGGAGCGGACGGGTGGCGGACGCAGGGAGGCCAGCCAGGAGGGAGTTTCAGTAGTCTAGGCGGGAGAGTACCAGGGCCTGGACCAGGAGCTGGGTAGCATAGTTGGTGAGGAAGGGTCGGATTCTTCGGATGTTGCTCAGGAAGAATCGGCAAGTGCGTGCCAGAGTGAAGATGTGCTGGGAATAAGAGAGGCAGGGGTCCAGAGTGACTCCGAGGTTCTTCCCGGAGGAGCTGGTTTTTACAGAGCTGGTTTTGACACTGAACTAAAAAAGGTAGCTAAAAGTAAGCTATAATAAGACAGTCCAGGATTGATGCTAATCAGGGTCTGTGAAAACAGTCAAAAGTAAGAGTTTAATGGAAGTAGTGGATTGAAGTTAGGAAGTAGGAAGTGGTCCTTTTTTGAAGGTGTTTAGCTCGGTGCCTGTCTCTCTGTTTCCACAGGAACTCCCCTGAATTTGTGGCGCCCTCCCAGGACGCTTTTGGCCCAGCGTCCATCATTGTCCCGAACTCGCCTACCGAACAAGGTAAATTCCTTTCCTGGTCCTTCAGTCACTTTCTTTACTGTCAGTTTCCGCTTCTCATGTGAAGAAGAGGACTTGAAAGGTAGTGTGTTTTATATACATAGCCAGCTCAACCTATTAAAAGGTATCTCCCATTTTTTTTTTATTATCCTTCTTGTATGTTTGAAATGGGGATTCCTGGTTGTATTTATTTTTTATTTTTTCACAAAGATGATGATGAACCAATGGATACATCCCTCCCAGCTGAAGAAGCTGACCAATCAGGAAAGATGGCAGAGGAGCCAATGGAAACAGACCAGCCTCCATCTCGTCTTGAAGAGGCTTCCTTCCTCGGTCCTCAAGCCTCCACCCCAGTATCGCAGAACTCCCCTGCCTTCGCAATGGAGCCGTCCCTCTCTGTGCCAACCCAGCCACAGTTTTCACATGTAGGTGTCAGCCAAGCGGTCATCTTCCAGCCAGGCTGACCCACAAGAATTACATTGAAAAAACTATTTTGAAATGTGTTATTATATTAAGAATGTACTATTTGAGTAGGGCTGCCTGTTACAAGACTGTGACAGAATTCAGCTGTCCTACCGTTGTACTGAATTCAAGTGCTTTCGTTTTAGTTTTGTTCCTGTTGGTTTTTATTCACACTGTGGGCCTGGTTCCGCCCAGTTGTTGTGCTCTATCCACTACCCCTGGTTAACTGGCTCCGTTTTTGTCTCTACAGGATGTTTTCGCTCCCACTCAGAGTGTGGAGGGCAGCAGGAGCAGCAGCTCTCCTGAGAGAGCTAGTAAACAGCAGCCACAGCCCCCAGCTGAGGGCCCCTCCAGGCAACCTGATGCAGAGGCTCCCAAAGACCCTCTGACAGAGGAAAAGAGAACAGACCAGCGTGAGGACTCAGAACCCAGCCAGTCAGAACCCAGTGGGGCAGAGGAGGCATTCCGATTGGAGCTTTCTACTAACAGTGAGTGTAGTGTTACCCCCCGGCCCACGGGGGGCGCTGCGGATGAAGAGGAGGAGGATGACGAGTCGACACAGATTGAGGAGCTTAGTGGTGTAGTCGGTGCACCATCTGGCAACTTGCTACTCTCACAGGGAAGCCTGCACAGTTTGCAGGAAACTCCTGAAAGAGCCGAAACTCCAGCAACAGTTGAACCTAACGATTGTAACAGCTTAGCAAAACCGCCAGCTAATGCAGGACCAGCTGTAACAAGCAGTTTGTCGAAATGTTCGGCAGTTGCTGTACCAACTGACACTAGCTGTTTGCCAAAACCTCCAGTAACAGTAAAACCAACTGACTCTAAGAGTTTGCCAAAAAGTTCTGAAGTGGTGGACTCAGGCAAGACTCACAGTTTGCCGGACGCTGCTGAAATGTTAGATGCAACCAAGTCTGTCAGTCTTCAAAAAGCTTCTGAAATGGGAGCTTTGGACAAGACTAGCAATGTGCCAAAATTTCCTGCCCCAGTGTCCTCAGAAACAGCCATCAGTTTGCCGAAACCTTCTGAAACAGTAGACCTTACAAACACAAGCAGTTCTGAGAAACCAGACACTGTAGACCTAACTCTCACTAGCAGCTTGCCACAGGTTCCTGTAGAAACACTAGACCTAACTAAGACCACCACCAGCGGATTGCTGCAAGAAGTGCCAGAATCAGAAGATAAACCAAGAGCTCCTGGGATTGTGAAGGGTCTGGAAGCTGATAGTCCCGCTACAGCCACTCGGGTGCATGAAGAGCCAATGGAAATCCAGGCTGGGAATGTTGTGGTGTCATCGGAATCACAGCCAGAGGCAGCCATCTCCAGTAAGGCCAGTCATCATGAAATTAGGGATGAGCCCTTGGAAAAGAGGAGTGAAGATGTGGTGGAGGAGACACCTGAGGAAGAGCAAGAGAAGATGGAGGAGGGAGTCGAAGGATCAGGCCTCTGTCTTGCCTTATCTCAGAGCCAAGCTCTCTCCCTGGGACCAGAGCCTATGGAAGAGGAAGAAAAGTCCTCAGAAAGAACTGGGTACCCCAAAAGCACTGATCAGCCTCCTTGTGTGCAGGAGAGCATCCTCAAACAGGACAGCAAGGAGGAGAAGAAGAGCGAGACAGAGAACAGCTTTAGTAGCAGTGTGATTGTAGTGGAGGAGTGCGAGAGAGAATCCTTTGACAAGGGGAGCGAGAAGACTCCCCAGCAAAGGAAAGGGGAGGCAGGATCATCCCAGCCCATTATTGTGGAGTCTTGTCCAGATGATTCTCCTAGTATTCTGGAGATTCCTGAGGAGAAGGGAGGCAGGACCACAAAGAGCTCCCTCGTCCCCACGGCCTCTGCCAGACAGGATGGGGAGGAGCCAGGGCAGAGCAAGCAGCTGGAGGAGGCAGGGTGTGCCATAGAGGTAGAAGGTCAGAGAGGGGACAAGAGTCTGAGTGACAGCTCAGGGGGTACGGCCATTTCATTTATTCGTTTATATGAACAGCATGATTCTGGCCTCTACCGACAAAATCTAGTTGCCAAAGATGCACATTTCTGTTTGATTTGCCAACTTTTTTACAGACCAAACAGACACATCTGTGTCTTCTTAAGTATAATTCTAATGTTTGCAGTGCCTTTTGTCCACAGTTGCGTGACACCACCCTTGGGTGAATATGAGGTCATCCTATCTAAATGGCTTCCCTTTGCGTTCTGTTCTTTTTAGATATCCCATTTCATTTTACTCTTCCCAAGGAAGGAGAGCTGATTCACCCAGCAGCCAGTGCAACACCTCCACTGATTGGTCAGCTGAAACAGCGCCCCCGACACAGCACTCCCATTGGTGGGTTTCTTTGGCTTTTGCTCTGATGACCAAACGTCTTTTTGCTATAATTAAAACTGCAGTTTGTAATTAATCTGTAATCTTCACAAATATTGGAGTATATGCTGATCTCCATTTTGCAGGGGTTTATCCTATCTTACAAGCATTGCGTTTTGTTTTTCTAGCTTGATATTAACAGCAAAATTCTCTTTTATAAATGAAGGTATTGTGTTTTGTTTATTCTTTTAATGAAGAGGTTGGATCCTGTTCTGACAACGCTGTGGTAACTGGTGATGTTACCAGGGAGACTGCCATGGCAACTAGTGACATCATGGCTGAGGAGAGTGGGGGTGAGGGGGCCAAACAGGACTCTGCCTCCACCACTGCTGAGCATGATGGGAAACTGAGTCTGAGGATGAAACTCGTGACACCAGTGAATGAGGAGAGCCTAGAGTCTGCACGTTTCAGTTTGCAAAGTAAGAGCAGCGGGCTAGGAGATGTACTGCTCTGAACTTTCAAAATACACCACTAGCTCCAGTGAGATTCAGTTTGATTGAATGCTCATTGAGGTTGGGTTCTGAATTTCATTTGCTCAGTGTGGATGCTGGAATCACCCAAGCTGTATTTATGGGCACCGTGCCCATCCCCTTTGCCAACCTGCTCCATGGGCTCCTTGACGTTCATACAAAAGGCAGAACCCCATTTATTTGAGAACAGAATCCATCTACAGACCAGTGCCCCCTTTAAGTTGGTGTTTAAGATGTGTCTAGATCTCCGTCCACAGTGAGGTGTTACCGCAGTCAGAATGACTGGCTTAGACTGTTTCATTGCCTAATGCACTGCCTGAACTATTGCCATTTTATTTCATTCTTTGTTTCCTCCTCAGAGCCGGCACTGTCTCAAGAGGAAGGCTCTGTTGCCACGGCTACCACTGTTGCTATGGCTGTAACCAGGTAACCCACACTTGTTGCTAGGCAGATGGCAGCTTATTAAGAAAGGACCCAGCCGTGAGTTCAGGCACCAGTTTAAGCCGCTGATTTCAATTAAAAGAATGCAGTAATTTACCTTTCGAAATAGTGCGATTGGTTATGAAATATTAAAACAACTTTCAATGCAAAAATATAAAGAACAATAATAATGTATTGTCCTTTTTTAAAAATGGTTATGACTTCCCTATCACTGCTTCAAGGTGACTTGCCCTAGCAGAATTGCACATAAGATTACCAAAGAAAAGCTTTCTGAATCTTCGTTTGTAATGCAGTTAACCCTAGCTGTGCAATATCTTTAAAGTAACAAAGCTGAGAAGTCCTTTGCTGGGCATTGGGTTTGTGCACTGCCATAGAGAAACTCCTACTGTTCTCCTGAGCAGTGCCATAAAGGACAAATGGCAAATGTGTTCCCATTTACAGCTTGATGCATCTGTGCTGTAACCATGAAGTATTACCTGGAATCGTGCTGTGGATTGTTTAATATCGATTGAGTGGAGAATAGTGCTCTGATGTCTCTGATAGGGCTAGTTCAGTCTCCTGATCTCTCTGTTGCTCTTACATCTCGCTTTCTCTCATCATCTCGTTCAGCCCCCAGCGGAGCCAGTCCGTATTTAGCCGGGTGTGTGAAGCACAGAGACAAGTGGAGGTTGCAGGACCTGGGCACCCCAGCACCCCCACCAGGCAAGATCCCCTTCTGTTCCTTTGGACACACACAGCACCTTGCAGTTACAGTCACTTACTGAACATTCTCTCCAATACGCTGTCCATCAGGATTAACACAGAGCACTGCTGCCCTCTACAGGTTGCAGGGACTCATTATGGCAGGAGATGGTTGTACAGTCGACGCCTCTATCGGGAAGCCTCGGGAGAAGTACAAATATCCTGAATAAGCGGCTGCCCAATTAAACGAAAGGCATTTCAGACGACCTTCGTCACATTTTTGGTTGTCTAAACAAAGTGACGTCCCAATTAAACAACTTAAATAGCATTGGGAAGAACCGTCTCCCAGAGTTGTATCCCATTTAAGCAGAAATCCTGATTATCAGTATCCCGATTAGGCGGCGCCGACTGCAATGGCAGACAGGGGGCACTGTGCATTAGAGGAAGAGGTCACTTTTACAAAGCCACTTACTTAACTTTAGTTGTCCTTGTTTAAACCCTAAAGTGATATTTTTTTATAGATTAGGTTTTTCATGAACAATTATTCAGATGTAAAGTTTGTGAGACTTCCTGTGGCTGTGATCTCTGTTTGATTTGCTCTATTTTAAAAAGCAATGCACATTTAAAATGCTGGATTTAGATCCAGGCTCAAATGAAACCCCTGGTGGTCCCAGCGCACTGTAGCTGTGAATTCCTGCTGTACGTTTTAGTCTAGCGGCTGTTAGCTGTGACCCAGTTCTGAATGGTGCTGCTATTCTGGGCTTCAGTCTCCCTCGTGAGAGGAGCAGCGGCTTGCTTGTTCTGCTGCAAAGTCGCTTCAAGGTCCTTCTCAAGGATCCCTCTCCAAAGTCACAGACTTGACTAAGATCACTGCTGCTCCTGAGGACAGCAGTAGATCCCCCCCATGCCCTCTTGAGTGGGGTCTTCCTTGTACTTATCTTCTGTGTGGTGGAGATGCCTGGCATAAGAGTACATGGGGAAGGTATTCAGTGTCAGGCTGCAAACACAGCTACGGAACAATTGATTGTTCTGAATCTGTGAGTCCCCCAACTAGCTGCTCTGTGAAAACCCTCTCCCATCTGGATGGCAACTCTGAAAACGGCACCTGCCCAAGAGGCCATGGAGGGGCGGGGAATAACGTTTTGTTTGTACAGGATCTTGCATGTAATTTTGGCATCCTAACAAAATGATTTGACAGATGCTTAGTGGTTTATCAGGCTGATGGATGAATGTTGTTGTCGGTGCTAGTCGGCTAACATGGCTCTGCCCTCTGCAGGGGTGACCCCTACCGTACCCCTTGTTCCCTGGACGGAGACGCTGGTCTGGAGGGGCAGAGGGCTCAGAGGCTGAAGCAGATCTCCCGCAGTCACGCCTTGACCTCTCGGTCCTCGCTGGACATCGGCCAGTCTGGGGGGACCCCACAGAGGGAGGAGGAGCCTGGCTCGGGATCGGAGGGCAGTCAAGGTCACTCGGGGGTCAGCAGCAGTCAGAGCCTGCCCAAGGAGAGGGCGATGTGGGCGAGCCGCAGGGTAAAGGAGATCCAGACAGAAGCCCTGACACCCAGGCCAGTGGAGGAGGCTGCCACTCAGACAGAGAGACTGGGGCTCCCTGAGAAGCAGGAGGAGGAGGAGGAGGAGGAAGGGGAGGAGGAGGATGACGACGATGATGATGAAGGAGATGCCCTGGAGAGATGCAGCGCAGCAGTGCAGACTGACAGCCCAGCCAAGAGCCAGCTGCGCTGCAGAGCAGTGTCCCAGCAAACAAGCTTTGAGTCAAGTGGCCCCCAGAATCTACAGAGCAGGGTACTGGGGACTGGGTCTGGGCACGGTTTTTGTATAGGTTTCTTGTTTAGGTTAAAATGCTTCCCTGGGCAGTGCAAGGATCAGGGGGAGGGAAGTTCAGTTCTGTATACGTACATGAAAAGTGTAAGGCTGTCATGTTTGTGTGCCTAATCTCCACACCTCCTCTCCTCCTTCGCTGTGTTACAGCTTCGTCAGAGAGCCGTATCCCAGCAGACCAGCTTTGAGGCGGGCAGCACTCAGAGTCTACATGACAAGGTGCTGGGGACAGGGGCATATACATGGAGATTGAGATCAAGGAAATGGTCAGAGGTCTGGGACCTGTAGAGACTTGTCTGAATCATGTACAGGCTAGAGATTTGGGAGAGGGAGGGGTTATGCACATAAATACTGGGTCTGGTAAAGAGAGAGGGACAGGAGTGAAATAAGGATGTGGGGCCTGCATAGAAAGCAATGTCCTCTAACCCCCTGCCCTGTTGCTGTGCTGCAGGGAGAGTTGGAGTTGCCCCTGCCTCAGCCAGTTCCGGGTCACTCTGTCCGGAGACACGTGAGGACAATCCGGGAGGTGCGAACCATCGTGACGCGCATCATCACTGATGTATACTACGAGGACGGGAGGGAGGTGGACCGCACTGTCACTGAGGTGAGCGCTCCTCTACCAAGCATTTCATTTCACCCACTTCTACGTTTTTACACACTCTAGCAGTAATAACATGAATGTTCTTCAGTTTGTCAGCGCAGTACAGTTGTTTTCTCTTTAGATTTGTGTGCGCTTTTCCCTTTTCTCAGTTGAATTGTGTTCCTCCCTTCAGGAGTCGGAGGAGCCGGTTGTCGACTGCCGTGTCCTGGAGAGTGATGCCTCCCCGTCTCGCACTGGCGGCTCCATGACCTCCGGTGACCTGGGTGATGTCAGCTCCCTGTCCTCCAAGACGCCCAGTCTGCAGCGCAGCTCCAGTGGTGCCAGCAGCGGGGGGGCCGGGACGGCCAGGACAGCGGGGAGCGGTGACACCGCTGGGAAGTTTGTTATTCCCCTGGGCCGTGGCACACCCACCAGGCATGCCAAGTGAGTCTGAGACAGAGCGGTCAGTCTCCGTCCTGCTCACTGGCTGTGGAACTCCTCCTTTCTGTCTTTCTTTCTGTCTTTGGCACTTTCCTACCAATTTGTCCCCTTCCTCTTTCATCATTGGCCTGTCTGTCTCTTGCTTTTTCCTTGTACCCTGCCTGAACTCCAGTCCCTGCCAGGTAGGAGCTGGGACACACATTTCCTGGACTCTTGTTGCTTTTTATATCAACCTTGTAAGTTTGCAGACAGTGCACTACAGGGAGGCTTTTTCTACTTTCTGGCAGTTTGCAATCTCTTGAATTGGCTTGCCCAGCTAAAACCCGCACAGTCACCGGCTCTGACCAATAGCTGTAAACGGTGTCCTCTCTTTCGCTCTGATCCTCACTCACTCACTCACTCACTCACCCCGTGTGTGTCTCCTCAGCCAGCAGAAGGCAAGTGCACAGATGCCAGAGGGCCCCGAGGGGACAGTGGCGGGCAGGGAGGAAGGAGACAGAGCGCCCGGGACGCCCCGCGGCAGGGGGAGACGAGGCCGACCCCCGTCCCGAACCTCCCTCTCCAGGTGAGAAGGCAGGCAGTGATCTTTCCCCAGATACTCCTCGCTGCCCCACCAAGTCCACAGTTCTTATTTTATTTGCTTGGTTCAACTGCCCGCTGTTTTTGCAAGGATCCTCAGAATTGGCATTGCTTTTGTCATTGCGCAGTGGATTATTTGAGTGTAGGCAATCCTAACCGTGAATTCTCCTGTCATTGCTGAGTCCTCTGTGCAGCAAGGTGTAGGCGGGAGGAGATGAGCTGTACCCTTTCAAACTTGTCACAAGAAGAGCTTGTAATCCCAGGAAGCTGAATTACTAAATGAATTTGACCTGTTCAGCTGGGTTTGAATTGGAGTTGAATTCCTTAAGAATGTTTCAGTCATCATCCCGGTGTTGACTCTTAATTGAAGTTCTGGACTTTTGGTGGAAAGCGAAGTGGATGACAATATATGTAGTGATCACAAAACTGCAGTAGGCATGTCTTAACTATAGTTTGGGTGCAGGGGAGCCTATTCATGTTAAATAATGGAGCTTCTGTCTCTGCTATCGTACTGTCTCATTCCGTCTCAAACTTGGTGTCCTTGCCGCAGTTGTCTGTCCTGCTAGCTTTCTCGCCCTCACTCTGTTTCTCTTGCTCTGTCTTCCCTGTTCTGTCTAACTCAACTCCCTTTCCTTTTCTTTCTCGCTCTCCCCTCTCTCTCTCTGTCACCTGTTCTAACTCTCTTTGCTGCCCCCTAGGGAGTGTGTGGTTCCTGCGCAGAGGGATGGCGGCCCTAACCCAGCCAGCTCTTCCTCTGAAGAGGAGGCCTATACCCGGGTATGTGTCCGTCCGGAGCAGCCCCCTGCCCACTCTGCCGAGCTGTCCTCCCCACGAGGGACCTTACGGCGCTCCGACTCCCCTGAGCTCCCCTTACTGCAGCCCCAGTTCCCCGATACCAGTGGCGGCAGCTCCGGCAGCTCCTTTGTAGGGCTGCGTGTCGTCGCCAAGTGGTCTTCTAATGGGTACTTCTACTCGGGCTGCATCACCCAGGACACGGGCGCCGGGCGCTTCCGCCTGCTCTTCGACGATGGCTACGAGTGCGACGTGCTGGGCAAGGACATCCTGCTGTGTGACCCCATCCCCCTGGAGACAGAGGTGACTGCACTGTCCGATGATGAGTACTTCAGTGCAGGTGAGGAAAGAGGCGCTCCCTTCAGTGTGACTTACAGTGCAGTGAGGGGAGCAAAAGGGAGCATTCACCTTGGTTTATAATGACGCCTAAACTTGGTGCATAGAATGCTGTAATTGCAACATTGACCTTGACCCTCTGCTGGAACAATGAGTTGCTGTTTGGCTCTGATTTTTGATTGATTGATTGATTGGTTTGTGGTGTTGCCCTGCTCCCCCCCCCAGGTGTGGTGAAGGGTCACAAGAAGGAGGGTACAGACTTTTATTACTGCGTGGAGAAGGATGGGCAGCGCAAGTGGTACCGCAGGATGGCAGTGATCCTGTCTCTGGAGCAGGGGAATCGGCTGAGGGAGCAGTTTGGACTGGGACCATACGAGCCTGTCATGCCCCTTACCAAGGCCTCCGATATCAGCCTGGGTAAGAGATGACAATAAGAGACACCCTACATGCGACGTGTTATGTACAGTCCAAGTAAGAAAGTGAATATGCTTTTATCATTTAAAACCCCGATCTATGCCTCTTTGCCGCAGATAACCTGGTGGAGGGGAAGCGAAAACGTCGTGGGAACGCAGTGGGTTGCGGGACCCCCACCCGGGGGGCAGCCGACAGCCCGAGAGGCCCGGGATACGCAGGGAAGAGGAAACTGATCAGCTCAGAGGACGACAAATCCCCAGCCAAGCGTGGACGCAAGTCAGCCTCTCCCAAAACCGGTATGGATACCCCCCCCACGGGGTCCCTCCCCCACGGGGAGGGACCATCCCTCAAACACTCCCAGTAAAGGTGCTTCGAGATGGAAAACCTAGACAACAATGTTTCATTTGTTAAAAAGACAAAAAGGATTGTGCACAACCTGTTTTTAATGTATGTCTTTTTATATCTTTTTGTGTGTGCGTGTGGCTTTATTTATTTTCGTTCTTTTAATAAAATGTTTTGGATTTTACATTGTCTGTCTTTTTTTTTTTCTCTCAACTTTTTTTTGTGATATACTAAACTTTTAAATTTAATTTAATAAAAAAAAAAAAAAAAAACTGAAGCCCATTCTGTTTGGTATCAAGATCACACAGCTTTTACCCTGTGGTTTTATGCAAAATCTTAGTGGAAAGTAGGGTCATGTTCATGCCATTTGTTTTGAAAGCAGTACAACACATTAACAATAAAACTAAAAACATGTCTGTCAGGATGCGGTGGCTCAGTCGTGTTCAGTCTGTATCTGCATGACATTCCTCCACAGCTCCTCCTTCACTGAAGTACATGCTGCTTCTGTTCTGTACCTCGCCTTCTCATTGCTCCAGGGTAATCTACTGCACGTGTGCGTTGCAATGATGACTGAAAGATGTGCTAAAAGCACTGCCGACAGGGGAATCCACTCGCTGCTACTGCCATTTTTCATGACTGTCAGTTATGTTGAAAATATTTTACAGGGTGAGCCTGCAGTGCTGATATTTCCAACATGGGTAACCAAGTAGTTTAACAATCGATGAGGCACTAAAGTAAAAATTAGTAAAAATTTAAAGTAAAAATTCAGGTGGTGGTGGTGGTTTACTGTGTACGTAGTAAATACTTCATAGGACATTCTTGTGGGGAATCTGGGATATGAAAAGTGCACAGCATTCTGCTGCCTGGTTTATGTACCACAATACATAACCTGTTTGAGCTTTGGAAATGCACTCCACTGCAGAGGTTTCTGTAAACCTCATTGAAAACATTTCTAATGGTGAGGAGATCACAAAATAAATTGTCTTGGTTTTGACACTTCACCTTGCATATTTCCATATAACAAGATGTGATGTCAATCTAACATTTTGAAATGTCTAGATACTGGGATAAACATCACAAGATATATTTTTTGTATTTATTAATTCCATGTCTTTTACTATCCACCTGACTGAAAACGGTGCTATCCCTGTCCAGACCTCTAGGTGATGCTGTCTCTGTTTTCCCAGCAGGGCGTCGTGGGGAGCTGTGTGGCACCTCTGAGAGCGGTGGCGAGCTGCCCTCTGACCCTGCTGACCTAGTGGAGACGCACGGGCCCCTCCCCCGCAGCGCCTCTCTCTTCCTGGGGTACGCCTTCCTGCTGACTGCTTCCTCCGAGACTGACCGTGAGACCAACCACCCGGGCAGCGAGGGTGAGGACGGTGAGGGAGGCGCACGCAGCACAAGAACACACGCGCTGTCGGCTTGCCTTGCCTCGCTGTTCCAATCGTGTTTGTGTTTTATCTTGGCAGAGTATGTGGAGACAGCCCCCTACAACAAGCGCTACACTGAGAGCCAGCTGAGAGCCGGGGGAGGATACATCCTGCAGAACTTTAACGAGGGCCAGGTGAGGGGAGCCCTGCTGCAATGTCTCTGAGGCACCACTGCCTCTAGAGCACTTTAATGAGCAAAGAGGACCTCGTCCATAACTAAGGTCCATACGACCTATTCCTTTGCAGTGAAATTGCTGACGGTTGTGGTATTGTTTTGATAGGATGGGTATTTAGTATTTTACATGAGGGACCATGACATGGTAATAACAGCCCACTGTAGTTGCCATGTAAAGCAGGCACATTGGTAATTGTAGTGTAGTTACATGACTATAGATGTCCTGTAATAAAGTGGGAATGTAGCGCAAAGAGTCACACGTGAACCCTTGACAAACCCAAACGTGCAGACTCTAACAGCCTCCCGCCCCCCAGTGTAACGCAGCCTATCAGACCCTCTTGATCGCGGACCAGCACTGCCGCACCCGGAAGTACCTGCTGTGCCTGGCGAGCGGCACCCCCTGCGTGTCACACCTGTGGGTGAGGGACTCCTGCCACACCAACCAACTGCTCAACTTCAGGAGCTACCTGCTGCCAGCCGGCCTCGGGCTGCAGGAGAACAGCATTGTCGATTGGTAGGGATCCCAACATGGCGTTATTGTGCTGAAAGAAAAGCCTTGTGCTAGCAAGGGTCATGCTTCATTGGGCTGAAGGACTGTCACTTCTCGCATGCATTTTATCAGGAGTCGATATGCGCTTGGCTGCAGAACCACAGTCATGGGTGTTTCATTCAGTTCTACCTGATCATTACAAATCATTCTTAGTCCATGAATACATCAGGTGAACCCAATTCTCCTCTTCATTCTCTTTCCTTCCCATCCAATCCCGCGCAGGCACCCTCGAAGGAGTCCGTTCCAATCCCTGAAGATCCTGTTGGTGTCAGACCGGCCCCTGGAGCTCTGGGCTGACCTTCTCATGATGGGAGGAGCCTCCTCCGTGCGGCAGCACAATGCAGCCACACAAAACCAGGGTGAGTGCACGTGAACAAAAACCAAGCATACTGACTCCAGCCAATATCTCTCTGTGCATGGATCTGGCTCTCCTTGTTTCTGTTATCAGGTCTCCCTCGAAAAAGATTTCAATCTCAATGTGGATAAATGAAGATTAAAAAATGATTGGTACACATCCAAGTGGGTTTATGGATACTTATTGTGTTTCCTTTGCTATTGACTGAGAGGTTAGGTAGTTCTTGATCACTGCTGAGTCAAACAGAACAGAACTGCCAAAAGGAGTGTCTTTGTAAAGCATGCTGTCGTGTGTGACTTGATAAAGCATGTACTGAATAATAGCTCTTCCCGTGTGTGGATGCTCATGATTTCTCGGTCTCTGCTGGCAGAGGTTGCGGTGGGCGTGTTTGACCTCGTCGTGACGGATCGCTCGTGCCCTGCCTCGGTGCTGAAGTGCGCGGCGGCGCTGGATCTGCCGGTGGTGTCTCCGGAGTGGATGATCCAGAGTCTGATCGCCGGGGAGAGACTGGGCTACACCACGCACCCCCAGTACAAACACGACCACACTGCCACCTAACACTATCACCCCACAGCCGACCGCTTTTAACCCCCTTTTAGAGCCTTTTAAATGTTCTGTGTTTGTAACCGTACTTGTGCATGCTTTACCTGTATATAGTTTTATCCCTCGCGATTTTTATGAAGAAATAAATTGTGATTGTTTCATTCTATACCCGTGTTGGTTTTTTGTGTTTTTCTGGTGCTACAAACGCTGCTGTTAATTGATAATAAATAAATAAACACACCCACACACTGTAACTTGTTGAACTGGCAAAACAGCCTGTACTGTAATGTTTCAATATTCAGGGTGTTCAAGAAGTCCATTGGCTGCTAAATCAAACCAGAATTATAGTCTTTGATACCTGATGAGGATTACGATGCTGTATTATACAGTTATATCCTAGTGAAGCCCTGCTTGTGTGTACAGCTGCTCACAGAACAACAGAAAGAAGTCACCAGCAAGTGAAGTGCACTCTGTTTTATTGCAGATCTTTGTACAGGGAAGGCAGGTTTATATACAGCTATACATGGGACACAACACAACTGCTGGGAACCACTGACAGACTTTGTGGATTATCAATGAGATACAAAGTCTTTCAATTCCGGGTCTCGTTTCGACTGGTCAGTCAAGGTCAGCCCTATTGGTAAACATGTAGTTTGGTACCTTTCTATGGCCAGTCTTTTTAGAGGGGCATAGGAACTGAAATACCCCTATGAAGAGGCCCAGCCCTCCAGGCAGCGTTGAGAAGCTTGCGGTGCCTGTGCAGCACCTTCTGAGTGGCAGGTCCCTCTGAAGCGCGAGGGGGCTCACAGTCCGAAGCTGCAAAGAGACAAATTCAAGGTTGAAGAAAGTTTAGAGCAGCAGATGCTGGTTTATTTCTAGAGCTTAATTAACAAGAGAAGGGGGCGGTGATTAACAACTAGGCTGTCAGGAGGCTCTGCTCTTGGAGTGACTATGGCGCCACCATACCTGCCGAGCGTGCCCCCTGCCTGGGTGTAGTACTTGTTGTAGTCGAGGCGTAGCAGAAGCTGGGCCAGGTCCGAGTTGATCTGATGGTTCCTCACGCTGGACAGGATCTTGAAGAGCAGCGAAGACTGCCGGCTGAACCCCTGAGAGGAGAAAGGAGTTCAAATCCCCTTATTTTATATAGAGGTCATCCTGTATCAAGGGAGAAGTTTTGGACAAAACATTGTGTGTGCAAGTGGAATCCACTACTGCTCCAAAATGCTTCTGCTATTAGTTGGGTTGTTTTCTGTTAGTAGGTGCGATATAATTAAGTATTTATCTTTCAAAAGCACATGTCAAGCAATAAAATATTTGTAATACATCCACTACATAATTGTCGCTTGGGATGATTATGTATTGATCAAGCATTGGTTGTGGTCAGGTAACTAATTATTTGCATGGTAAATTTAAATTAGTTTTTACTGTAGGGATCAGTTTTACTCTGCAGCCTGTTGCCAGTGTGACCCGAGACGTTGCGTTACCTTGACCAGGATGTCCAGCTGAGCCGTGCCCCTCTCATCCAGCGGGCCCAGATTCTGACTGACCAGCGAGCAGAAACTGTAGCACAGCTCCAAGATCTCATTCAGACAGTGGAACACCTGCAGAGCACAGCAAGAGAGGGATGAGTGCAAAACATGGTCAGAGTGCTCTGGAAGAGAGCTGGCAGAGAGGAGGATGAGTGCAAAACATGGTCTGGAGTGATCGGGAAGAGAGCGGGCACAGAGGAGGATGAGTGCAAAACATGGTCCAGAATGATCGGGAAGAGAACTGGCACAGAGGAGGTAGTCAGGGAAGGTAAACCACCTAGGCTTGCAGTGGAAATGGAGTGAAACAATGGGATAGGATGCTGCGACTGGACGGATGGTACTCACTGGTTTGAGCAGGATGAAGGACTGGGCCAGCAGGTTGCTAAGGAAGTGGTCGTGCGCCAGTCGAATGCTCTCAAAGTCACGGGTGGAGTTGATCTGCTGGAGGAGCTGGGAAAACTGGGACTCCAACACGTCTACCTGAAACAGACAGGAAATCGAGTCACTGCAGGGGAAGTGCAGGCACGAAGGATGTGCTGATTAACCAGCAGGCAGCACCGCTCTGCTTACCTGCAGGTAATACTGCAGGTTGTCCACCAGGAAGGCCATGTGGTTGCGTAGTCTCCACTTGATGGCGTCGGAGAGGTTTGATTTCAGATGTTTCCGCTGCATCTGCAGAGCCCAGCAGTGTTGCAGCTCCGACTGAACCCGACGCACACTCAGCAGGTACCGGAACATGACGTTATACCTGAGAGAGACAGAAGACAGTGTGGAAAGAGAAAAACCAGATATCTACATCCATTGAGAGACACAGACAAAGCAGCTACCAGAAAACTATGTTGAACCTGAGCAATCGAGGTGTGTGTGTGCGCCAGGTAAATGCAAAGGCTCTCTAACAGAAAGAGATATTTAGAGATGTAGAGACTCACTTCTCCAGCACGGCAGGGGTGAACAGAATGTGGAGAGGCCACTGCACCTTGTAGGCCAATCCCAGCGCTGCCCAGCCAGAGGGAGGGGCTTCTCGGGGGGAGGGGTCACGAGGAGGAGTTACACCCTCCCGGCTCCCAGCAGCCTCTGCAACGCAAACAGGATCAATTCCTCAACTCTGTTTGAAAAGTACGCACGGTATAAAATGCTTATGAATCCACTGAAATGGACGACACCAGCAGTGAAGAGCTGTACCTTTGGGCTCCTTCCCCTGATAGTCGATGGTGAGGTGCAGCAGAGGCAACAGATTATCATCGTCCAGCAGCACCTTGTGAGCTGACTGCTGAAACGCCACATTCACATCTAGAGGCAGGGGAGTATCATTATTACAGCGGGGTATCCACCTCTCTAACATTGTTTTAACAATCATGTATTGACCTTACCTTCTAAAGCAACACTAATACACAAAATCACAGCACAGTCCACCCCCCACCCCACTGCTGAGAAACCAGTCCCCCTGGAAAGCCTTGGTCTAGCCCCCTTACCATGCTCAGTGACAGCAGTGGGCGGAGTCTTCAGCATATGCTGGGCCTGGTCAATGAAGACTTGGAAGAGCTCGCCACGCCCCAGCAGGTAGAAATCCTTTACAATCTGTAACAAAACTCAGACAGGGTCACCCCACAGTCTACACAACAACATACCCAACCAGAGATCACCCCCTCCCCATGACTTCCACTCTTACCTTCAGCTGCCCCAAGAGATCAGCCTCCTCCACCATCAGGGTCCAGAGGTGCTGCAGAGAGAAGTACAGTGTAGGTCTCTTACATACGCATGCGATTTTTTACTGATGGTATCAGATTCTTTGCAGTTAGCGGTGCTCACAGATACCTCAGCCACCGTGCTCCGGATGCCGTCGATGAGGTTCTCAAAGTCCACCAGGCTGAAGAGCGGTTGCTGCTTGAGGCGGTGGAGCTCCGCGGCAAACAGGTCCTCCTGGTGTTTCAGGATCGAGCCTGCAGGGGGAGCCAGAGAGAGACAGTGAAACAACAGGAAAGAGTGAACAATGTTTCAGAATGGAGCCGGGAGAGAGCGAGAACACGACAGTCACGTAGTGTTTCAGAATCTGGCTCTCACTCGTGGTTTGTTGGGGTGTGTGATTAAATGTACAATGTGTTCTCTGAAGTGCTTTGAGCTTCTTTCTGTGTCTCTGTGTGTGCATGTGTGGGTCTCACCGGAGCGGGACGGGTTCTGGTTCTGGTTCTCGAACATCTGGACGGACTCCCCCACGAAGAGGATCTTCTCAGCGACGCGGGCGGGGATGTAGGAAGGCAGCATCTCAGCGCGCAGGGAGAACTGTTGGAGAGACGGGGCCAACATGTTCTCCTCCTCAATCAGCCGCTGTGCAGACAGAGAGAGGGGGAGGGGGGTTAGGGGCAGTGCAGGGATGGGATACAGACTGGGTCTGTCAGGGGAAGTGGTCTAGGTGGTATCTCAAACAGAGGGGAGTAGTTAGGGGTTGGTTCTCAGGTTTCCACTTCCTTCTTTCATGCCTCACCAGGTCCTGCAGTTCTCGGAGCTGCTTCCCGCTCAGCCCCCCAATTCCCAGGTCCTCATCATCCTCCTCAGGGGCCGGGGGCCCTCCCCCCGCACTGGGGCCCTGCTTCACAAAGAACTCCTCGCTCTGGTCCAGCAGCAGGCCGTGCAGCATCCAGGCAGCCAGCTGCTTGTACATCACCCCGTGACACACTGCCAGGATCCTGCAGAGCAAGGGGAGCACGTTACTCTGCGACACACTGAATTCTACACGCAGTATCGGAACAATGAGGGCCCGGCAGTGGGATGCTGGTTTTCTTTGAGGAGGGGTATTAAAGGGAAGGGGTACTCACTTCTCCAGAGCCATGCGCACTGGTGGCAGCCCCCCACAGCTGTGCTTGTACACCGTCTCCAGGATCTGACAGCCGTGGATCTGCACCACAGACAGTGAAAGCGAGATTGAGACGACAGCGTTATCATTAGCAGGCCTGCTTGCAGGGTTGGGGTCAATTCCTGTTGTTTCATTTCCAATTCCTTTTTAAAATCAATTTCCAGTTCCCATTTCCTTTTAATCAATTCCAACACATCATCGATCAAAACTGCAATTAGCAGTATTCTGTTAAAATGAGCTTCTCACAGTGGCAACCGATTACTTGCATTGAAGTCACTGTTAGTCAATTACATTGTTTCAAATGAATACATTGGAATTGGAATTGGAACTGGAACTGGAACTGGAATTGGCAATTGACTTAAAAAAGGAAATGGAACTGACCCCAGCCCTGCCTGAGGTGGGTGTGATCGGGGGTTGCAGTCCTTACCTTCTGAGATTTAATGTACTCCACCACCACCATCACAGAGGGAAACAGCAGCTGAAACTGAACCACAACAAACAGCATGCGAATGAACACGGCAACACCACACTGCTCACAATGATCACACAAGCACAACATCCTGAAACCGAAGAAACCAAACACTTTCTGAAATCATTTATCAAAAATCATCTTATCAAAAAAAAAAAAAAATGTTTTTACTTATTATAAACTGCCGTTTCCAACCTTAATGGGTCATTCTTGTACCGATCAAAATAACACCTTCAATTAGGACTAATGTGCTTTTAGGCACTGGGGATGACATTTTTAAATAGATAAATAAATCAGAGTGAGTATCAGGGTTCTGTGGATTACCTGTTCAAGCATGTAATTGACGTGAGAGATTGAGAGATGTGGATCTGCCAGGAACTGAAACAATTAAAAAAATACATATTCTATTACAGAGAAGTAAAGCATTTCAAACAAATAGAATGTGCTCTAGGTGGTGGGGAAGGCTTCTGTGTAAGAGCAGCATTTCTACGTGCCAGTATGGTCTAGTGGTTAGAGCCGAGGGGCTGGGAGGCTGTGTGGTCTCGTGGTTAGAGCTGAGGATTTGGGAGGCAGTGTAAGCCTAGTGCAGGAGTGTGTGGATGTTGGTGCTGGATGGCGCCCCCTACCTCCTGCTCGAGATCCAGCAGGGCCTGGCGGTAGGGCTGCAGCATGGAGTCCAGTCCTGTGCAGAAGGCTCGCAGGTAAATCCCATGGAGTCCGGACTGGCTTGGCTGGGCACCATAGTGCTCCTGTGGAACAGTAGCAAGAGAACAGACTTCAAAAAAAAAATGTAATCTCTGATTAGCATAACAATGTTCTCTTATCATTTTTTTGTAGAAGGTACTATCGTGTTGACGCCATTGTAGATTCACTCCCTGTGGACCCTTCCTGAAACATAAAGTGTTGTCAGGTGGGATCCTAATAGCTGCTGCACAGGAAGAGAATCTACAGTGTTGTGGCATGATAAACGGACTACACCTAATACAAATTAGGCTAAGCGTGGAAAACATCATAAAGGAATTGCAAGGGAGTTGTTAATGAGAGTGGAGTGGCTCACCTGCTGGTGCACGTGACCCGTGTGCTGCTCAATGAACTCAGTGAAGCGGATGTAGTCCGTTCCCAGTTTGCACAGACGGTTCAGCACACTGGTTTCACTGGGATGGAGGAAAGGTAGATCCTGGGACACCTGGACGAGGAGCAAGAGTGTGATTATGGGCATGATTGACAAAGCTTTTAATGCAGGAGTTTTTTTTGAAGAAGGTTTGAAAGAATGACACATACAATGTAGACTGCATACAGACAGTGATATTTCTCCAGTGTTAATATGGTCTGAGTCACTACTTCAGTGTCAGGTCTGGCATCCAATGACCTGGACTGCATTGATTTCTAATGATCTGGGAGTTTTCGTTTTTTTTTTTCTTTCTTTCAAATGTTTTCTTTATCATGCATGATATCATGCATGATAGGCTGTGGACTAGCAGTACTGGAGACCCATGTCTCCATCGAACACATTGCAAAAGCTCTAAACGTGCTGCAGTATATTCCCTCGTTTTTAGGAAGCTCTCGATTCCACACCTTGATTACTGGGTATAAACTACCTGTACTATTATATCTGCAGAAGTTAGATTACCATACCAATCTGTACATGCATGCCGCAGAAACTAGTACTGTCTGCAGAATCATACTTGACGATCGGGTGTTCGTACTGTTTTTGTGCAATCGCAATCGCTCATTATTTACACAGACTCACGCTTAAATGCATCCCTGTTTTGCTTAACGATCTGTGTGCTCTGCTATTCGGTAAGTGTTTTGTTCGAGCTGTCATGATCATCAGAAACCATTTCAGGGTAGCATTGATACCATTTACCTGTAAACCTGTCCGTTTATTGCACGTGAAAATAGTTCCAGGGTACCCGCTTAGAGCCAACAGCAGTTCGTGAATCATCGTGACACCCCGTCTCTGCTGACAGCACCCAAATCATACGACATATGATGATCGGCAACTACTTCTTTCGGTGTAGTATTTACAACAGCACCGCCAAATCTGCCGCCGCAGCAAGATGACGCTGCATAGCAACATCCCGTTGCACCATGGGACTTGCAGTTTTTTTTCTCCAGAGCAAGGTGTGTGGGAGCAGTAGTCCTCTCCCTTAAAAGATTCACAGATTTTTAGTTTAAAATACTGCACTCATGTTAACTAAAACACATTGATAAAATAAATACTACAAAGACCGAGTTTGTTTTCTCTTATTGTTAATAAAGTTGTTAAATGTAACTTGACTACAGTAATGTGTCTCCGGGAGATGTAGTCCAATTACTATTTACCTTCATAGCATGACGGGAGATGTAGTCCTACCCTTCGGGAAGTCAGGTTAGTACTGTATCAGCTTTTGTCCACGTTAAACTAAATAGTTTACTTTTCTTGGTGAAATTGATTTTTTTTTTCTTGAATGGCGGTCAGTGTCTGTTATTCTACAACTCATAGTGATGTAGGAAGAGAAATATTAAAGAAAAGTTAGCTTGGCCTTGCTTTATCTCGTATCGGCCCAGATATAGCGATGTTTGTGTACACACAACACATGAATGTCGTTTTAAAATAAATAACTAAATAAATAAATATTTATTCTCAAGTTCTTGCCACCCATGCGCAATCTATGACCCACGAGACTCGGAAAGTCGGTTAGATAGACTCGGTGTTGGAACCTTGGAAAGCCCGGTGTTGTATATGTGTTAGTACTGCAGGCCTTGTCCGGTGGTCGGGAGCAAAGTATTAAAAACCTGTTCATTGCTTTACCTATGTACAAGTAACGCGGTATACACAGAGCTACTGTATCAGTTAACTTCATTGTCATTTATTCATGGCATAATGGAAAGCTACACTTTTTGTGGTGTCTGTGTGTCTTAAACAAAGCGTCCTGCTAAAAGAACGAATCGTTGTGATTTATTATTACACAGGTATATATTAGTACAGTACAGTGGGTATGTGATTCCTGATACAGTTGGAGATGGTCTAGGCTTACATGTAAACACATTTATAAGTAACACATTACAGTGTGTCGAAGTAAACTTTATTGTTGTTTAAACTGCGATGCTGTTGCACGGTGCCTAATTATACATTTTACAACAGCGGTACTGTAGAATGTTGTGTTCTACAATATGACTCTATAATCGGTTCATTTCAGGACTACTCTGTAAAAGCTGTATTAACCATTGCCATTCACTATCTACTCGCTTAACATAATCCACCAGACGTCTTGCCTTGAAGTATTTACCATATCTGCAAACATTGTGTTTTGTACAGCATGTAGACATTGACCACCACCTTAAATAAATAAAGTAAAATGTATTTATTTAGAAATGTGACCACTATTTGTAAGACATTATATATGTTGTTTTTTTTTTTAAATCGCACAGTTCCAGTATCTCTCCACCAGATGATGATGATGATGAATGATCAGGAAAAAAAAAATAAAAAAAAATTCCCATTTGAATCAAAGGTTAACAATAATGTTTTTTTTTCACATTCCTATAGATCTCTCTTTTTTCTTCTAGCTAATAATAAAAAAGAAAAGTATTTTTGTTGTAGCTAACAGCCCCTCTGTTGCAGTGATGGCGGAGGGCAGGAGCGGAGACGATGTCGTGTCAGAGTTTCTCCAGCAGAACCCTCACCTGGCGCAGTGGGTGGAGTCTCTGGCAGGGGAGAGCGAGACAGAGAAGCAGTGGAACGCCCGACGGGAGTTCATCCTCCGTAACATGGAGGGCTTTCCCACCATCCAGCCAGGCAGCCCCAGCCCCAGCCTGGACCGGCTGATCTCGCTCTCCATGGCCTGGGCTAACCACATCTTCCTGGGCTGCCGGTGAGCACAGTAAAGAGAGCAAACGTGTTAATGCGTGTAGTTGTTTGTTACTTTTTAGTGTAATTGAACACAATATCACTTTAGTAATTGCAATTTCAGAAAACAATTCTGCTGTAATTATAATTGTAATTGACATCAGGTGTGCAAGTGAGTTTGATTGACACTGAGAAAGAGCAAGGCATGTTTGGGAACTTCAGCTGGGTGCCTTTTAATGAGTTTCCAGTTCATATATGCTTAGTCTTATTGCTTACCACTAGGCTGTGCTGCGCTAACAAAGATGCATGTGGGAATCAAAGTCTAGAAAGTAGAAATATAGCAAGTAGAAATGAGGGGTGGTTTACTTTGTGTATTTTGATTTGCCCACAGGTACCCCCAGCCAGTGATGGACAAGATAACCGAGATGGCAGAAGGGATTGCAGTCCAGAACGCTCCGACCCACAAGACTAGAGACGAGATAATGGGCATGAGTAAAGGTAAGGTTGGAACTCTGTGTGTGTTTGTGTCTGGGAGAGTCTTATTTGTCATTGTGTATCTGACTTGAGCAAGCACAAGTATTGTGTGTACATAGACGGACAGAAAAATCAGTGATATAACAAACTGTCCTCAGAAACATTTCTGCATCTTCTTTAACAGATGCCTCCAAGAAGCCGAAACCAGGAGTTGGTTACAGAGCAAAAACTGGGCCTACACTACAGGCCCCCAAGGAGCACCAGCCTTTCTTCAACCGGCTGTACAAGGCAATTGCCTGGAAGCTGGTGTCAGCAGGGGGGTTCGGGCCGAACATAGACCACTTTGAGATCCTGCGGACCTGCGTGGAGTCTGCCAAGGCCAGCCTGGGCTGTGTTTTTGTGCCCCTGAAGGATATCCCAGACCTGCCAGCAGGTCGGGCCCAGCAGGGGGGGCTGGTGTGTGAGCTGCGCTGTCAAACTGTGTACCTGGGCACCGGCTACGGGCGTGGAGAGGACAGTGCCAGGGCCATGGCAGCCAAAGAGGCTCTGAAGCTCTTCCAGAGCCGCAAGGTCACAGTAAAGATCTTCCGCCGGAAGTACAGTGGCCGTGATGTTGAGGATTTAGTGCTGCACGACGACCAAATGAGGAACTCTAGTTTTCCCCCTGCGCTGAGCTACCCCTTTGATCCAGAGTAGCAACAGCTGCAGAATCCAGTCCTTTGGAACAGCAGGAAACACACACACGCCTACCTAGAGTTACAAAGAGCATACAGGCTCTTCCCTGGGTCTCACTTACCCTTATGAGGCACAGCAACTGAATACAAGGCATTTGGTAATGCTTTGTAACTCTTCTTGATCCTCTTTAGATTTTCCCAGGTTCTAGTTTCAGCCAGGTTGTATATCTTGCCATCTATTGCACACAGAACACTTACAGCAGACTAGGAGAAGGCAGAGAGTTTTGATTTCACATTCCCTTTAACTGAAATAATGCAGTCATCAGGAAGTGTAAATCAACAAATAGTACTAAAGTGAAAGTCTCGGTTAAAACGTAATGCCTTCCTGTTTACCAGTGGAAAGTGTAATGAAGACTGCAGTCGGCTCTTAGTCCTTTACTGGACAACTTTTAATACTCATGACCGCCGTGAAGTATTAAGTGATATTTCAGCGCCAACATCGTAGGAAAGTTTCCCCAGCTTATCTTAACATGTAAATAACAAGAAACTTGCTATAGTTTTATTGTTAATGTAAAAGTGAAGACAGTTTAAGTTTTAACTGAATGGGAGGGAATGTTTAAAATCAGAGAAATGTAAAGTTGTGTGTTTTTTTTTCTTTTAATCAAAATTGGCATCTGTCATTTGGGATAAGCGACATCACCCCCATTTGGTGCATCAGAATTGTTTTGTTCTAGCTTAAATGTTTCAGTAAGACTTCTAGTTAATTTTGAGTGAGTTTAAGAAAAAACAACTTTCAGTGTGAATGTATTTATTTTACATTTTTATTTTTTATTTACGTATTTAAATGAATCCTCCAGATTTGTTTCTGTTTGGGTACACACTTGAACAGATTTTCAAGAAAGTTGGACCAGTTTTAGCAGAGCACACTAATCGGAAGCAGCCATCAGTGTGTGTACCGCTCTTTCATTTTAAAATAAAAGGTGTGATAAAAGTTTGAGGAGTTGTGTTCAAGCATGCTTGGGCTGCATGTTTACCAAGGTACACGAGTTCAGCTTCGGGTTATATAGGGAAGATTTGCCAGTTCTAAAATAAAAAAAAAATAAAAAAAATGATTAAAGTTTCTGTCTGTTGATTTTTTATATATATATATATATGTGTGTGTGTGTGTATGTATATGTGGGTGGGTGGCTCTTTGATGTTTTTGGTTATTACTAAAGAAAACTTATTTTGTAACCAATCTGATAGGATGGCTTTCATCAAACTACCTTTGTAGAAGTTATAAAGGCAGCAAAACTGGATGCATTCTCCTAATAAATGCGTTTAAAGTTGTCACTTTATGAGACCTTTTGAACCCCAGCTCATTAAATTCACTTAAGGTGACAGGAGACGTGTTGCTGTCCCTTGGCATGATCTTTTAGCTTTCTGATGGGAGATAGAGCTGTCCAATCCTGTTAATGTTACTGAGAGCTGTCGGGCTGTTCCTTTGTGCTGGCAGCTGATATTAAGAGTGATGTCTTTTTCGGACCATCACAGAGCTGAGATTGTTTTTAAAATATTGCTATTAATGAACAGAATGAAGTCCAGCAGCAGTTAATGTTTCATTCTGTAGTAACTGCATGCACAAGGTGACAAGTCAGATGGTAATTCCTTGGTACTGTTGAGCAGAAATATATTCAGCAGCAGAGTGATGGAAGCTGGCAGGTGGCAGCATCAGCTGATGGGCAACATATTGGTATTCATGTTGTTACACACAGGGTTCAAAATACCTGTTGAGTTATTAATGGGTGTTTCACAGCAGCATTTCAAGGTATAGTCACTCTGTTGACTAACTTTGAATTAAGCTTGTAATGGATCTGTGGTGTACCTTCACTCTCTAGCAATTCCCAGCATTTTCTTCTGCAGTTCTTATTATCAGAGGAAGAGCCCTGACCCACTTTAGTTTGTATAATGTTTGTCAAATAAAATAAATCATCTTTCAAAGTGCCTGTTGCCATCTTGATGTCAAGAGCAGTGCTGTGAGGGTGTGACTTTATTCATCTACAGGTTGACCTGTTTCCTGACAAATCAAAGTGCTGTACTTTCCTGACCAGATAACTATATACTAATAGGGGGGAGTGTAAGGAAACTAATTTGAAGTCAGCAACTGAGTGTGCACAAAACTAATTGCTATGTTAGTGCATTTCCATTTGTGGATTCCAATATTCAAAAGTTACGCACGTACAGCTTAAGCATTTATCGTTAGACACAACAAATGTGGCATCTAGTTATAAACAGAAGTCATATAATGATCAGTGGCTTAATGTTGTGTGAGAAAGCTCAGGTACGGAGATGCTAGCGCTGTCTTACTGCCTGTATTATAGATCTTACCAAAACATTTGGGTGAAGCTGAACTTGGTTTTTGCAAGCTTCAGTGTTCTGACTAAGGTCAGTCAAATTCCTGCACACCGCTCAGAGCCTTGTCTTGACAGCAGCATACCTTGCAGCTGTGCTCAGCACAGTGTGCTTCACAATCTCTGTTTAACCTTCATCAATCCCTGCAGGAGGTTGTTATAGTGTGCATGCTGTGTACACCACACCCACCCACACACAAAGGTACTAGAGGCTTCCTTCAGGCAGTGAGAAACTATAACATTCTCAGTGATCAGGAACGGAATGAAGACAATATTAAAATGTAGAGAAAGTAACATTTAATACACCTGACTGAAAATCATTACTTGCTTTTGATTTTACTCTGAGGAACATGCATCTGATTTAGCAATGTTTTGTAAACATGTTTTTTATTTTTTCGTAAACAGAAACAATCCATGAGTGACAAATCTGTGACCTCTGGGTTCATTGAAGTATTAGATTTGACATGAATGTGCATCACAGTGTATTAAATATGGATGTGTATACTGTAGTATAAAACACAGCAAAACGTTCTGCTGAAATAATATTTTCTGATCTGTTTTCTTAAACATACAGCCCCCACTATCCTGCCTGCATTTTAGGTTCCTCCTTCTGACAGCAAGTGGCTAGATCAATCAAAAGACAGATTGAGACTCTGGATAAATGACTATATGAAACATTGCACCACACAGCTTGATTAGACCAACAGGCAGATACACAGTCAACAGCACTTAGTTTGCAGCAAAGCTCCTTGGTTGCAATTCCTGCTTTATTAGACGTGGTATTCTAGGGGACAATTCCATTTACAAGCACCTACTCTGTATTTCTGTGTCTTTGAACAGATTCAGGAGTATTTGCAGAAACGGTTGCCTTTATTAAGTAAGATAGATGCAGTCCAAAAGACCATGTCAACCACAAAAAATCAGCAACCACATTAACAATCAGCAAAAGGCTGAATGCTTTTCACATGGACTGCAACATTTAAAAAGTTAGGAATGCTCAAATGATATTGACAAAGAATTATTTTTAGTACTTTAGTTTTTTTGTACCTTGAAATTTTGCGTCATAATGTTGTGTCGATTCCACAGTTTTGTTTATATTTGTTATATGCTGTATAGGAATTTCCAAATATCATTAAAACAGAAACAATATGGTATTCATATTATAAGCACTCGCGCTGGTGTCTGTATTGGGGGCTGCACTGCTTCTGTGAGGTCAATGAAGGTTAAACAAAGATGGTGAGCACACTTGAGAACTCTGCTCAAGCACAGCTGCAAAGGAAAAAGTTGAGTGAGGATGTTTTCCAACTCAGTCAATTCAGGATACAAAGGAACAAGGAATTGATAAAGTGGGGTACTTTTGACATTGTGTAAAAGAGATCTCCACTCTGTATCTGGAACAGAATCCTCTCCTGATGACAAGACCACTTCTCCCAGAACATTAGGTAAGTGATTGCTATCTGATTCTGTTCATAACTAGATACGACATTGTTGTGTCTAATGATAATGTTTAAGTTATATGCATGCCATTTTTGAATCCTTGAATCAATAAATGGAAACTTACTAACATAGCAGTTGGTATTGTGCGGACTCATTTACAGACGTCAAATTAGTTTCCTTACCGTTGTGATGATGATAAGTGTCTACAGAGGAAGGCAATAGGAACCCGCCACTTCAGAGGTAAGGGATCAAGTGCATTGAACTCAAGTGCATTGCCTGCAGCTTTTCGAATTCCTCTTGTAGCTCGGACCGATACAACATGAGTTGTGGCTGGATAATAATGTGTTCTGTATCCTCAGTTTTTGAGTTTCAATACCTGATGATCATCGAGCATTGCTTAAAAATATGACAGTGGCCCCTATTTAATAAGTCCAAAACAAAACTAACCTCAAATGAAAGGAAACAGATGGCTAGGCTGCCCAATGGATATGCGAAGAGGCAGGAATGGTAATCTCATTTTATCGGCTTGGTACCAGTAGCCATGAAAGACAGGAAGCCCCCCTGGCAGAGCTGGTGCAGGACCAGGCGATGTCACTGGCACGTCAGCCACTTTATTTCTTGGGCTAGTTCTAGCACCAGAGTGTCACAACTGCAACCCTCATTATACATGAAACAAGAGCGGGAGCTGTAGGTGTAAACTGAGAAAAACAGCTTGATCAGGCAGGCAGGCAGGCAGTAGTAAGATAGAAAGCTAATGG
The DNA here is from genome assembly GCF_902713425.1 of Acipenser ruthenus. Classification (NCBI taxonomy): domain Eukaryota; kingdom Metazoa; phylum Chordata; class Actinopteri; order Acipenseriformes; family Acipenseridae; genus Acipenser; species Acipenser ruthenus. Next base: position 25,703,317 of record NC_081212.1, on the reverse strand, counting down.
GTAGGATAGTAAAGGCTGTGAATGAATATGTAGATTCATAACAAGTTAAAAGTTGTTTAAATTAGTGGAAACACAGCTAGGTAATAGAACATGAGAACATACAGATCAAAGACAGACAGGGTTTCGCTGGGAGAATACTAATTTGCGAAAAGCTTTTTATCAACACTCTCCTGATTAAATTACACAGAAGGGAAAGAGAATAAAAATACAAGCTGGCTTAAAACTTTCAGCTCTTAGTCAGACTTTCTCTCTGCTATGTTGTAACTGCTGCTGTGTCAAAAAAAGGATTTTATTTACATTCAGCTTTTAAATAAAAACTACCCTTTCTATCATCTTTAACACAGATATCCCTGTTGATTCTTAATGCTGTAGTACCACACAGCGCCACCTATAGATCAAGATGTCCTGCATAGTGTTATGACTCAGACCTTTCCCCAATGGGGCAATCACATCCCAAAAACTGTTAGGTGTCTGGAGCACTGAACACTGCCCACACACATAAGCAAATGACATCCCATTAACTTCTTTAAGAGTTACTGTGTGCCTTAGGAACTGTGAGAGGGAGAAGAGGGTTGAAAAGGAGAAGGCTGGCAAAGCAGCATTTTTTATTGAGCCAGACCTTCCTCCACTCTTTACCCTGCAGGGGCCTCTTCTTAAAGTACTGAAACATTAACTTCCTCTTAAACACTGAATGTTCTCAAACATTCAAGCAGCACATAGCTCACCAATTGCAGAATGGCTGTTCCAGCATTTGCCAAAGAGATTTTAAATCAGTGCTTTTCTTTCTTTCATTCTTTTTTGAATATGCCAAAGCTGTCTCTCAAGATATTTCCCAAGGTAGCACATGAAAGACTGCAGAAGAAGAAAAGGCCTTCCTCATCTATTTGGTATGGTTTTCTAAAAAGGGGGGAAGAAATCATGTTTTGAATTAAGTGATTTTTTCTTCCTAACGTTAGATATTGTCAGATGCACAGCAACAATAAAGAAAGCCTACAGCAGGGTTTAGTGCAGTGGGAGGCAAAGGAACAGTGCACTTTGACGCAGAGACAGAGGCACAACAGAGGATAAACCAACTCCTGTCAGATTCAATGAGACTTTAGCTGCTGTTGGTGTGATTAGAAGTATAAAAACATCCTATGAATTAGAAACACTAGATTTAGTCTTAAGTGGAAGAGCAGAGAGCAACCTTATACTGGAAGCAGGGTTAGAGTCTTAGAGTGATGGCTGTGGGGATATCATTCTTCTTTACCCAGTGTTGGGAAAGTGCCTGGTGTGTACTCCAATCCATTAGTGATGACTGCAGACGTTAAGTGGTAATGGAAGTCTATTTGTGAACAATGCTGATTATTCAAACACAGTTCTGCTGCTAGGGGTCACACTGTAGTTTATTATACTGTATATATTGTATATGGTAAAGTATTGTTAAAGAAAATTTGAACCAAGAGATGCAGATTATTTTGGGCCAGCCCATATATATATATATATATATATATATATATATATATATATATATATATATATATATATATATATATATATATATATATATATATAATACACACACACACACACAAGATTCACTCTTATCTGTAAATAGAAATCATTGTTTAAATGACAATGCTATACCCAGATTTGACTTGTTCGTAATAGATATGCCCGGAGCTCATACTACCTGTGCACTGTTGGTCGGGTTCTGTTTAACAGCCTATGATATGCAAGTGAAGATGTTTGTACAGCTTAGTCCCAGGTTTGCACACTCGTTTCTGCAATAGCAAGGCCCTGTCCCCATGTGGGGGAATGGTATACAATGGCAGAAAAATAAATCACTAATTATTATTCTCTTTTTCTTTTTTTGAGAAAGTGTGCTTGGCATTGTGACAGGAACCTACTTTGTTTTTTGCTTTTGAATGTCAGGCTCAGGGCTCCAGCTTCCATTTGCTAGTGAGTCATTCAATGGGAGATAGCACTTATACTAATAACTAGTCACTGTTTGTTTTTTTCAGTAGACAAATAGCTCAGTGCTTCAGTTGTGTTTATTTTATGTTCCAGATTTGAAATCATTCATTAACAATTCCAAGCTTATAGCGGATATGTTGTGTACGTCACAAAATAATCATATATTTAATGAATATCAATTAGTTTGACAAGTTCTTCTGAAAAAGAACAGCCCTGTGGCATAGTTTAGGCTACTCTGCGTTTGTGCCTTATATTGGTTCCTTAGGGCAATTTCTGAAGCCCTTATTTTTCTCCATGAATAACCATTAGCAGACAAAGCAAAAGCATAACAAACAAGATTAACAGTTGGTTATGATGAGCCAAATATAAAACCAGAGGGGCACAAAAACATTGAAGGGTCATATTTGGAACCCTTCAATGCTGAAGACCTGCTTGCATATATATACCTTGACACAAAAGGACACAATGTCATCTTAAACTGTTATTGTTGCTGTTGCTATTCCCTGCTGTGTATCTGGAACACAAGCCTTGTTGGCAGTTCGCTTTGTTTACATGTCCTGAAGGTGGTTCGGCTGAATTTTTTTTTCTTTTTTTATATTAATGTTGTGCACTGTGTTAATGCCACCAAAATAAGTGATCTTTGAAATATCTGGTTGTAAGAGGATGTCCTAAATAGATTTTAACCTACCAGTCTTTATTAATTCATGGCACCTAATTCAGTCATAATGTGTTTTAGGTTTTTACCCACGACACACACAGAATAAAGTGAGCACAGACTACTTTACGAAACAAGATAGAACTTTGTTTTATTTTTATTTTGCATGTCATTGTTTTAGTCAGGGAAACATATAATAAACAATAAAATATATCAAGGAATCTTTAGAAGCTGCTAAAGTCCCAACAGTCTTTCATGACTGAATCCGTGTCATTCTCTTGATAACTTTTGGTTTTGGATCCTAAAAATAGATGTATTTAGGTATTCATTTTTATTTTCATTGCTGTGTATATATATATATATATATATATATATATATATATATATATATATATATATATATATATAATCTGCTACAGACTTTAGTTTTGCTTCTGTTCTTCACAAGCACTTCAACAGAAAGAAATTGCAAATAGCCCCGCGCGGACAGTCACACAACTTGCCGATCCGCGCTCCTTTTCTAACGGCGCATTGCTCTCTCACATCGCACTAGAAGAGAGAGAAAGAGAGAAAGAGGGACATCTCACAAACACAGCAGTCAACCAGTCAACGGCACACAAAGCAAAGAGATACAGCGCTCGAATAACATTTGGTGCTGGGTTAGACAGCTACAGGGTTTGTAAACTCTTTGAAACCAGGGCTCTGCAGGTTTTGCGTTGAGGCTTAGCTTCGAATTACGGAACCCATAATGGTTCTATTTTGTTTCATAATGAAGCCAGTACATATGATCGTGTTGTTGCTAAGAATGGTTCTTTAAAGAACCTAAATAAAAGTCAACCATATAGTTCTAGAACGCCCTCTTTTCAAAGACGTACGGGGGTCACAGAAACAATATAAATAATGTATAAATGCAATACACTTGATTTTGTCCTTAGGGATCTGACTAACCTCCTGATCCCCACCATTCCATTACACTTATAACGAAGAGCTCTGTTCACATGCGTGGGAAAGTTTGTTTCTATATATACATGCATATAATGTATACGTAGAAACGTCATTAACCCTAGCACATAATAGAAAAGTAAGTGATTAAATAAATATATACGCCTTCTGTTTATTTATTGCATTTCGTTAAACATAACATTATACCAGTCAAATCTGCCCTTAGCTTGTGAAATGCATTGATTCCCCCTCGCTGCACCTGCCCTATAACAAAAGCAATGCAGGTATAGTTACCGTAGGAACTTGTCCGAATTTCTTCTCCCATGCAGGGACTCTTTTACTCTGAAGTTTTTCCAGAACTTCTTGCAAAGCTCCCAGCTGTCAAAAAATATGTTTTTGTTAAACTGAAGTAATGTAATGTTGTTATATTAAGTCACCACACACTGGGTTGGTTGATTGCGTTCATTTGGTATTTTCGCATGCATTACAAAGTGTTTTAATTAACGCAGAGAGTGTTTAATTAAATAAAGCACGCAGTCTGTCTTAAATGTCTGACTAGTTAAGAACAACTACTGTGTTTCGCGTATTCAGGTCTTTTTTCCATCTGCGCCTTGCCGTTAGATTCCAGTAGAATACTAAACTAGAATTTAAAAATAAATACAAATACAAATAAAACTTCAATAACATTTGAAAACATCACTTTTTAAAAGTTGAACTTACAAGTTGTTTTTCGTTTGTGAGATTGGGATCTTTGCGATAAAAATCAGTCAGCGCTCTCGTCTCCAAGTCGTTCAAGTCGTTCGATTCAGCACCAGAGGTGACGGACAGCAGCACACAGCAGACCACGGCTCTCAACCACAGTCGGGAATTCTCCATGGTCCTGACAAAGATAGCGGGGTGCAAGCAACGCAAGCGGTTCTGTTCGTCTTTATCAGGGACTGTGTTTAAATACTCAGTGTCGAGGTCCTGTCGCTTTTATCTCTCCCACATGCTTCTTGTTCGTAGGCATCTGCTCGCCCCTCCCATCATGTTGATGCCTTTTTAAAGACGTAAGAAAATTGCATGGGTGACTCATGTCGTTAAACTTGTTGAAAGAAGTTGGTCTTTTTTTCTTTCATTCTTTTTTTTTATATAAATAATGTATTTCTAATCCCGCTGGCAATTCTCTAATCATCGGGCTAAACCGCGAGACGTGCATAATGTCATTCATTCGAGAACAGGACAAGAAAAATATCTAAACCATAACAACATGACTTGTTGTTCATGGTTCCAATTATATCCTGAGTGATGTTTAAATTGAAAACATGCACATGCCTTCGGGAGATTGTTACCAGATATTGTATTATTGGTTGACATGTAATTGTGTTTTATATTCATTTAATATCAAACATAATTTATATTAATAATTGGAATGGTATTATTGAAGCCTGTTCCTATTAAATGTCGGGCGCAACTAAGGCGTGATTTACGAAGCAGGAAAAAGTCCTAATGTTCGTTCATTGGCTATTTCTGATGTCCTAAAGGAAGGTTATGAAAGACAACACATTTGTAAAGTAAACTTATGAACAAAAGTCGTAGTAACCCATTGTCCTTAATGTACGTTTGCTGTAAGCAAGGACTTCTGTAATCAGATAAGTGGTTAGCTAACTAGGAGTTTGACAGCATCGTTTGCAGCTGTGCCCAGCCTGGCAAACAGCACTGAAACGAGGATGATCAGCTTTTACGCACGGAGAGCTTACAAATCCTCCAACAATAATTGCATAAACTGCAAAACTGCACTTGATACTAGTGCTCACCGTGCATATTGTATAGCAATCGACAATAATAATTGAACATACCGTGCAACAGAAGCTTGATTTTACATAACCCCTAATTAAAGGGTTCCATATATGACGCACGCCATAAAGATGACCTATACATCACTGAAATACATACAGATATTAAGGAAAGGGATTTACACTAAAGCGCAATAAGCAACAATGTTGTGAAAGACACACAACATTTGGGTCTTATAATTCTGGGTTTCTTGTGGCTCTTTTTCTTAACATAAACAAATATATTTTGGAGTGAATCATGAAAAAGCTATATTAATATTTTTCTTCTCGGGGCTGTGTGTGTGTCTATGTTCATATGTGGTGAGGCAATGTTTTCTGGACAAATGCTAATGGAAGAAAGTTTTTCGAGCTTTGCATGATAATTTAAATAAATAAGTAAATACATTATAACTAGATTTCAAGGCATTGAAACACAGCAGCTTTCATCTCGTTTATTTCTTTGGAGTGACGGATTGAGTCTTTATAAAGAAACATGTTGCAGAAGGATTACGCATTATAGATTCGCCCTAGATTGGTTGTTGAAAGATGTTTTAGCAGGATCTTTAACGCCTGTCTGGTCATCACGCTCGAGCCATTGGATAGGTTATTTTCCTGACCTGACAAACGGATTCCGATGTAATTCATCTTACCCTTTCCGCTCGCTGTACAGGACAGCTAGCCATATTATCAACAGCCAGGTTTTCTAATCGCATCTAATGGTATCCCGGCAAGGGAGCCTGCGTTTATCTTCAAATGATTGCGGTGAAACACAGTCAATAGCTTGTCAGACAACACCACGGTTATGTGAGAAAACGTAATTTGAAGCTATAAACATAGCCTACATATTTACTTTTCTCGCAATTTAGTTTTTTAATACATAGGTCTTTTACGTCATAGTAAATTATTATTATTATTATTATTATTATTATTATTATTATTATTATTATTATTATTATTATTATTATTGTTGTTGTTGTTGTTGTTTCTGAAAGGTTGTGCATTATAATTACATGAAGGTGTTACAAAAACATTATGATTTTCATATGATAAATTTCAAACGGCGTTGGCAGGCACACACGGAGCGGCCTCGACCTTATCACAAATTCACAAGGCTCGCGGTGAAGCGATGGGTTTTGACAGGGCACCATGTCTTGAGGCGGGTCAGAGACGTAACAATGTATTATAAGGAAGAGTTACCGTTAACGCATTTGCTGTGCTTCACTGCACTTTGCTAGGCTTTTGCCATAGTGTACCGCAGTACATTTTTTTAACGGTTCTGCCGCCACCAGTCCCCCAGTCCCCGCTCTGTATCTCACCCAGACCGCCTCTTGCACCGCATCCTTAGATCATTAGAGACAAAAACAACATAAAAAGTGCGGTCCTTATGAGACGACGGGAGTCAACTTGTTCAAGACCATTAGTTCAATGTCCAAGGGAAATGTTTGATCTTATATATGATATGTGGGCAGCTAAGCCTTTTCTCTGAAGAATTTCCATTGTCACTTACAAAAACACTGTATTCTAACCAGGATGGTGTCCCTCACTGTAGGATAGTTTTAGCATATCTAATTTCTGTGTTTCCCCTTGAGTAAAATTATTACCTGCCTCTACTATTATTACATCTTTAAAAACTCATATTACTGTACTATAAATTATTTAAAACACACACACACAATACATATTTCACATAAAGTATGGTTATTTCTTAACCACAGGTTTGAGACAAGGGTGGTGAAGATCACTTCAATGAAGGTAATATAATCCTTTAACCAAATGACTTTCCTGCTTGATTTCACCCAGATCTATATACATCAACGCCACCTGCTGTTCATTTGATATAAACCACTACACTAAACACATTGAAATGAATAGATCCACAGAATAACAACTTATAACAGGCAGATTTGGAGTGCCCCCAAACTGAGGGTAGATTGGATAGAAGAATATTTAACTAGAATCACCACAACTTGATCACTTTATGTACCATTGTGACTAAAATACTTAATCTTAATTCAGCGAAGTACAGATACTGGCTTCTGATCGCTAAAATGAATAGGAAGTTTCTGTAAGGTATCATCTTTTATTTCAGACCAGCATCGCTAGTTAGATATCTTTCTACCCATACACCTCTCCAGGTAAGTAACTCTGCAGCTGTTATCAAGTGCGTTCTCTCAGATCCGATGCCTGCAGGGTTGCTGTTAAGGACGTCCCACTCTATTACAAGGTGAACAAGTCCAGACATGCTCATTATGTTGTCCAACATCAGAGCTGTAAGATATTTCAACAAGAATAATTGAGTTTATAAAAGGAGCGCAACTCCTGAAAAAATACATCATTCACCACATTTGTCATTGTGCCTGGAGGTGTCATGCTATCTTGTTTTTATTTTCTTTTTAATTTTTAATACTCTTTTTTTTCTGTGAATACATATGAAAAATTGATATTTTAATTGAAGAATTCAGCTATGACATATTGAACCGATTCATTAAAAAAACAGATTGCTTCTGCAGCAGTGTGTGAAGATTTATACAGAACAGGCTCTTGAACAGCCACAATGACAGAGCTGCTGCTGGGTCATTATTTTATCAACCCTTGATAGGATTCTAACCACTAGACCCCCAGCATTAATCACTAGACCACACTGATTCCCAGTCCATTAGCTCTTACTGTTTGACCACACTAATCCCCAGTCCCTCAGCACAAACCAATTGACCACATTAATTCCCATTTAACCACACTGGTTGAGGGTCTCTGAAATGTTCTCACAGCCCCAGAAACCTGGTGTGTAAACTCATTATCACTTTCAGATCTTACTGAGACCACCAGGGGTTTAGCGCAAAGGAAAGTGATTATTATCACAAATCAGAGTACTCAAATCATGAGCGCTGCACATACACAGGCACAGACACTGACACACGCACACGCAACACACATACTGAGGTGCGCCAATCAAAGTCAGGGTCTAGCATACTTTTTATCAGGTACTTAAATGTAATGCTGAAACTCTTCCTGTGAGTGAATGGAATTACTATTTAAAAATGCTCATGGAGTCTGAAATGGAGGAGCCCTATTCTCAAAATCGAATTCTCAAATGGGTTATAAAGCATCTCCCAAATCCGTTTGTCAGTAGCTCGTCTGAGATAGCTTCATATTTTCAATGTTATGGTACCAACAACCGTCTATAACAGTTTCATGAATGTCAGATCTTTATTTATTCATCCAAATGTTTGTTGGTGTTTTCATCATTTGCTTTCAAAGTGATGGATGTAGACACAGCAACACACTCTACACGTATATATGCAAGCACACAACTGCAGACATACACACAGACGCACACTATCAGATGCACACACGCACATACATGCACACCTGTGACTTAGTGGAGTCTCTGTTGCTGGGAGTAGCAGCACACTGAGATGTAAGCACAAGCTCATACATTCTTCATTTACCCCTTACACTCATTTTGTTTTCAGAAAAGCTATTTGTAAAACATATAATTTCCTCTGTGGATGCCATCTAGCTCTCCCTTTGTCTTGTTATTTGCACATTCATCCACTTGGATATAGTCACACTTTCACAGTTGAATACAGCACAGTGATCCTAGTCATCATCTATGTTTTCTTAAGCCGTTAGCATTCTCTATTATTGGAAACAGATTTTCAGTTGTGTGACAATAGATGTGGAAATCTGTGCACAAAGGCTATGGAGTTATCTGTGCAGCAGCACAAGCAGAATTAAGATTACTGTATAGAGTGTAGCATCATTACGACCCACCAAATGGCGACATTTGAATAGAAGCTAAACACATGAAAGAAGGAATATATAGTAAATCCTTTGCAAAGAATCTTCAATACATTGTCCTTTTTTATGTAACTTTCTTTTACCCTTGTTGATTGCAGCGTTATATTGCTCTAGGGGTCTGTATTCTGAAAACAGTTCTATTTTAGAAGCTGGTACTGTTTTAACTTCCTGACTCTATTTGGGATTATCCATAGGGGTTTAGATCTGGTGTATTCAAAGACTATTTATCTCTAAATGTCGATGTAAACTTTCTTGTTGCCAACCTTCCGATCCAGACCTTAAAACAGAGACATTTTCTTTTGTTTGTTTTTTTTAAATTGAAGATGATCTCCAGCAACAGCAACAGCAGGAATTGATCGCAGGACCTTTTCTGCAGCAAACAAGAGTCTTACTGGTTGAGTTGAAGGATCAGCCTCCATGATGCAGGTATTCACCTAACCCTGGATCTCCTCAAGGTTAAAATAAACACACAAACCCAAGCTGGAGTTCTAGGGCTTGTCAAAGAGTAAAGTGTTCTGTTTAAGAGTTGTCAGCATTGGAATAACCCAAGATCCATTATAAATAATGTATTCTTCAGGAAAAAGCTATTTGTTATTCCCTCAGATAAAGGAACCGTCTACAATTAACTAGAAAAGTTCAGTTTTAGTTATTGCTATTTATCTATAGTATTTGTTTATTATATCGACGGAGGGGAGGCATTATGGATGAGATGATACAGAGATCCTATTTCCACATTACAATTCACTACAAATTGTATGGGTTTCTTATGTAAATCAACAGATTTGTTTTTAGAATGTGTTGAAGTCACCAGCCACCTTATCAGGTTGTAAGATGCTCACATATAATTAAGAAATACATTTTAAATCAATTGTACTCCTGCTTGAAAGGCAGTGTGATGAAGTGGTTAGAGCTGAGGGTCTGGGAGGCAGTGTGGTATAGTGGTTAGAGCTGAGTGACTGGGGGGCAGTGTGGTCCAGTGGTTAGAGCTGAGGGACTGGGAAGCAGTGTGGTCTATTGGTTAGAGTTGAGGGACTAGGAGGTAGTTTGATCTAGTGGTTAGAGCCGAGAGTCTTGGAGGCAGTGTGGTCCAGTGGTTAGAGCTGAGGGACTGGGAGGTTAACGAGGAAATCAGTGTAGTTAGAGCTGAGGGACAGAATCAGCTGTGTGGTGCTGTGGGTAGATCTGAAGGCGATCCTTGCTCACTTGCACACACACTCAGAAAGGAAGGCTGCATGTGACAGGTTAATGCTTTTCTTGAGGAGCTGCTGGAGCTTCCCTCAGTTTGGAAAGCTGGTCAAGTCAGACAGCTGTAATCGATGATGACACTTGGCTGGGTGATTTGCATCCGTTCTGAGGTAGGGAGGTGTACATCATCATAGATTTACACTTGAAAGCCGTGGGTTTGTACCTCATCTCTCCCAGAGGGGCACTGCTGAGATCCTTGCTAATTATTATTGACTTCTGCCAGGATTTCGCCTGCCTTAATTAACCTTTGATGAAGTGATTGTGCAGCACAAAGAGATGGGAATCCCTATTTTATGACATCGTCCGCAGAGAGACTGGAGAACAACAACCTCACGTAGCAGCATTTCATTTCATTTCATGGGTTTGCTTCATATCCTGGTCATTTATCAGAAAACTATTAACACTAATTGCACACTAATGACTCTTTTTTCCCCCCCAAATGAAAAAAGAAAAGCTGCTGCAGGAAGGTTTGAAATCCTGAGATAATTTATCTTGTGATCTCGGCATGGCACATTTCTATTTCTACTGTCCTTAATGAACCACCATAGTGGCATATTTAGGGTAATATAAATAATAAAAAATACATACCGTTATAATAATAAACTATTCTACTATTCACTCACTATCTAAGCATCTGTAATGTACTCATTTATTGGAGAAAGAAAAGAAAAAAGGGCCAGCACCAAAGAACTAAGCATGTTCTTTTTTAAAGACTGTTTTGCGTAAAAGCTATGGGATTGTTTTTGTTCTGAATTTCTTCTATATCTGACGGTTCTTTTTCTTCTTCAATCATTCAGAACTTGAATTTGTTCCATATTCCAATCATTTAGACTTGTTAAATGTACCCAACTAGAAGTCCAAATAACTACAAATAAATAAGTGAATCAATAAATAAATGAATCAATAACCAGCTGTTTTACACAGTATCTCATTTTAACAGCTCATATATCACCCAGCCAGGCGATTAGCTTGTGTGCTGCAGGAATGTCCTCACTTCCTTTATTAGTAAACCCGGATACTCTTCCCTCGAGTAGCAGTCACTAGACATGTTGTTCATAGGTGTGTTGATGTGTGTATGTATTGCGGGGGTTCGATTCTGAGTCTCTGTTTAGCAGTAAAAGAACACCACGCACACACGCAGACACACACACACACAGACACACACACACAGACACACTGACACACACACACACACACTGACACACACACACAGACACACACACACACACAGACACACACACACAGATACACTGACACACACACACACACACAGACACACACACACACACACATAGACACACACACACACACATAGACACACACGCACACGCACAGACACACACACACACACACACACACACACACACACACACACAGCAGCACCACCTGTCATTTCTGATTGCAATTATTTTCACATACATTTCACTGTAAGTGTTGCCGACCACTGCATTGTTTTTGCAATGAACTTATTTGGTGAAGCACACAATATGTGAGTGGTTTATGGCAGATTCATTTGTTAATCGCCCCTGGCTTGTAATGTGTAAAAGCTGCATCCGTCTGTCTCAACTCAGTTTCAGTCACAACAAGAAAGACAGCAGAGATAACTGCCATTGATACTGGTCAGATAGCCCCCTCAGTTGGCAGCTAATCCTGTATCTGTGACAATACAAATCATGGGACAGTTTCTGATTACTTAATGGACCACTGGAGATTTCCTTCCCTAACTTGCATTGGAATTAAAGAAGACAATCATTGAGGGGTGTTCACATATCATCTCCAGATAAGTGAAGTCTCATGGAGACTGTGCAATCAGTGCCATCCTACATGATGCACATGATGCTGTGCATTGTGATGATTTCAAACCACTCACAGCAGCACAGGCTGTCACATTACCGTCTGGTGTCACCGTGCCCAAAGCTTTCGGTGGATGTGACATCGTGAGTTTCAACGTTTGGAGAGATTGAAGTTGTTGTGCGGGAGAGCAGTCATCCTCTTCCTCTTCCTCTTGTTATTTTACTGATCAGAAGCAGTGTCTCTCTTCTCCTTCTCTTAGTGTGAAGGTGCTCTCTCCCACCCCCTCACCCCCCAGTTTTTCGTCGGGGGGGGGGGGGGGGCGGGACTGGGGGGTATTACTTCTACTGACAGGTGCAAGAGTTCTAATTGATTACATGTGGGCGTCTGATTGAAGCCCTTTCTCCTCTGATATTTAGATGCTGTTTTCATTCTCACAGCTCCCAGTAATAAAGGCTGAGCACATACACAAAACAGCAGCATCCAATTACAGTAATAACCATGCATGCGATTGCTACAGATAGAGGTCAGTGATTGCTGTTTAACAATTCTCAACTTGTCTTTTCAGCTTGTGCTTTGCCTGCAGGTATTAAAATGCAGGGTTCCAATTAGACAGAAGAAACTGGAGAGTGTTTAAAGGGACATAAGCAATGCACAAAGAAGAATGCTAAAGAAGAAAGTCTGGCTGATAGAAACGCATTCACTAGTGCAGATTAGCATGGGGACATGTCTGCGAACAACCGCTGCTCAGTATGGCATTACGGTTGATCGAAATAAAAATGTATTTGTAAACCTGTGCATTTGTAAATGTATATTGTAAATAGTGTGCATTTACTGTAATTAATTAATGAAATACCTGACGCTCCTTGGAGAGCCTGCCTGCTGTGTGTGATTACCACCTGTGGAATGTAATCAGCTGGTAGGTGTGTTCCAGGTATAAACAGGTTCTATTTACAGGGCTGCTGCAAAACCAAAGCCAACTGGGCTAAAGAAGCTGAAAGGAGCTTTGTGTGTGTGTGTGTGTGAGAGAGAGAGAGAGAGAGAGAGAGAGAGAGAGAGAGAGAGAGAGAGAGAGAGAGAGAGAGAGAGAGTCTATTATTGAACAGAGATTAGCTCAGAGACTGTAGACCCCAACAAAGTATTCATACACTGTGTTGTATGTGCTCTGTGCACTACCACTGCACAGAGCACATACGTTACGTGAGCTGTTCAGCATGTTGGTATGTAAATAAATCCTGTTTGCCTGCGGGGCGTATCAACTTCAACCTCCGTTTCGCTCTCCTGCCTGTCACTCGGCAGCGAATGCACGCATCCACACGGCTACTCTGTCACAAGCAAAAGCTGAATCTCAAAACAATAATTGTGTGAATATAGTAATTTTTACAGCTGTGTATAATGGTACTTAAAACAGGATTCCAGTTGTCTGACTTCAGTCTTGCTCAGGGTAAAACAAGAGAAGGTTATACTTACTGGTACTAATTAAGAATAGCACCATTAGAGATCTGCTTCTCAGCTTGTTCAATTGCCGTTCTTTGTCTACTCTGGTTTTGAAATGAGTCACATGAATTGCAGTTGCAGTTGCTGTGAAGCTTGGTAATTTGTTATACGTATACATGGTGCTTGTGTGTTTTTCACGATTGTTATTTTGGGCTCCACAGACGCAGTCCCAGTTGCTTAGTAGAGTGTGTCTAGAACAGCCTTATATAACTCAATCTAAATTACAGAGGTAGAAATAAAACCACAGCTCCCTAATTACAGCTTACTCAATTTCCTGGATGCTACCTTTTCATTAATTAGGAATTAGATGAGAGTAATTAGCCGATAATGAATTCCCTCTTCACTTACCGTTAAACATTTTTTGTTCTGCACTCCAGATATTAGTTGGACACTAATCAGAGGCTTGTTTCCTGTTTTCCATTTATTAAAATTCTTTGCTGAGTTCTGTTTGCACCAGGCATGAAAACTCACATACCCGGAGCACTGCAGAAAAGTTCCAGTTGCTTCCAGTTAAAACACACTAATGATAAGGGGTGTGCCTGGTCCTGTCATGGGTGTGAAGTCAAAACTCCCAGAATGGGGATTTTAAAAAAAGAGCTTCACATTTATCTAAAAGCCTGCATTTCACAGAGTTGCATAAATATAGTGTCTATTGAACAAATCTGTGCAAACCCAGTTAATTTACAGGAGAGCCACAATGTTTTCAGTTCTAAATACACTTCTTAAAACTTGTAGCAGATAACTGCTGTCTTCTTTACCACACAATTACCAAGCTGTGAATACAGAACTGAGGAGTCAGGAGAGATTTATTTTTTTATAAATCATATAACAGCAAAAGCTGATGATTCCAGACCCTGTAGTGATTTTGAAAAAAGTACACTGAACTCAGTACTGGGGATTGTGTGAGTGAGAGTCGACACTTTCAATGTGTGACACTCAGTCCTGGAGATTACAGAGATTGCACATTTATAATACAGTTCTGACCCGTGGACCAGAACATCCAATGCAAAAAAATTGGCAAGCATTTTTTGTGCTGCTTACATAGAAAAATAAAAATTAAGCAAGCACAGCAATTAAGCTTAGCAGGTGAAGATACCCATTTACACACAATGGATTTCTAAGCAACTGACACAGGTCATAGAAGGCCCTGTCGCTGATGCCAATGTGTTCAATTGCATTAACTGTTTAATATGGGCACTGTCTTGCATTTGATTGTCAAGATATTATTAAAAATGGAAAAAACAGACTGCTGCATTTCAAAGTAAAGCACATTTTTACCAACCAACATTTTTTTGTATATTATATTATATTATATTATATTATATTATATTATATTATATTATATTATATGTGCATTATTAAAACATACCATTGCTTCTGTAGTTTTCTGCATATGAAATCAAACCACTATCCAACTGAAAATCTTGGAATATTGTCAAAATAGGCAAAGGATATGAATGTAATAAATGTGCACAGTTCTGTATTATATTATATTATATTACTATATCACAGCTCTTTGAAAACGACTTGCAGATGCCCATATAGCAGCCCAGCTTTCTGCAGCCTTCCTGTAGTAATGCCTCAGTTCTTAACGTGTGTGATTGTATAAGACTTCTTTCACCAGGGAAGCAGAACTAATGAGACTATCCATGTGTTAGCAGAGCTGTGGCTGTCAGGAATCAAAGTCCTTCTCTGATGAAGTCTGCTGTTGACACAGTATTGAAATAGCTGGTTGATATTTAAGCAAATGCAAAGTTAATATTTAAATCAGCCTGAAGCGTAGCTTGTTACATTATCTCCTCCCCCCTTCAAGGACATTTTGATTTAGAAGACATTGGGTTATGTATCTGGGTTAACCTTATAAAAGTTAACCAATCTACATTGACATGTTAATTTGGATGTTCACAATGCTATTTCCCATGCTCACAGTATATAATATGAGTTTAATAATACTAAAGTACTTGAAAGATGTGTGTTTTGGTTGGATTCTGGTTTTGTATAACTGCTCATTAAAGGGCACATGAGGAGCTTTTTATTTTCTTGTGTTACATGTTCCCATGTGTTGCTACAACTGTTTACATAAGGTGTGTGTATTGTGGAGGGAATTTACATATCTAACATTTAATGCTTAATCTTCAGGGAGCATTTGCGTTGATAGTATAAGTTTGCATTTGCAGGTTTCTAGCTGAGCAAATGTCAGATGGAACATTTATGGTTTTCCTAACAGAAGTGAACCCGATATCTCCATCCGGACACAGACTCAGGAGGCGCAATAAGATGTCTGGGCAGATAGCCAGAAGTGACATGTGCCTAGTTTAGATACAAAGAGAGGTGGGAGTAAGTTTGTATGTGCGGGTAAGGTGTGAGCTGACAGGGTGATCACCTCAACGACTGGATATTGAACACGAATACGTGCAGGAATGAACATACACTGACAGTACTGGGTAACAACGACAAAGACTATGAAAAACAACTCCTTTTAAGGAAAGTCTCTGTTCATCCTATATGATGTCAATGTATGTATAAATCTCTCTGTATTCGGCTGATAGTCAGTCAGAATTGTGTTTTGAATGCATTTGCTGGCTTCCTTTGCACATCGTATTAAAGCTTATAAGATCACTGCTCCAGGCTGTCTTGTGTCGAGTCTTTTCAAAAAACCCCACTACAGTATTTTATTTTATTTTAATTTTTTTTTTACATTTTTACCAATTTTTTAAACTTTTAAATTGCATTCCCTGCTTCAAGATGGCTTCCCATGTACCCGCATGAACCTCTCAGCACTACATTTCCCATCATTTCCCTGCTCACTGGTAAATACATCTCAGTTACATATGTGAGCAGGAGGATGATGAGAAATGTAGTTCTGAGCGGTCCATGCGTGTACATGGGAAGCCATCTTGAGGCAGGGAATGCAATTTAAAAGTTTTATAAAAGTGGTCAAAATGTAATAAAAATAATAATTAAAGCAATACACACACCTTACGTAAACAGCTGTAGCAACACATGGGAAAATGTAACAATAAAAAAGGTCCTTATGTACCCTTTAAATAACTAAATGCTGTTACAGTGCAGTAGCTGCAGTTTAAATGTACTTTTGTTGTTGTTTGAAATGTATTTCTGCATTCTTACTGCCATGTTTACCATATAGGTCATAAACCTATCAGCCTTATTTGCATGACTGCACATAAATACCTCCAACTTCCTTGTTGTGCTCAGCATTGCGATCAGTAACAGAGCGATCAGTACTGACACCCTGGCTCAGCTTAACAGAGCGATCAGTACTGACCCCCTGGCTCAGCTTAACAGAGCGATCCGTACTGACCCCCTGTCCGTGAGGAAACATGGATGTGTCCAAAATACGATGGAGCTCCACAGAATACTCTTTGAAAGGGTGTGACAGTCTGGCTCGCAGTGGTGATGTGGATGACGTCACGGACCAGGAAGTAATTCAAACCAAAACAGTGGATGGGCGGTTGAAGCTGAGTGCTGGTGCACTCAGCGTATTTAATAAACAAAACAAAAACAAAAGATTTAACAGAACACCAAACAAAAGGGCACGAGGGCCGAACGAATAAACAAACAAGTAAGTTTCGTGCTGGATACTCCAGCACGTTTTAGCAATTGTTTTCTTCCTCTCTCTCTCTCTCCCGTTCTCCACTCTCGAACACTCCACACCCCGAGTGCATAGTGCTGCTGGTTTATATACTCTGGCCGAGGGATTTAACTAGTTGGTAATTATCTTATTATCCCCCGGCCAGAGTCTGCACGCGTTTGGTAAGGATGCATGACTGTCAGCTAGTTAAATAATCAGTAGCTGATCAGCCATGCATCCTCACGGGGTTTTTAAATATAATAACAAAAGACGCGGCGCTTTTACCCGCGCCGCAAACAAAAATACAAATAATAATAAATAGGGGCGGGACACTCCGCCACACATGCCCCCCCTTGTGCGCAGCACACATGGCCTTTTCGGCCACCTCCCCCCTTAGTCCCCAAAGTCCCGGTCAGCAGTCCCGGCGCAGGAACAGGGGCAGCAACGGGCCAAAGGTGGCGGCCACGGTGGGATGTCCTCCTCCCACCCAAACAGCCGTAGTGTTCCAATGGCCCGCGCACCGGCCAGCTCCTCTGGCCAAAAAATTTTTGGGGGTGGTCTCCAGACCTGCCCCCCCTTCTTCATGGCCGACAGCTCCCCTCCGTGGGGCTCTGGCCACCCTTTCTCCTGCAGCGAAATTGCTGCGGGGGAAGCTGGTCTCCTGACCTCCCCCCCCTTCTTCATGGCTGACAGCTGCCCTTCACGGGGCTCCAGCCACAGTATTTCCTGCCGCGAAAGTGCGGCTGGGGGAGCTGGTCTCCTGACCTCCCCCCCCTTTTCCATGGCTGGCAGCTCCCCTTCGTGGGGCTCTGACCACATGATCTCCGGCCGCGAAAGTGCGGCTGGGGGAGCTGGTCTCCTGACCTCCCCCCCTTTCTTCATGGCCGGCAGCTCCCCTCCGTGGGGCTCCGACCACAGTGTAGTGACCCCAGGCGAAGCAGGATCCCTGGCGACCCCAGGCAAAGCAGGATCCCTGGCGACCCCAGGCGAAGCAGGATCCCTGGCGACCCCAGGCGAAGCAGGATCCCTGGCGACCCCAGGCGAAGCAGGATCCCTGGCGACCCCAGGCGAAGCAGGATCCCTGGCGACCCCAGGCGATGTGGAACAGGCAGCCCCAGGCGATGCGAGGCAGGCATCCCTGGGTGGTGCGAGGCAGGGCAGGAGCAGTCCTTCCCATGACGGTGGATGTGGAACCAGCAGGTATTCACCCTCTGCTGGTGGAGGTGGGAGGGGAAAGCAGTCCTCCCACAGCGGCTGAGACGGAACCAGCAGGTATTCACCCTCTGCTGGTGGAGCTGGGAGTGGCAAGCAGTCCTCCCACGGCGGCTGAGGCGGAACCAGCAGGTATTCATCCTCTGCTGGTGGAGGTGGGAGGGGCAAGCAGTCCTCCCACGACGGTTGAGGCAGAACCAGCAGGCATTCATCCTCTGCTGGTGGAGGTGGGAGGGGCAAGCAGTCCTCCCACGACGGTGGAGGCGGAACCAGCAGGCATTCACCCTCTGCTGGTGGAGGTGGGAGGGGCAAGCAGTCCTCCCACGACGGTGGATGTGGAACCAGCAGGCATTCACCCTCTGCTGGTGGAGGTGGCGGAGGCAGAGGCAGCTCTTGCTGCTCTGCTCCTGGTGATGGTGGAGACAGAAGCAGCTCCTGCTGCCCTGCTCCTGGTGGTGGTGGAGACAGAGGCAGCTCCTGCTGCTCTGCTCCTGGTGGTGGTGGAGGCAGAGGCGATGGGGCGGATGCTGGCCACTCAGAGGGAGGCTGTGGCGGTGCTGGCTCCCTCTGCTGTGGCGGCTGGGCTGGTGTGTGCCGTGCTCCCTTCAGCAGCATAAATAGAGGCTGCTGGGGAACACCAGCATCCTGCCCTTCTCCCCCCCAGAAAAATTCAGGGGGTTGAGCCTGTAACTCCTCCCCTTCTGGCTCTTGGGACTGCAGCTTGGGTCCTAAGGCTGTGGAAGCGCAGATTTCCACCTCTTGGGCTATGGACGCACCGACTCCCCCCTCTTTGGGCTGTGGACGCACCGACTCCTCCCTCTTGGGCTGTGGACGCACCGACTCCTCCCTCTTGGGCTGTGGACGCACCGACTCCTCCCTCTTGGGCTGTGGACGCACCGACTCCCCCCTCTTGGGCGTAGGACGTTCGGGCTCCTCCCACTCGGGCGTAGGACATTCGGGCTCCTCCCACTCGGGCGTAGGACGTTCGGGCTCCTCCCACTCGGGCGTAGGACGTTCGGGCTCCTCCCACTCGGGCGTAGGACGTTCGGGCTCCTCCCACTCGGGCGTAGGACGTTCGGGCTCCTCCCCAGGCTGTGGAGGCGAAACCAGCAGGCATTCTCCCTCTGCTGGTGGAGACAGTAGCGATGGCTCCTCTCCCTCTGATGCTGGAGATGGCAGCGATGGCTCCTCTCCCTCTGATGCTGGAGACGGTAGCGATGGCTCCTCTCCCTCTGATGCTGGAGACGGTAGCGATGGCTCCTCTCCCTCTGATGCTGGAGACGGCAGCGATGGCTCCTCTCCCTCTGGCGCTGGAGACGGCAGCGATGGCTCCTCTCCCTCTGGCGCTGGAGACGGCAGCGATGGCTCCTCTCCCTCTGGCGCTGGAGACGGCAGCGATGGCTCCTCTCCTTCTGGCGCTGGAGACGGCAGCGATGGCTCCTCTCCCTCTGGCGCTGGAGACGGCAGCGATGGCTCCTCTCCCTCTGGCGCTGGAGACGGCAGCGATGGCTCCTCTCCCTCTGATGCTGGAGATGGCAGCAATGGCTCCTCTCCCTCTGGCGCTGGAGACGGCAGCGATGGCTCCTCTCCCTCTGGCGCTGGAGACGGCAGCGATGGCTCCCCTCCCTCTGGCGCTGGAGACGGCAGCAGCAGGGTCTCTCCCATATCCGCAGCCAGGTAGTTGAACACCATGGCTGCGATGTCTGGGAGGGAAGCTGGGTGGTGTTGCTGTTCCCAGGCCTCCCAGCGCTCCCCATCTCTTGCCCACAGGAGGTTGATCACTGCAGGGAGGGCTTCCTCATAATCCCTCCCCGGCTCCACCAGCCAGTCCCAGACTCCCTCAGAGGAGAGTGCATTCGTCCTCTTTGGAGGATGCAGGTCCTCCCTCACTGGACGCTCTGGCTCCTCTTTCTCCTGCCATGGAGGGGGTTGGTCTGGTGCCACGTGCCCAACCTCACCAACCGCGAAGCACCACTCCTCACCCTTCAGGCAGGTGAGGCAGATATCCAGTGTGGCAAGGTAAGGCTGATGTTGCTGCGCCTCCTGCTGCTGTTGTTGCTGCTGCTGCTGCTTTCTCCTCCGGCTACTTTTCCCCATTTTTAATTTGAAAAAAAAAACGAACAAACAAAAAAAAAAACGCACTTTTCAATCCTGGTCCGGCTGTTGGAGGCGTTGTTTGTCCCACGCAGGACACCATATGTGGCAGTCTGGCTCGCAGTGGTGATGTGGATGACGTCACGGACCAGGAAGTAATTCAAACCAAAACAGTGGATGGGCGGTTGAAGCTGAGTGCTGGTGCACTCAGCGTATTTAATAAACAAAACAAAAACAAAAGATTTAACAGAACACCAAACAAAAGGGCACGAGGGCCGAACGAATAAACAAACAAGTAAGTTTCGTGCTGGATACTCCAGCACGTTTTAGCAATTGTTTTCTTCCTCTCTCTCTCTCTCCCGTTCTCCACTCTCGAACACTCCACACCCCGAGTGCATAGTGCTGCTGGTTTATATACTCTGGCCGAGGGATTTAACTAGTTGGTAATTATCTTATTATCCCCCGGCCAGAGTCTGCACGCGTTTGGTAAGGATGCATGACTGTCAGCTAGTTAAATAATCAGTAGCTGATCAGCCATGCATCCTCACGGGGTTTTTAAATATAATAACAAAAGACGCGGCGCTTTTACCCGCGCCGCAAACAAAAATACAAATAATAATAAATAGGGGCGGGACACTCCGCCACAAAGGGTTTGTCAACAAATTCCAGGATTCCTTTCCTAAAATTATCAAGGTGACAGTGGGCTTCCTGGGGAGACAAGAATCGGACAGCATCAGTTCCAGCACAGTAAGTGAGAACAACCCATGGAAATGTGTGTTAATGTTACTCCATCCTGTACTGGGAGACAGTGTGGGGGAGGTAAGAGCCGAGGGACTGGGTGGTCAGAAGACACTAGAATTTATTCAGTGGAATCAGAGCTATATCCCCTTCAGTCACTGCGTGTATAATTGTACCTTGTTATATTTCCTATATATATACAGTAAAATGTCAATTTTATAACGCATAATGTTTTTTTTTTGTTTGTTTGTTTTTTAACATTTCAGCTCGGCAACTTCTCGAACTCCATAGAGTTCACACAAACTGTTTTAAAATTTCTAAAGATGAAATAAAAAAAATCATGACAGAAGGGGATATAACTGGGTTAGTGTTTACCCTTCTAATATTTATTAACTTACATTTGCATGGTAGTTTTGAAGTTTACAATGTTTTTCCCTGTGCTTACAGTATGTTCTATGATACTATGATTTCAGAATACTAACAAGTTATGACAGGCTGGCTCGCGGTGGTGAGGTGTGGTGATGACACGTACCAGGAAGTAACTGAAACCAAAACAATGGATGGGCGGGTGAAGCTGAATACTATGGCACTCAGCTGAATTTATTAATAAACAAAACAAAAGATTTAAACAAACAAAACAGAAACCAAAGGGCACAAGGGCCAAACGAATAAACAAAGACTGTTTAGCAGTCGTTTTTTTTAAATATTATATTTCCTTGCTCTCGCTCTCGCTCTCTCCCCGTACTCTCCTCTGTACACTCCACCCCGCAGCACGGGCAGCTGCAGGTTCTTATACTCTGGCCGAGGGGTTAACTAGTTGTTAATTATCTTATTACCCCTCGGCCAGAGTCTGCACGCGTTTGGTAAGGATGCATGACTGTCAACTAGTTAAATAATCAGTAGCTGATCAGTCATGCATCCTCACAGGGTTTTAAATTATAAATAATAAGAAATACACGGCGCTTTTATCCGCGCCGCAAACAATAATACAAATAATAATAATAGGGGCGGGACATTCCGCCACACAAGTATATGAGAGATTTGCATCAAACTACTCAGTGGCTTGAGTCTGGTTTTGTATAATTGCACATTGAATAGCTATAGTCTAAAACCAAACTAGGTATGCAGTTCAAAGATTTAAACTGCGGTTACAGTGCAGTGGCTGCAATTGAAATGTAGTTTTGTTGTGCATAAACAATGCTGGTATCTTGCATAGCTCTATTAGATTGTAGCTAATAGAGCTATGCAAGCTAGCATTGTTCACTTATCGTTTATTATTATGAAGGAACAGAAGAACAGTGCTGGAGAGTTTTAACCCATATTGCATGCAATATTGAAATAGCAACACAAAAAAAAAAAATTGGTTTGGACACGTAAATATATTTTAACATTATACATTTTTTCACTTGTTTTCCATTGCTTTATATAAGGAAAAAATGACATTCCCATATGAGGTTATCATGCATTTGCATCTTATTAAGGTACCAACCATTTGCTCACTCCTGACAGCTGCTGCGAGTGCATTCTCTGTACTCACAGGAAAGAGCCGTGGTGGAGAGTAAATCTGGGAAAGTCCTGTCTCTGCCCACCAAGCTGACCTCTATGACCTTCTTCATCATCAGCCAGAGCGGTGCCAGAGGTGAGCCAATCGCTTTCTTCGTCAGAGCAGTATGAGAAGAAGCTTGATTCATTTGGAGCTGCTGAAGGTGGCCTTCATACTGAATACAGAGTTGGCCTTATAATATTGAAGGTGGCTTTATCTTGCCATCGATAGGAGTAAATTGGCCTTAATTATGAGGTGGCCTCATAGCGAGACTTTACTGTATTAATTATAGCCATTTCTGTGGATATTCAAAGATATGGGTTTCCTATTAACTTCCCTCACTCTTTACAAGAGGAGCCCCTTGTGCATTGTGCAGCGCTCATTTAAATATGAATATAATAAACTGCATGTGACCGGGGAGACTACATAGTCTTCATTGTGAGTTTCAAAGCAAACAGTATACTTAAATTACATGGAGTAACAGAGGGTTCACAGAGATGTGATTGTGATGCTGTCCCACATCTTATTCCTGTTATAGCCATTTATAGAATTCAGTTGTAACCCTATAATGGGCAAGAAATGAATAATCGGAGGTAGTGAGGCTTTGCTTTTCTTTGCTCCAGAGCAAATACAGGCATGGATCAATTTTACACAGATAGAGAGGAGCACCTTCATTTGTCTGCTTGGCTCACGGGGTTGATTGACCTATACCCCTGTGTGATATTCCACAGCTGGGTCTTGCTTTGATCTCTGTTGTGTTTGTGTATGGTACAGAGGGGCCATTCACCCTGCTAGAGATCGAGGAAGCCTTCACCCTGCCTGTCAAGATCCAGCCCACGACTGCCCTCACCATCCAAGAGTCAAGCAGCTCCCGCAGTCCCGGGCAGAACCTCGACTCTCTCACCTTCACACAGTCCTACCAGGAGTCCTTCCTGCTGGGCCACTGCCTCAACAACAAAGGCAGGTCCCACTTCTGCAAACACCTTTTCATAATCTTTATTTATTCTCTATTTAACCAGGAGATTTACCCATTGAGACCGAGGCCTCGTTTACAAGGGGGTCCAGGAAAACAATAAAGAGACGATTACATTGTATAAAAAGAAAATTGCAACGTACAAACAACACAATAAAAACTTAATCAGCAGCACACAGAGATCAAAGAATGGAGTAAATAAGACATATCTATTTGTTAATGTGGACTGAAGGAGAAGCATTGGCAGGATTCCTTTAATATCCTTAAACAATTCTACCAATTTCTCTCTTTGCTAGTATTATTTTGAAACAGCCCCAGAAACGATATTACCCTCTGTAAACATCCTTGCAACCCTTTGCTCATCAGATATCCAGTCATTACGTAACAAAATGAGTTGAAACAGTGGCAGGGTTTCTGCAGACACTCTCTCAGCTTTGTGTTGTGCTGTTCAGGGACCCTGCTGGAGCAAGTGCCGCTGGTGCTTCCCATGTACATGAAAGAGGTGCGACTGGTCCTGGCCGAGGGATTGGAGGGAGAGAACGAGGAGCAGTGGGAAGCAATCTGCAGCGCTTACAATGAGAGGATCAGGGAGCTGGGACACATGGATCACTTCATCTTCCAAGGTACAGTCAGCATAGGGGATTCATCTGTCCGTTTCATAGGATTTCAAAATAATAAATGAAACTTCATAATGAATGACAATCGTTTCGACTACAAGTCTTACTGAAAAAGACTTCCTGTCGAGCCGTGTATCTTAGCAGGAATGCCATCGCAGTAAACATGGCTGAGAAAGAATGGAAGAAGAGTGCCTCTTTACTGACTGCAGGGATAATCCAATAATACAAGCTATAGCAAACAAATAACCCACAGGAATACAGGCAACAACCAGCAATGCTGTCCTGCTAGCCATTGTTTTATTTTTTAAAAGTAGACAAGTTTCTTGTTTTAGAGTCTTACCATTTCACGTGGGATTTTATAGGAGCATTTTACAGCTCCAGGGACTCGAACTGGAGTTCATCAGCCACCAGGGTGATTCCTCGATGTAAAATGATCCAGAAAATGACACCAGGGTGTACCATTACTATTCTGTTAAAATGACACCAGGGTATACCATTACTATTCTGTTAAAATGACACCAGGGTATACCATTACTATTCTGTTAAAATGACATCAGGGTGTACCATTACTATTCTGTTAAAATGACACCAGGGTGTACCATTACTATTCTGTTAAAATGACACCAGGGTATACTATTACTATTCTGTTAAAATGACACCAGGGTATACCATTACTATTCTGTTAAAATGACACCAGGGTGCACCATTACTATTCTGTTAAAATGACACCAGGGTGCACCATTATTATTCTGTTAAAATGACACCAGGGTATACCATTACTATTCTGTTAAAATGACACCAGGGTGTACCATTACTATTCTGTTAAAATGACACCAGGGTATACCATTACTATTCTGTTGAACTGAACCAGGCTGCTTTTTTCAGGTATTACTCTGCTTGAGAAAAAGGAGTTGATCACTCCTCAGAACCTGTATGCAGAAATTGAGCCCATTTATATGGACTTGAAAAAGCAGGGGGATACCTTTAGTCTCTACTGTTCGCTGGATAAGCCAGTCTCTCCCCCCGAAGGCCCTGCCTGGCCACTTACCTTAAAGCCACAAATCCCTGCCAAGCCCCAACCCCTCCCCAAACCCACCAGCCCCTTCCAGGAACCCATCAGCCCCCTCCAGGAACCTGAGCTCAGCACCTACCGCAGCCTGGCAGAGGTGCCCCAGGATCTGCACTCACTCAGCATAAGGGAGGTGTGTGACTGCCTCCTGCTGTTGAATCTGGGGAGCTACACACAGGCCTTTCTCCAGGAGCAGATAGACGGGGACTTGCTGTATGAGCTTGACCACATACACATGAGGGACACTCTGGGTATGAGCAGCCTGCACATCACCAAGCTGCTTCGCTTCAGACAAGGCTGGAGGCCCCGGGTGGAGCCGGACGCAAAGGTTTAAGTGACTCACATTCGCAACTGAAACATATCTTTGAGTTTTTTTAGTTAGTGCGCAAATGAAATCACTTGCATGTTCATGTAGACACCCACACACACTGTACTGGTAAGTATCTAGTGGCGCGTATCAGAAGTGATCTTTCACTGTGATCTTTATGGGCGTTGCAGATACTGTTTTATTTCCATCTGCCTCCTCCATCTGTAGAGTGGAGTTATCTTTCTTGGACCATGTTATTTCACAGCAAATCATATTAAATACTACATCATTTTTATCATTAACAGGCACAAAACTATGACCATTAGAAATGTTACGTACATAAATTGAGGACATTTTGATTTTCAGGCTTTTAGATACAGTATGTAGATTTGTTCTCATTATATCACGGTAGATTTTTTTAAATAACAGAGATTTCATTAAGATGTTTTTTTTTTTTTTTTTAAACTTGGTTCTGGATGTTCTATACTGAGGTTTACTTCTGATGTTTTTCAAAGGGCATATATTAACATAAACTTAAGCTGGGATTGTGTGGTCACTATGACAGCGTAGTATGGGAATTCAATCCAGCTTCCTCATTTAATCTTTCTTTAACGTTTCTTCAAATCTCAAATCTCTCTGTGAAACCTATGATAATGCTGTTATGTTTTTTATAAAGATGATTGTCGCACTCACAAACAGCTTCGATGGCTTTAATTGGCTTGAGGTGAGTAAAGCTCATTCCTGTCATGACCTGGGGCTGTCACCCCACTTATGCTCAGCCTTCAAAAGAATTTGCAGTGGGCCAAGCAGGCGTCCTTCTCCAGATAATCCTCTTTCTTCAGCCAGAGAGATTGGAATCCCTTTAGGGAGGTCAGGATGGAGCCCCCAACCCAGGATGAGATCTTCCTGTGGGGGGCAGCGAGCACCTTGACCTTGTTGTTGCCTGGGTTGGAGGCGCGGAGCTCAGCCTGGATGCGCTCGGGGAAGCCGGGCAGCTTGGAGGTGTCCCCGCACACTAGCACCCTTGAGAGCACCAAGGGCCGGTACATGGGCCCCACCTTCTGCAGGCTGTCCGTCGCCATGGCTTGGATGTGTGATAGAAGAATAATAGAATAATCACACGAAGAGTCCTAATCTAATGTGTTTGGGTGATCTCTGTGATTTGTATAACCTGAATTATGATATTATATGAAGTTTGATGTTAACATAGTATTAGATTTACAATGTTGAACTAACACACTGGAATATGGCCAAGGGTCAGCAGCCCTGTTTTCAGAGAAGTGCATGAGTCAGCGACATGAGAATAGGACACTGTCTCAAATGATAATATTTTGAGACAGCGATAATTCCTCTTTTCTCCCCAGTCACTTAGTTAATATTCTTGTATTAGGGGAATCAACTTTGTGGGCCATGATAGACACTCTCTCCCTAGCAACTAGAAAAATCAACCAATCAGAAAAGTCGGTAGACAACAGTATCAAGAATACCACAAGGTTGGTTTGAGCTGACTAAGGAAGATAAGAATTACCACAAGTCATGAACTCTGTGCAAAAACTGATTCTATAAGGAACTGTTTGACTTAATGTATTTTGAGCCTTCTTAGCGATTGCTTGCAGAGTCTGTGTTACTCTGTTGAATGCTCCAGTTTGCAAACTAATAAAGTGTGAATTTGCTCCAACTTGTCTCTGTCTCAATCATTCCCTCGGCACGGGACCGGTGCCTGCTCGGTTGTATGCAGAAAATTCCACCACAGATGCCCGGGCTCTTGTAGCCGAGGATGCTGGGAGTGAACATGATCTCCGGAGCACGGAACCGCTCTCTGCCAAGAGTGATCACCTCACCGTCAGGGAGGCGGTAGTCCATCGCGAAGTTGCGGACTTCAGATAAGAGTTCCTTTCTGTAGTCATACACAAGCGCAGAAGAGCAGGAGACCCTTTAGAAATAGGACAATGTTCGCATGCTACCCTAATATGACAGCAGCAGCTCTTTTAATTGGTTTGTGTTGAACCTTGAGATACAGTATTATCCTATAGAGAAATGTCCCGGCTCTGCACAATGAAGCTGTGAGCTATTTGAGGGGAAGTTCTGTTAGTGTCTGTTGACAACTTCCCTACAACTTTACAAACAAGTAAAAAAAAGGGGAAAACTAGCATAATCATAATACAATGATAATGAGGCAGCCTGTAGGCACAGTAACTAGTCATTGTTACTGTGTTATCTCAGCAATCAACCTCTTGTAAGACAGTATTTATATGTTTCTTTTGTTTGTTTTTCTGTTTTAATCTGATCTGTTTTCATTGTCTTTTGTTGTTTTTATTTGATATGATAATGCTGCTGTCCGCCCACAAGAGTCCTTACATAGGATATCTGATGCATTCCAAAGAACTCCCCGGTATGAATAAATATAAACTGTTTTTTTTTTTGTTTTTTTTAATGAAATAACTAAAATGCTTGTTTGTGTATCAACAGTCGAGTCATTTGTTTAAATTATCCAAATATTTTTCTTTTGAGAATAAAAAAATAAAAAAATAAATAAATAAATAAATAAATAAATAAAATACCGCTATAATAAATAAAATAATAATGTTGATGAAACCTCTCTTTGATGTGCCGCACGGTCCTTCTCTCCTGATAAGTGAACGTTCTGCCACACTCAGCCAAAAGCTTCAAGAGGTGATTTGTCAGCGACCTCCCTGAGATATCGAGCCGTGACGTAGCGTGGGGCAGAATGTACCCTTCCTGAATGGGGCAAGTGTAAGATACCCCTGCCCCGCTCCCGATTACGAGCCCTGAGGTCATGCCGCACGAGTACAAAGACAACAGTGCGGTGGTGGCCATATGCAGAGCCGGCGCCCCAAACGCCTCAAACAGTATCTCCGTGGCCTTTTCACGGTTGGTGGTGGGCGAGAACGGGGCGTCTGTCAGCATAATTGGGTGGTCGTCAGGCGCCACTCTGAGTTCGTTGTAAAAAATATGGTGCCAAAGCCTCTCCATTGCGTCCCAGTCCACCACTATGCCGTGTCGAATTGGCTTTTTTTGGGTCAGGTTTTGCACCTGAAAGACGTCATTGCCCATACAGTACCCCAGCGCCGCCGCTTTCACGTGGATTTGAGCCATGGGGATCCCGACTATAGTCCTGTGAATGGATGTCGGCTTGTCCGCTGAGGCGAAACCGTACTTGGAGTAGCCGCTGCCGTTGTCCATGACGATGGGGGCATTTTCCTGAAAAGCAGCAGTAGAGCAGGCGTTTTGTTTTTTGTATTTTCTTTTCATTTACAAGAAGTTATTTATTTTCCAGTGCCCTTGGTGTTAAGTAATATGTGACCTAACAATGGTATTTTTGTGACAGAATAATGTTATCACTGGAAAAGAATGTTAAATAGCGTGGCTAGTTTATTAACTTTCATACACTGTGTTTAGTGTCATATCTGCAATTCAAGTTATATTTTTTATATTTTTCTTTATGGAAGTTGCTTGAACAGAGTCACACAAAATGCATTTGTGTGAACAGTTAAATAAGCGTAATATTGCAACTTTTATTATCCTTGTGCAATTTGATAAGGAAACTTCCATGTACTGCTGTCTCCCTAGTGTCTTTATTTTTCTATTGATAGATACAGAAATGTGCAGGTTTCTTGTGCACTGCCCGGAATGGTATTTCTGTCACTTTACAGGCACTACAAGAAGGCTGATTCTCTTTGGGAAATAACACAATGGTTATTCAAAGGGTGCTGGACATGAATAGCTCTTCTTTCCAGCTCTATGAGGACAGGGCAGTCTCACTGCAGAGCATTTCTGCTTCTAAGTTCCCTAGACGGCCCCACACCACTGGCCCAATGTCTGGTGCTATCTGGTTCCCCTTTACAGACATCTCCACTTCCCAACATTAGCATGGGGATAGGGGCTCTGAATGAAACAAGCATGTATCAATATCCTGACTTCCGTACCACCCCAGTGTGGGGAAAAGGATTCTTTGGAAATGAGAGCCTTTGCCTACTTCAGAGGTATATCTGTTATTTCTAAATACATTCACTCTTCTGCCCCAGTACAGGGTACCGGACCTCTTTGGAAATGAGTGCTTTAAATAAACAGCCAGTGCCTGTGAAAGCTGGGCTCTCCCACCAGGTGGTATTTGGATCACGGTCTTGGCTAGCTCTCCAGGTGTCCCTGTGCGTCATCATGATATAATTACGGGACATAGAATGCCATCCCTGCCACTGCTGCCAACCTTCTGTGCTGCCTCCATTTGTTCCAGTGTCACCAACATGTCTTTTAAAACTTTAATTGCAATGTATAGACGCCATGTCAGGTTAACAACAACCTTTCTCAAATTACTGATGACGATTGTTTTTGTTTTTCTTTCCCCGTTGTGTGCGAGGTAAACTCTTTGGTTATCTTCATCTCATATTACAGACTTCGGCAGAGCTAAAGCAGTTCATGCCCCTCTCTAAGCAAGGATCTGAGTGGAGCCGACAGCAGTGGTATTTAGAGCAAGGTTCTGTGTTGTTAGCCATGTTAAAATAAGACAATAATAATAATAATAATAATAATAATAATAATAATAATAATAATAATAATAATGCACATAAAATAAAATATGTTTCTAATGGGTTTAGACAGCTCTACATTTTTAGACCGCATTTGAAAATGAGGGCACATCTGTGAACAAAATGCTGTGGCTGACCCTATAAATAAACTTTTAAAATATATATATTGTTGCTTGAATTCTGTACTCCCACTGCTGCCCTTTGCTCTAAACATCAGACCACACTGCCTCCCAGACTCTCAGCTCTAACAACTAGATCGCACTGCCTCCCAGTCCCACAGCTCTAACAACTAGATCACACTGCCTCCCAAACTCTCAGCTCTAATCATTAGACCACCCTACCCCCAGTCCCTCAGCTCTATCCAGTAGAAAAAACTAAAGTACCCTCATATCTAATCACTAGACAACATTGCCTCTCAGTGCCTCAGCCTTAATCACTATAACACCTCCTCCTAGTCCCTCATCTGTACCCACTGGGACACACTGCCTCCCAGTCCTTCAACGGTGCAATGTTGTTAACTTATATACAGGAAAATCTTGCACTCAATCTTCCACAAAAACTAAATTCATCAGCAATCTGTCAACACAGAGCATATTTACATAGAGAGATGTTCTTCCACTAGGTTAACCAAAATGTCAGAAGCTGCTGTTTCCAAACAGTAAAAAAAACTAAATAGCAGCTAGCAACCGCTGGCTTTAAATAACTACCTGTACCAGCCATGCCGACTCGTATTTAATAAGACAGAAAATTATTCTGACATTTCCATAAACTGGGCATACAATTGTTATTTGTGGAAACTGTAGAAGAGCGTTATTAATTTGGAGAACTGCTTGTACCGGGGATTATTAAAAACAAACAGTTTCAGATCTGTTTGTCTCTGACGCTGCCCACAAGTGAAGGGAGATCTAATTACTGAAATGTCATTGACATTCAGCATGAGAAGAACAAAAAAAAAAGTGATGTATTTGTCAGGCTTATTTAATAAATGTTATTTTTAGTTATGCCAATTTCATTCAGCCCACTAAATGTCGGAATCTAGTGCTCAAGGTTGTACGTTTTTCACTGTTTTGTGACATTTCAAATGTCACATTTAATATATGCACACTGCTATGAAAAAAAGGATAATTGTTAGAATTTATTTACCATAAGCAGGTACAGTACTCATGTAGCATTAGCATTCGGGTTAAAGCATAAGATGGTAACTCATATCTTCTAGAAGTTAACATTGTAATTCATTAGTTTACTATGATATTCCCATTCTTATAACATGCTTTACAATACAAAACATATCATTCCAGTCCTTCATTTCTCTATGCTGTTATCAAGGGTATGTCCCCTACTGTTTTCTGCTTAGATATAATCTTCATAGAACTAAGTGATGCATTTCAGAATAAGTTTATAAGCATGCACATCTGTTATGATTAAATACATTATTTATAATGTAAACGAGTACATGATCTTCATTAATAATCTCTCACTGATCTTTAAACTGCTTCTCTGCATGGTTGCATTAAACACAACTACCTACTTGGTAATGAGTGCATTTTAATTAGTATGCATATGTGGTAAATTAGGCATTTGAATCCCAATTGGGAATTGCAGTTAGTTTAATATTAAGAAATAGAAATTTGTGGCCACCAATGTAATTATTACTTATACTAGGTCTGACAGGAGTAATACAGAGGTTATTTCCTTGTGAGTTAGTATTAAGTGCATCCTGAGATTGGTGTAAGATTGTTTTATGGAAAGCACTGGTGGTAATGTTTTGTTTTAGAAGACATTGTACTGTACTTGTGGTTGTCTCTCTTCTGTCTCTAAGATGGGGTTATATGTGATCGTGAGATGATAGTGTTTTGTGTAATAACAGGTACCATTTTTAACAAAAATAAATCCATTCAGACAATCTCCAGATAGTGTATGTGACTTGAGGCAGTTGGCTCACATTATGCTTTACCAGGTCAACATAGTCTGACTGGATAAATGATAAGCTCATATATAAGAAACAAAAAAGAAACAGATTATTGGGAATGGGATTCCTGTTAAAAAAATAAACACAATAACAGAATTTTGCCACCGGATGGCGATATGGACCACAGAATAAAAAAGAAAAAAAAATGAAGGTAAATTATAAGATCTTAAAGGGAAGTGATTTTAACCACAGTGCATCACAGTAGCTTTGCAGCAGCTCCACTGCAAGCATCAGGGTTTTTCATGTCTTTGTGTTAGATAAAAATGATTACATTTACCATATAAATTGCATTAAGCGATTATATTCCAAAGCTGGATTGCCCTCTTTGTCAGAATGAATTGGTTAATATTGTATAAGACTGTAGCAGAGGAAAGAATTGCTTTTGCACCCTGTTACACAACCCCTTCTTGATGGTGATATAAATAAAACTCTGCTGGAGCAGAGCTCTCTATAATCCCACTGAATCTTCCAGATAAGTGGACTTTGTAAAAATGCAGTATGTGCTGCTCACCCATCCTCATATATCCTGGACACTTGTGTAAAATAATGGCTCTTCAAATAGTAGAACAAAACCAGTGTAATGCTTTATCACAAAGAGTAAAATCTGTCATGCAGTTTTATTTTAATTTCAGAGCTGAGGATGACATGAAAGTGTTGACATTGCCAATGAAACATCCTTACCACTGATACATGCTTACAGCAGCTGTAAACAAACACCAAATCAGACTAATACCCACAGTGCTGTATAATGCAGTGTGATCAGACTAATACCCACAGTGCTGTATAATGCAGTGTGATCAGACTAATACACACAGTGCTGTATAGTGCAGTGTGATTTCATGATATTCAGCTGCAGTAACCAATGTGATTATAGGAATCTTAAAAATTATTCCCATCAAATACATTGCAGTGCATGGGAAAGTGGTGGGAAATCTCAAAAAGTATCTTCTTTCATATTTGGAATTAGAATGCATGCATACTGTAAGAGCAGTCATGATAGAAGTAAAATATAAGTATGAGTGCTTAAAACATCCCAGAATTATGTTTAATTTGTATGAATTTTAAACAATCTAGGTAATTATGCATTCCTGCGAGGGGAGCTGGTATGAGTTTGCACTGGGATTCCACTCGTTTCAAAAGCTAAATCAATGAAGAATGGGGGTTCTATGTATATTTTGCTGTTGGTTGTTCTTGCCAGTCCCTATTAGCAGTTACAGTGCTGTTCAGCTACAGTACCCTATATATATATATAGGATGCATGTAGTGATTTTGTTGTAAACTAGTGTCAATCCCTTGTTAAATGCAGCTGAAATGATTACAGACCAGTCTATTGAAATGCACCCGCTGCCTCAGTGGCAGGCTCCAGGCAATGCTTGAGCTCCCACAACTGCTTTTACAACCTCTGACTGGTTTGGAATGACTGAGGCCAGGGGGTGACTTTATAATCCAGTCATTACTGTACAGTTCTGTTTACATATGTAACGCAGCGTGCCACGCGGTGCTGTAAAAGAACATGCAGTATGCTTGCAAATGCAGTTTGCTGTATGTAGGGATTGTAAAGACAAGGTAATGATAGCATTACCCTATACTGGAGAGTATCATTGGAGCAATCTCATTTAATTCACCTCTAGGTTTTAATTTGGTAGAATGATCATCTAGACATACATTTTGCTGAATAGTTCAGTTTGTGATGCAACATGTTATATCTCACTTTTGCCACAGGGTGGAAGCAGAATCCCATTGTCTTGGGAAAGCAGATTACTGTCCTGATTGAGCTACTGCTAGAAAACAGCATATATCTACCTGTAGCTTTGATACGCTTTCATTATGAATCAACACCACATTATACAAAGTGATGGTCTTAACATTACAAACAGCTTTGTGATTATGTGCTGGTCTGCAGCGTGAAAGTAAGATTCTCTAAATAGCTCAGAGGTGCTGGGCTGCAGTGTGGAAGGTAGTGTGTTTGAATGGCTCAGTGGTTAGAGTGCTGGGCTGCAGTGTAGAATGTACTGGGTTTGAGGAGCTCAGTGGTTAGAGTGCTGGGCTGCAGTGTAGAATGTACTGGGTTTGAGGAGCTCAGGGGTTAGAGTGCTGGGCTGCAGTGTGGAAGGTAGTGGGTTTGAGGAGCTCAGTGGTTAGAGTGCTGGGCTGCAGTGTGGAAGGTAGTGGGTTTGAGTGGCTCAGTGGTTAGAGTGCTGGGCTGCAGTGTGGAAGGTAGTGAGTGCTTTTACATGTACATCAGACCCTGAGGTAGAAGTAATGACTCCTCTTCCAGAATTATAGTTAATAGTCTCTCTTTCAATTTCAAAAGCAATACTATCACCTCTAAGAATGTGCACAAAGGCTACTCACATTAAATACAGGGCAATGAGTCAAAACAGATACAAAATAACAGAAACACTCATACACACACACACACACGCACATACACACACACACACACACACACACACACACACACACACACACACAGATGCCTCATATTTTATAGTATTGATTTCTGTAGGGAAGTTTGCTGACAGCACATAGCAGGACAGGGATTGTGGGGGAGAATGCTTTTTACTTTCAAAGAAATTGCACTGTCAGCTGGTAATGAATATCATTCTTCTCTTTCCAGGAGAAAAAAAAAACAGCTTCTATAAAGCAGAGATCCCCGGGAACAAACTTTCACACAGATATTTATCTGATATGAAAATTGCAAAAGTTTAGTTACCTTATACAAACAACAGCTGTACAGCAAGACTGCATACGACTACTGTCCTGGAACTGTAGCTTAACAGCACTATTACTACGAGGTAGCTAATCTGATTATTGCTTTTTAAACTCACTTTACTTATGTAATATTTTCAAACAGTGATAAACCCCCTTATCCCATTCCTTCATTCCTTAAGATTGGGGAGTGAGGCATTGTGGGTGGAGGCTTTAAGCATTTGTTGATACATTAAGGAGTTAATTTAAAAAAAAAATGTAATCATTCGCTTCCATGCCTCTCCCTTTAATTTTCACAGGTTATTGAGAGCCAGAATAAATAAAGCAGAGTGGAATTGATTGACTGAAAATCTCTTCATTTGTATTGCAAGAATGGGTCTCTGTACAAACAGAGAATTAACCCTTCAGGACCTGTCTGTTCCTTTTCATATTGACAGAATCGTAGGGAGCTCAGGCTCCTGATCCCCACGCAGAGTTTTATTATAAGCAAGTAATAAGAAATCTGACCCAGTGCTTAATGACTTGTACCTGGTGATCTGGAGCTCATTGGTTAGAGCAGAGGGACTGGGAGGAAGTATGGGCTAGCGGTTAGAGCAGAGGGACTGGGAGGAAGTATAGGCTAGTGGTTAGAGCTGGGCATATGGTGAGGTAGTATGATTAAGTATTTAAAGAAGCGTGCACTAGTATTTTTCAGCACTCAAAATTATGTTGGTATATTTACAAACATGTCAGTAGCGAGGGAAGCCTGATACAAAAACTCTAAGCTTATCATGGCTTACAAACACAGAGTGGATGTTCCTCTTAATAAAATGAAGACTGCGGCTGTGCCAGCATTGTCTATTGGGAGTGTTTAGTGTCAGGCCAAAGCTCGAGGAGAAACTGAAGAACTGAATCAATATCTCTACCCTGTCAGCAGGGGAGCAGTGGAATGGAGTATCTACAGAGGGACAATAAAACAAGTCCTGTGAGCCAAAGAACTGGATTCCTTTCCTTTGTCTCCTACACTAGCAATCTCTATCGGGAAAGGATTCTGCTGACACTTGTTAAATCCAGCTGGGGTGGAGGCAATAGCGGCGTTCTGAGTCGTAAGCAATCGTGGGTCTAATTTAATAAACAAGAAGAAAAAAAATAATCTCTTTCCTCCAATAAATGTTCCAATTTCAAATAAAACAGAACAAATTGCTGAACAAATTCTATTATTAATTTAATTTACTTTTGGGGTCAGCGTCTGAGAAATCTGAGAGTTTGTGAAAGACTGGAATTGGCAAATATCTAATAAACTCTCAGGGGGGAAGTAATTACAGGTGCACACCCCTAGCAGTAATATTTATAGCTATTAGAGGAATTCTAAAAACATTAAGTAAAACATTCTTGTGACTTTATTCAACATGTCAAATATCCATAAGAGCATATATTATGATAAGAGCACATAACATAACATGATAAAGATACAACAGAAGATGATGCAAGCATGCCTTTATACTGTACCCAGTGTACAGCCTCTACATGAGGCACACTCACTGAGCTCTATGGAGAGAACAAAGACACAGGGTTTAATGGAGGTTTCAGCAAATAAGATTGTCGCAGGTCGTGGAAGTAGATTTGTCGGTGAGATCTATAATGGACTCCAAAACCCCATCCAAGAGGCTGGAGGCGGATATTGAATTCATTAATAATTGAAAGACTCAGGAGAAGTGAAAAGTAATCAGTCTCTTTGGTGCAGACAGTCAATAACACCTGGATGAAATGCAACTTGTAAATGAGAACACACACAACAAAAAGCAGTACAGGTACAGTTACTACTGTTTAACTGCAGTGTACAGCTCTGGCCAGAAGTTTTGCATCATGTAGAATTTTAGGATTGAGAGATCATTAAACAAAAAAAACAAAAATATATGAAAATAATTCAGATCTTTTATTTAACATCATGTAATCAAAGAAACTACAAAATTATATTGCATAAGTCTACCAGAAGCCATAATAGTAGTACAGTATTTCATGTTAGATTTTGAAATGTCACATTTTTCAATTTTTGACAGTTTTTCAGTAATGAAAAACTACAAAGCGGTATGTAATTCCATGTGTTAAGGTAACATTATTCAGCAGGTTTCATTGGACTTTATGAAGCACAATTAGTTCATTCTATAGGGTGATAACAAACGTTTGACCTGAGCTGTAGGTGCAGCTGAACTATATTATCATTGCTGCTATGGCAATCTCAGTAATCAGAGATTAACAGCATTTGTCCCTGGAGAAACACTTTATACACTATAGCGAAAAAGCTTTGAAAGTCTGTTTACTTGTTTTTAACTAAACTATAACTGTCCGGGTCCTGCAGCAGCCCCAGATTGATCTGTTTCATTGAGATGATGGGAGCCTGTAGTGTTGCCGGTGGGACAGAACAGAGCTCCATCCATCGTTTTTATTACAGAACACCCCCAACCACCCTCTCTGCTCCCCTTTACATCGGCTCCGCTTCCCAGAACTGTGTGATTGCATTCTAGAGAGAGAGTCCCGGGGAGAGAAGCTGAGAGCAATAAACACTTAGACAGAGAGAGAGAGACGTGGGGCATGGGGATTACATGCAGTGTGTGGGGTTTGGTAAATTGGTACGTTCAGACAACAGTCTGTACTGCCCAGTATAACAGCATACAACAGCAAACCAGTCATTTTTCAGTTTACCAGCTTGCCCATACTATGTATGTACAGCTATGGCCAAACGTTTAGCATCACCTAGAATTTTAGGATTGAGACCTAATTAAAAAAAATAAAATAGGGGAGTAACTATGTGAGTTAATGAGGAGTCCAGATTGAGTCTGCCTCACTCCCTTGGGTGCTGTATATTATTGATAATGTTGCAAATAATCCAGTTAACACTGACACTATATATTATGGTGTTCCAAGCACAGCAGTCTGCATAAACCTGTACAAATACTGTTAAATTAATATCAACACTTGACCTGTGTCTCTCATGAAATAAGACTTTCATCTCATGAGCCCTTGGGGCAAGAAGGAACCATAAAGCTCAGCAGAGTTATGACATTATTACAGCATAAGCCATTAATTAAAAAATATATATAACTCATGTTTTGAAAATAACAAATGTTACTGTCCCCAATGAGATTTTGTTTTGTATCTCAATAATGCCACATAAATGCATTTCTTCATTTGGATTTGCTGACAAAAACAATCTGATAATATTATATATTATATGATAATATTATATATTATACAGGTTTAAATATCTCTGTAATTCAGCACACTAATTATTTGTTTCGTGTAAGAGTTTGAAACTTATGTAGTAAATGCAGCAAAAGATACTATAAAATCAAACAAAGCACTGTGGTCTGAATGAACTGTAACATACCCAACATTTCCCTTACTGAATAACACTAAACGAGCTGCTACTGTACGGCCACAATATTCATAAAGCTTTGAATTAAAATCATAGAAGCTCTGTAACCATATCAGTGCTATAGGGGCAAAATCACAAGCATTTTTGCTGCAGTTATTTTCCATTTCCATTATGCAGCACATTGGTCTGCTATGCACAGCAACAGCTCTCTCTGTTCAGCACTAGTTTATCCCTTTTATCTTCCGCCTTTGTGGCACAGAACTGGGATTTTAAAAGCTAGCAAATGAAAACAATGCTACTCTAATAAATAAAAGAGCAAGGCTGCTGATTCCCCCAGGGCTATCTACCTCACTGATGTATGACTGCTTGTTAACACAAGTGTTCCTTGACTTTATAACCCTGGGCCAATGAAAAGGTAAGCACCGTGAAATTAGACGATAAACACATATTGCTATTGATGTTTAGTTTATTATATAGTGCCATAGAAATACACCATGTGAGGCACTTACTCATTGCCGGGAATCTGAGAGACAGCAAAATCAATTCTGTATAGAGCTGGGGATCTGAAAATCATCAAATTAAAAACAAGGTCAATTCAGATATTAGAATCAATTTTTATATTGTGCAGTGAAGTCTGTATTACAAAGCTGCTGTTACAAACACAACTCACTCAAAGATTCTTATTTAATACAGTAATAATAGACTGTATCCTCTGTCCTCAATGGAAACCTCCCTTTTTGTTTCTCTCTGGTAGGGTACACAGTGACACAGCTATCAACTACATTTCATTAGTTCACATCTGTCCATTGTTATTGCAGGCGCAGTTCCTGCTGTCTCAAGGACAGTGTTCTCACGAGGGTGGGGGTCGTGTGTCCAGCTCTCACGGAATATTTCTGTCAGAATGTCCCTGCAATGGGCAATGGGGGGTTCTGTATGCCCAAATATTGGTGATTCGGGGGATGGCTTTGGTGTCACACTGGGGGTTGTTGTCATGCTCTGTATTGAACCAAGGTTGTCTTTACTAAGAACATTAAACATCACGTGAACACATAGTGACAGCTCCAGCCTCTACTTGGGCAGATAAAGTTCTTCACATTCCAAAACTACTGAAATGTAAAGTGAGATCACAGAAGCTGAGATCCGCAGACTCAGAGTGACTCAGTCTTTGAGCGTGACGAGCCTGCACAGCTGCTCCAATTTTGTTTTGTTTTTGTTCACTCTCTGAGAAACATGTTGGCATCATTCAGGCCTTGATTGAGATCAGAGAAAGAAATCAGCTCCATCGTGCTTTTACTGTTCAGGCTTCTTGTGCAGTTTTAGACAATGTATTGTCTATAACCATAACTCACTGACCACCTTTTGAATGTGAATGACCCGTCAATCAGATTTGTTCTTGTTCTCTTAATGAATGTGCTTTTTTTTTTTTTTTTTTGTAAACATACTATTATGTGTAATTATTTTAAATGCTATTATTATCTGACAGCTGCAGCAGACAATGGTTACAACAAAAGCACAACCACACAGGTTCAAAACCATTAAAGACCTTGCTTGAATAATTTCCTTTCAAATGGAATAGCCTACCAAGTGACGTAGTAGGATCTAAAACACTGGGACCATTAAAAAAGACCAGATTCTGTGCTTTAAAATGAGATCCCCCCAGTAGGGGAGAATGGTGAGGTAATAAGGGACAAACCTTGATGGGAAAATGACCTTTTCTCATTCCCAAACCTGTCTTATGTTTTTATATTAACACAGCAACAAGATCTGCATCTTTATACAGTATAAATGTCACTGTTTTGAAAAAGGTTTTACACAGGCAGATGTGCTTAAGGTGAGTGGTATACTGTACATTCTAGAACCCTTCAATAAAGTGGCTTCCCTTCCCTTTAGTCCCCCAGGCTGTTTTCCATACATTTTTAGGAACCTCATTCAAAGAATAGCTCTGATGTGTCAGTGTCCACCCATCCACCTGTCTGACTGTCTGTTTGTCTGTCACGATATCTGCCTTGATTTTATACCAGTCTTACCAAAGCTTCATCAGACACTCCTAGACCCCCTATAGACGTTTCGGATTGCATTTAGCTGTGATCCAATAAACCCTTCATTTTATGACAAATATTTTAACCTCTCAAGTACTGTACGATTATTACAAGATTGTCTAGGCGTGCACTGGATTTCAAACTGCCACTTGCGGGGGCAATATAATAAAACATATTGATTAAAACAATGAAGCTGAAAGAGAGATGTGTGGAGTTCAGGGCCGCCTGTCAGTCTCCCCCAGTTTCCATACGCTTCATTTCCCAGACACCCATGAGAACTGCATTGTTGTTGATCAGCTAGTCTGGTAACTGTACCCTGTGTAGGTTGAAAGGAGTGCTGACACTCACTGGCAGGTGATTAAACAAGTGACAGGATACCAGCCTCCAGAGGACTGATAGTTCTCACCTACCAGCGACCAGCTCCCCACCCCCTCCACCCCTAATGAGGTCAGTGTTCAGTTTGAAAGCAAGAGGTCCAGCATCCAATCAGAGCTCTCGCAGCTTAGGAAGAAAGCACAGGCTGGGAGCATTGTGATTGGATGACTAATGCTCTTGGGGTTTATATTTCCTAGTACAGTAGCACAGTTAATAAACACTTTCTGAGTCTGGTTTCCTTCATCTATATGTAGACTTGTTTATTTTGTAATGTTTTTTAATGATGACAGTGAAGTCCCAGAAGAGGCAATGGTTTGACTCTAGTGTAAACTGATTAGTAATCTTTGGTGGTTTATTTATAGACATTCATTTTGCTGCTTCCCTGATATTCAGTCATTCTCGATGGTCCTTGTAAAACCCATCACTCTGATCTCATTTAATCTTCCATGCACATTTTATTAAAGGTAATCTAACGCAATCAAGCTCCTCTCCAGAGACTGAATCGGTCTGATCATGAGATCTAACAAAGCAGCACCAAATTATCTCCAGTGATGAAAACATCATTGGCAAAAAGCCTTTAAATGATGTACATAGTCTTATTCCCACTCCCCTCCAATCTCTTAGATTGGCTTCTTCATTAAAAACGACTTTGCTCTTTGATCATCTGAACTTAAAAAGCCAGTATGTATTACTTACTGTTGAATACATTCATGAGGAATCTTGGGTCTAATGTGTATTTATGACTAATATGAGTAACAATGTACCTGCATAGCAAATTACAATTGAATTAATTAATAAAATGCATATTTCACACTTTTAAACCATGATCCAGTTATGAATTCATCAAGCATACGAAAAGCATTCTCATAGACACACATGTGGTAATGTTTTCAGCACAACATTCGGGTGTTGAAAATGAAAAGATTTTAAATGCATCATTATTCAATGTTTACTTCATTTTAATGTAATATTAATTAAGGAATCCATTAGTAAATCGTGTGTTACATGCAATTAAATATTTATTATTGGACTAACGTTATTATATGGCTTTCCATCCTCATAATCACACAATTGTGTGCTAAGTGCATGTTATAAAATAAATATTCTAGGTGGAAATGATTGTAAATAACAGGGAACGTGCAAAACTCAGTGCTGGAAAGATGTGAAGTGAGTACAGTTGCTTTAATAATTTGTACAGTTTTAGCACTGTAGCCTCTAAGGAAAAGTCCACATGTTCCTGATCAATACTTACATACCTTTAAGTTTAATAGGAATTCTACAACCTCGAGGTACAGTATGCTGTT
Source organism: Acipenser ruthenus (assembly GCF_902713425.1). Classification (NCBI taxonomy): domain Eukaryota; kingdom Metazoa; phylum Chordata; class Actinopteri; order Acipenseriformes; family Acipenseridae; genus Acipenser; species Acipenser ruthenus. The sequence goes on along the minus strand of NC_081212.1, from coordinate 25,661,170 downwards.
TTTGTAATCTGTAATATATTGTAAGCCCAGAGCAAGCTCTTTTCATCAGAACTAAAGCATACTGTTTATGAAGCAGAGCACTCAAAAGAATTCTCCACAGGAAGCTGTAACCGGGAGCTGAGCCACGACGTGGAACATAATAAGTGTGATCTTTCAGAATCCAGCTTTCTGCACATTCTAGTTATTGTCGGGGTTGGAGTCAGGCCAGCTCAGTGCATCCGCATGGTCTTCAGTTAGCTCAGTTAGAGAAAATAAAGCAGCACTATCAATCAATGTCAGAACATGCTGCCCTCAATCAGTTTCTGTGGAATCAAAATCTCCCATTCATTATAACGGAACGCATATTGCAGGAAATGCTTACCTTTATATTATTTATTTCTTAGCATACACCCTCATCCAGGGTAACTTACAATTGTTACAAGATATCACATTATTTTTACATACAATTACATTATTTTTTTACACATTATTTTTACATACAACTACCCATTTATACAGCTGGGTTTTTACTGGAGCAATCTAGTTAAAGTACCTTGCTCAAGGGTACAGCAGCAGTGTCCCCCAGCTGGGATTGAACCCACAACCCTCCGGTCAAGAGTCCAGAGCCCTAACCACTACTCCACACTGCTGCCCTTATAGAAAGGTTAGAAACATACTGAAGCATTCCAGTGGGCACAGGTGTTCCTAAAGCAGGCGTGAGGATCGCCAGGACATGAACCTGGCACCCTGTGTATAGCATGAGGATCAACAGGACATGAACCTGGCACCCTGTGTATAGCATGAGGATCGACAAGACATGAACCTGGCACCCTGTGTATAGCATGAGGATCGCCAGGACATGAACCTGGCACCCTGTGTATCGTTAACGCAGATCTGTACAAAACAGCCAGGCACATTTACACGAGATGTATGTCCTTCTCGAGCACTTCCTCATTTGCAGCACAGTTGTTCTTGTGCCTCTGTCTCCCAAAAGAAGCATAACGATTATGGGACCTCAGCATTACCAGCCATGGCAGTGCAGTGGATTTGAAACCAGCATTGCGCAGTGACCCTGACACTGCAGCACTGGATTAGGGTTAGGGTTATGCCATTGAGATTCCATTGGGATGTCAAAATAGAAAAGTTGCCACTGAATAATTTCAATTTGAGAACTGTTAAAGAATGTACAGTATATGTTGGTAAACGATCAACGTTGCTCATCTATACTAATTCTGCAAGACAGATCTAAATATCCCAACCTTAAAAACCTTATGATCCATCCCTGGAATTCATTGACTCCAGATACCACAGTGAAATGCCCTTCCCTATTAGAGTGCTAGGGATGTGTCACTAAAACTCTACAATCAGGTTTAACAACCCTTTTATATACTAGTATTGACAGTTCAGTGGGCATTTGTATGTGTATAGTCATCTATACAGGATTGACACTGAACTAACTTTTGAAGAATATCCATTGGAAACAACTTGACAGGTTTTGATTAAATTACATTTAGGCATTAATTAGCATTGTGTTACATAGATTAGGGACTTGTTTTCTGTTATGCTGCTTTTTAAATGTGCAAGATTTCCTTTTCATTACTGCATGACTGTAAAGTCAGTTTTGTTTTTCACTTGCATAAGGTATGATATTTATGTAAAAGCCCCCCCCAATCAATCACAATCTTAAATAATAAATACATACTGACATCAAGATGTGAGCTCAACAACACATTTATTTGTCAAATGGTAAATGATTTAAAAAAAAGATAAAGCATCAAATACTTATGGAATGTAAAAGGGGTGCAATCATTAATGCATATCATATTTATCAGAATTCCAGTGTCTAGGTGTTTTATCTGGGACGGGGCGGTGACTGGTGCTGTCCGGCAGTGTGAGGGGACGCCCTTCGGCTGCAGTTCTGCCCCTCAGCTCTGGTGGCTGATGACAGCTGCCGGGGTGAAGGGGGGTCTTTAGATGCATTTGAGGAGGAAGGAGTTGCAGGTGCTCCCTCTGGCACAGTCACACAGCTTTCCAATCCTGGGACCCTGCTTCACGGCACATCGGTCTCCCACATCGCACTGCAGGGAGCAGAGGAAGAAGAAGAGCACTGGTCAGGTAACTTCCAGGGCAGGTAATGAAACAGGTGTATATCAGGCTTCATTAGAAAACAGGGGAATCGCTTTTAGCTGGCCAAAGTCATTACAAGTTACAATACAGTGTGTAGGTCCCCCCCATACATCAACCAAGGAAGGTAAAGGAAGGAAAGGAAATGTGCAGATGTTTGGTATCAGAAAGGTGCCACTTCCCTTTTTGAACAGATATGTTTAATTGCTGTCTTTAATTTACAGTTGGTATTGCTTTCCAGTGCACATAGAAGATAGAAGATCCCAACCTCTGTAACTCTGGAAGAGTGGAAGATGCATTTGAAAATAACTTCACCCCTACAGTTTAAACAAATTAACAAGAGTGCTTCTGGGGAGGAGAAACAGCTGACACATGTAATTACCATGATGTCAGCCTCTGGCTGTCTCTGAAGATCGCCTAATTAAGATGGTGCATGGGGAGACCATGCAGTCATGCTATATTGAGGAGACCGTGCCATCTAATTAATGATATTATCCATTACATCGGTGCTGTTGCTGGCTTGACACAGGGCTGCTCCCTCCTGACCTGTAGACTTTAACGAGCGCCATTAATTGGAATCACCAGCCTGCAGGCGCTGTGTCGTGAACTCCCCTGTTTATTGAAGAAGTTTACTTTCATAATTGCTTGTCGCTTATGCCTTTTTCAAATTAACTGATGCAATGTAATGTTGTAAAGTGTGCTAATGCTGTAATTTAGAGAGTACAGTGTAATAGACATTTGCTAATCATTTAAATAGAGGAAGGGTTTACCACGTTATCACCTTTTAACTGATTACTATGGATCACTTTTCTTTCACATTTCAGCCTGGCATTTATTATTATTATTATTATTATTATTATTATTATTATTATTATTATTATTATTATTATTATTATTATTATTATTATTATGTTAATAATGATCATATTGGTTCTTTATGGAGATAACAGTAGTAATTCTTTGTTTAGTTTTTGTTAAGAAATGGTATTACAAAATGTAACCAAGAGGGCAGTGGTTAAGTTCATGGCAATCGATGTAAGACGTGTGTTTTAAACTGGTGTTCAGCCAAATAAATCGATCCCATAGAGTCATGGGAAGAGCACCTCTGAGTTGCCCTCAATGCCTAATCAAGTCCATCAAGAATGATAGAAAAGGGCATGTTCATTTACTAAAGATGTGTGTGATCGAGTACACTGGCTGTCTGTCTGTGTTAGCTCGCTTTATGTAAGTGCCTGCTGCTAAACGGGAAGCTGCGACAGCAGGTGTTAGGATTCTTCTCTTAATTTTGATACATTTTCATATCAGTTTTATGTTTGTTTGTTTTGTTTTCGAACTGAAATGCTCGTGTGTATTTATTTATCGGGGAAAACCAAGTGCTGAGACTGGCAACCTATTTTCAATAGGATAACCTGGGACCGTTGCAATATCAGATAAAGTAAAAACACATTTATAATTTGCATAATCTATAACTCTCGCGCGCACTTCTAGAACCCCGACCAGATGGCTATGTACGTAACGAGGCACGAAATTCTGGAATTACAGAGAACTTGCAACAGGTCTAAACGAGTAACGTCTCTCGTACAAAACTGCTACAGAATACAGAGGTCACCGTTTTTAAGGAACTTACCAGTGGGATGGTTCCAGCTTTCTTCTCATAGGATGGGAATCTGCTCTGGAATTTTCCTAGAAGTTCTTCCATTGCTTCTACCTGTGAAGTAACACATAGCAAAATCACTACAGAACTTTTTATGGACATAATTATGTCTGTTTAATTATATTTGCACTGTGTTCGCACCGACATTAAACATTTTCAACACTTCAAAATAAAACATGTGGAACTTCTGTATATCTGTTCAAACTACTTACAAAAAATCCAAGCCCTTCAGATTGAGGCTATCATATTCAACTGCATATAAAACCAACTACCATCTGTAACTCCACTAACAAACTATGCAAATTGATACTTTATATCTTTAAGATCCCGATCATATTAACTAGTATTTTTTTTAACTTTTAGGAGACACCCGCCATGCACTTACCAGTTCTTTCTCAGAGGACGAGGGTGATTTCTTTACAGTGTACTCCTCGTCAGACACCTCCCGGGATGACTGCCCCTGGCACAGGGCGAGGGCGAGGCTGGCACACAGCACAGCGAGCAGCATTCCGGAGCTCTCCATGGTTCTGGAAGTGACCCGAGTGTTGCTGGAAACTGGCGGTGGTGTTGCCCGACGCTGTGGTGGGTTGCGTTGCAGCAGGTCTGAGCAGACTAACAGTTCGAGCAGCAGTTTAGAACTCGTGGACCTGGATTGAGAATGCTCTGTATCCACAGCACTGTAGCACCAAACTTTTCTTTCTGTGTGTCTGTGTAGCACAGACTACCCTTTTATAAGAGATTAACCACGCCTACAGCGCGGTCAGCTCAGATGCCTGGAGAAGAGGGAATAGAAGAAATTGATCAAAGTTACCGTCGCACTTTTTGACTGATTGCACACTCCAGACATACGCTTTGATTAATTACATCATTTCATCTGTACAACCTCTCCGGGTGTAATATACTTAATTACTTATAATTGTTTTTGCGCGAATATTGTCAAAACTAAATACGGGGGGGGGGCGGGGACGGGGACGTATATCAACTACTACTGCGACTACTATTACTACTACTACTACTACTACTACTACTAATAATAATAATAATAATAATAATAATAATAATAATAATAATAATAATAATAATAATAATAATAATAATAATAAACTATGGCACAAAAAGCCAATAGTTTTTTCTACTACGTAATAGATCTGGGAGAATCCCTTCAACACTTCACTTTGTGCTCGGTGTCCAAATGATTGACATCTCAGGTTATAAGTATTGCTTATATGTAGCCCTAGCCCCTGTGTCTAAGACTGATCAATGCAGAGGGTTCTTTTATTCTCTACGCAGTTTATTGCTGTATACAGTTTAATACAATTGGCAATACTAACGTTGTGACATATCGCTTCACTAGATTATACTGTACAATACATCTCTGTCCTGCTAGATGTAAGATACCAAGGCTGTTAGATTTATATATATATATATATATATATATATATATATATATATATATATATATATATATATATATATATATATACAGTATATACTTTTTTATATTTCTATATACTTTTTTCTCTTCCATCGGGTATCGTATACAATTCACAGTGCGTGCTTGCGTCTATGTGTGTGTCAATGGGATTTGAACTTTAACCACATACCCAAAATAAGAAGGCTTTTTTAAACATCCGTGTGTAAAATACACAGTCTACAATGGCTTAAGTGAGTCCTCACTCTATGCGCAACTGTTGGTTTTTGTTGTATGTTTAAGCCTGTAGCTTGGTCCTAATTTTGCGCAGTGGCGATGCAGCCATTTAGAACCGACCCTTTATGACTACTGTCGCACCTTAACTCTCCAAAGTCTTATTCTTTCCATTGAATTTATATGATGGTCCTGGTGTAATATTAAACACAAACCAGCTTGAAAGCTTACCGCATTCTTGCCTCTGGGAGTTCTTACAGCTTGCACAGCAAGCTCGAGTAAGGAAAATCACAGTTTAGGGACTAAGGCACTTAAAATATTTACTTATCTTTTTAAAGGGCTGCAGGGCTTTCGTTATCTTAATCACACAAGTAAATGAGCTCTTATGTTGACAGCAACAAACAATTAAAACAGTAGATCTCTCAAAGCAAGTGCTACAACCAAGCCCAATTAGCATCACACACAGGGTACAGTGCTGAATTGGTCTTCACTTGTTTTAGTAATTGACTGTCAACTTCAAATAGATCCAGTTACAGTACATTTGCATTTTCTTCTATTGTGGTTTTATTTGGTCTTTTGCTATCCATGGCCAGGGTGTCTGGCAGCAAAGTGGAAAAACGAGATTCTTCCAAAGAGACCAAACAAGCTCAAGTTCAAGTACAAGTTCAAACCCTTTATTGGCATGACAAGCTGAACCGGCATTACCAAAGATGCAATGCATAAGAGAAGACAAAAGGACAGACGTGAAATAAACAAAAGGATATTTGTCTCCTCTACTGTGTGTCTCTGGCCTTGTGGCAGGACACTACAAACTGCAGCTATTACTGCTCCCTCTCTCTTTCCTCTTGGCTCTGCAGCAGAAAGAACTCGATTCTGTCTGCCAGCCTGAGGGAGTATCGCTCTCTCAGCTCTCTGTGTTTCTGTTTCTGTGGCACCCCTCTGCTTTATAGTTCTTACTATTTTAATTCCAATGCACTTTGCTGTTTATCTCAAACAAATAATATTTATTTAGCTACCATAGATTTAGAGGGATTGGGTGAAGAGAGACAACGCAATAGTCTCTAAGTTAGCAGACCGAACCTCAGTGTCACTAATTAAATGAAAGGTTATGTCAATATCCACCAAAAGAGTGACACAATATCTGCTTGCATACAAATAGAGACTTCCTTTAGCTCTTTCAGCAATGCAAACCTGTTTACAGGCTCTAGGAAAGCCCATTTACAAGATCAGAGCAGCAAACTAATCTTTTGTAGGAATGTGAATGTCTATGTCCATTGTTTACTGCACTTTCGATTTACTTAGTGGGTTAACTCAGAACTGTAAGCTTTGTTTTTATGCATCAGCTTACACAGATATGAATTGCTCACAATACATGCAGTTTCTAAAACCCCATAGCAAACACCTACCTGTCTTTGAGCTATGCACGAAAACACCATTTGGTCACTTTTAATGATTTTGTGTCCTGGTCATCCTTATTGATTGGAATTCAGTAAATGTTCTGTTTGCAACAAATTGGATTAAATTGCTGAAAAGCACTGATTCTTTGCCTTTAACTGTATACAAGATGAATATCAGCAGATTCATTGGAGTAACCAGTGTCACCGAAATCTGATCTTCTGTCAGCCACACTCTAGAATGCTTTTTGGCCTTGCCTGATGCTGAAGACTTGCATTTCATTCTGTGACGATCTGTAGGGCAGATAATGACCATTGCACACTCACTGAACAGCAGACTAACCTTTACCGGAACTGTGCCAAATTCACATGTGTCACAATTGCAAGGGATTGAAGATACATTGAGTTTTAAAACGGGAGCGATCAGGGTGAGGGAATCATTTTGGATCAACTCTTAATCAAAGGGTTTCATCCAAAAATGATGCCAAACAAAAAGATTAGAACATTCAAGTGGAGATTTCCTAACTTCTCCTTTTATAGACTTTCACAATCTTTGTAAGGCTTTGGACTCTGAAGAGACTCCACTTCAGCTGAATCTCCGTCAGAAATAATTAACTGAGAAGCGATGCCAAGTTCCTGGCAATAGGGCCAGCTGAGTAGAATCGGCACCTTGGGTCATATGAGCAATAAAAAAGTTCAGTTTCTCTTTGTTCTAAAGGACCTCACCCTCTTGTCTTTGTTCAGCCACATTGCTGCAGCCTTCCTGCACTATAGTCCTGGATACTCTCAGGTCCTGCCAAGACTGGGAGGTTAATACACCAAGCACGAGGCAGGGTGTGTGGAAGTGTGTGCTAGAGAGAGAGGGAGAGAGAGAGAGAGAAAGCGAGAGAGAGAGAGAGAGAGAGAGAGATGGAGAAAGCGAGAGAGATGGAGATAGATAGTGCAGAGATGTAATTCTCACCCACGCTGCTGGCTCCTGGATTAATAGCACAGCCAGCACGACTCCAGAATACCAAACATCCGTACTGAATGGGGTTTTTCTTTTTGTTTTCCATGTAAAATCTAAAGAGCAAATGCAGTGTGGTTCATATGGGGGCTTGACAGATATCACTCCACTACGTATGTTTCCTGATGGAACATTTCATCCTTACATCAGAGATAGTATACCACAGTCCTAATGTATACCCTTTCTATTATTTCACCAGTTCGGTTCACTCATAACCACAGGACGGTATGTAATACAATTCAACAAGTGCCCAAGCTAATTCATCACCTTCATTGAAGTCATCACCGTTTATGTGATGTCATAATGAGATTGTGACATAATGATGGTGGTGGTCCTGCGCCATATTGAGGCCAGCGCAGTACCAAGAAGCAGGTTGGGTGTCTGTGATGTTTGAGCCGTTTCTGTTGATTTTCTCTTGATTGATTTTCTTTTGTTTCCTTGGCGCTATCTAGAAGAGCGATTGCTCTCCCCGAGTCATTAACTGAAATTCAGACTGGCTCATTTCACTTCACATTAATTCACTCTTTATATTATTATTTATAACTTAAAACGCTGACGAGTGAATCACTGCAAATAAAAATGTTTTAGTCCTAATTATTGTGGTTCCCAGTTTTGGAGAGCTTAGAATCTGGAGGAAGCTCAGTGGCTAGAGTGCTGTGCTGCAGGGTGGAAGGCAGTAAATTTGAGTGGCTCAGTGGTTAGATTTGCCTGGCTGCAGGGTGGAATTGAATGGGTTTGAGTGGCTCAATGGTTAGAATGCTGGGCTGCTGTGTGGAATTGAATGGGTTTGAGTGGCTCAGTGATGAGAATGCTGGGCTGGAGTGTGGAATTGAATGGGTTTGAGTGGCTCAGTGATGAGAATGCTGGGCTGCAGTGTGGAATTGAATGGGGTTGAATGGCTCAGTGGTTAGGTTGCTGGGCTGCAGTGTGGAATTGAATGGGTTTGAGTGGATCAGTGATGAGAATGCTGGGCTGCAGTGTGGAATTGAATGGGTTTGAGTGGCTCAGTGATGAGAATGCTGGGCTGCAGTGTGGAATTGAATGGGGTTGAATGGCTCAGTGGTTAGGTTGCTGGGCTGGAGTGTGGAATTGAATGGGTTTGAGTGGCTCAGTGATGAGAATGCTGGGCTGCAGTGTGGAATTGAATGGGGTTGAATGGCTCAGTGGTTAGGTTGCTGGGCTGGAGTGTGGAATTGAATGGGTTTGAGTGGCTCAGAGATGAGAATGCTGGGCTGCAGTGTGGAATTGAATTGGTTTGAGTGGCTCAGTGATGAGAATGCTGGGCTGCAGTGTGGAATTGAATGGGTTTGAGTGGCTCAGTGATGAGAATGCTGGGCTGCAGTGTGGAATTGAATGGGGTTGAATGGCTCAGTGGTTAGGTTGCTGGGCTGGAGTGTGGAATTGAATGGGTTTGAGTGGCTCAGTGATGAGAATGCTGGGCTGCAGTGTGGAATTGAATGGGGTTGAATGGCTCAGTGATGAGAATGCTGGGCTGGAGTGTGGAATTGAATGGGTTTGAGTGGCTCAGTGATGAGAATGCTGGGCTGCAGTGTGGAATTGAATGGGGTTGAATGGCTCAGTGGTTAGGTTGCTGGGCTGCAGTGTGGAATTGAATGGGTTTGAGTGGATCAGTGATGAGAATGCTGGGCTGCAGTGTGGAATTGAATGGGTTTGAGTGGCTCAGTGATGAGAATGCTGGGCTGCAGTGTGGAATTGAATGGGGTTGAATGGCTCAGTGGTTAGGTTGCTGGGCTGGAGTGTGGAATTGAATGGGTTTGAGTGGCTCAGTGATGAGAATGCTGGGCTGCAGTGTGGAATTGAATGGGGTTGAATGGCTCAGTGGTTAGGTTGCTGGGCTGGAGTGTGGAATTGAATGGGTTTGAGTGGCTCAGAGATGAGAATGCTGGGCTGCAGTGTGGAATTGAATTGGTTTGAGTGGCTCAGTGATGAGAATGCTGGGCTGCAGTGTGGAATTGAATGGGTTTGAGTGGCTCAGTGATGAGAATGCTGGGCTGCAGTGTGGAATTGAATGGGTTTGAGTGGCTCAGTGATGAGAATGCTGGGCTGCAGTGTGGAATTGAATGGGGTTGAATGGCTCAGTGGTTAGGTTGCTGGGCTGGAGTGTGGAATTGAATGGGTTTGAGTGGCTCAGTGATGAGAATGCTGGGCTGCAGTGTGGAATTGAATGGGTTTGAGTGGCTCAGTGATGAGAATGCTGGGCTGCAGTGTGGAATTGAATGGGTTTGAGTGGCTCAGTGTAGGGTGGAAGGTAATGAGTTTTTATTATGTTGTATGATGGACTGCACTGTGAAAATTGAATTATTTAGTGTACTCCCTGTATTGAGTAACTGTAAACCACGCTGATGTCTACATTTTTCTATATAAATTGAGAACACTCTCATTAAATTGCCATGACCTGCTGCCACTGGTCCAGCAGAGATGTGCCGAGATGGAGGCTGATAAGATGAAGTGTGAGATATCACAAAAAGAAATCCCCTGCGCCCAGCACACTGATGCCAGGGCAGTGCCTCTGCATGCTTCACCCCAATTAGAGAGGCTGGCTGAAGCCTCACACAAGGGGCTGCAGGTTTTAATGAAGATCAGAGGCGGACACGAGGAGAGTGTCTATCAGGGAGACCTGCCTAATTACCGGGCTGATGTCTGAAGCATGATCTTCACAAACAACCAGAGATATGCATGAGGCCTCGAGAGAATGAAGGCATATTTTCTGTTATAATTCAAAAGCAATTGCAGCCCTAGAACCTCAATGAGTACACTGCCTTTATAGACCCAGCCAAGCACCTCAATATGTCCCTTGTCTGTAATGAACTGTTTAACTGTGCGCTGTCAAGAAACAAACAGAGAGCTTGAGTCCCTCCTCATTCACAGGTACTGAAGCCTTCCCTGAGCTTTATCCTCGATTGATTTGCTTGCAGATTTGTTTTAACACTATTGATTCTTGGAAAGGTGTTTTTTGTTATCTAAGGGATGAATGCAAATGTTGACTTTCTCAATAATCCACTGTTTCGAAGAGTCTGTGTTGAAGTGGACTCTGTGAGTAAATTCATTTAAAGAATGTGTTTACAGAGCTTTTTAAAAAATCTGCAACGTGGATGCAAGATTGCTATTCGTTTGCATTCCATCATAAAAAGCCCCCTTTCCCCTCAAATGATCACATCAGATATGTTTTCGTACGGCAGCCAAGCACCCCGTCTCTGTGATATGTCTCCACCTGCTGGACACATACTGTCATGTCTGGTAGGATGTGCTTTCAATGTTTTTATTCTGATTTTAACATTCTGCTTTTACACAGCGAGCGCTATTTACTACAGTACTCCCAGTACTTCGTTTGCATAATAATTATTGCATAAAAGCTGCTGTCGTGACCCCCTTCCTCAAAAGCAAAAGAGCAGGGATTGATGTTTTCTGTATTTTGCCTCAATAAAACATCCAATCCTATCTATTTCATCCAAGCATTCAGGCTTATGCAATGCCTCCACCTGCTGGACAGAGATCGCAATGTCAAGTGGATCTTTCTGTATCGGAAGGACAGCAATGTTAATGTCAGATTAAAACCAAAAGAGCAAGTTATATATTAAACACGTCTGTATATGCAGTAGTGTATGTTCATTTCAATGTAAACACAATACAGCAGAACAGTTTCCATTAGCTATGTTTCCATCAACAAGACAAACACATTTCTAGCAAACTTGCGAATTTTACTCGCGATTAGTTTGGTTATGATTCCGGAGTTCAACTGCAGAGGGCGCTATATTTCTAAAGCGTGCTTTGTATTTTACGTCATAAAAGGCGTTGTGCCCATCCAGACCTCATACATTGATGGCAGGAGTTTTAGAGGAGGAAGTTGACTGATCGGGCTATCCAGTTTATCTTACGTGTAATTTTTTTTATACAGTTTTATTTAAAAAAAACACGATATATTGCGCGAGAAGAAATGGCGTCTGGCGTTGCTCAACAGAAATCGTAAGTCGTTTATGTTTATAAATGAAACCTTTTAACAACACGCGTGGATTGGTTTACTGCATGGACAACTAACTGGTAGGCCGAATCAAAGTAGATCCGATATTTCTGGATATGTACACTTGCATGCTTTTTACAGTAAAGACTCTGGCAAAAGGTGCAGTATTTTAATGATTAAATAATCCTGAAAAGAATATACGTGTTAGGATTCAAACAGTAATTTATTTCAATGTTGATGGAGGCATTGTTTACGAAATGCTTACCTAGGCCCAGCTTTGTCTTGCTCTGCAAATACAGACGGCGCTCCGTTTTATTTTCCCTCGTTTATTATTTGAGATTGCGTTTTATATATAATGTTGTTTTTTTCTTAAAGAAATACTTTAACTGAACTTTGACAGGACCGTTTACCACCCTCTTATCAGCCTTTCTCGTTATTTTAAACGCTTTAATTGGTGGCATGGGTGTTTCTCCTTAAAGGTTTTCAGCTCGCTGTGATGTTGAGAATTAGACAAACATTTCATAGTACAGTGTATGCCCTAAATGTAGCGCTTGTAGGTGTTTTGCCTTGATATGTGGTTGTCTTTTCCCCTATGGAGCACAATGTGATAGTCTCATACAGGTATGTGATTTTATATATGTGTGATATATAATTGAACATTTGAGTTATTCTGACACGCTGTTTCACTTTCTGGAGGACTAAGAAAGTGGTACCTATGAAGTTAATTGGTTCTGCTGATACTATCCTCCTATATTAAAATGTAGAGCCGAGAACAGGTCAATTTGCTTACCACCGTAGTATTTGACCTACTTATTCTACAAACATAGTATTATACTCGCATTGTCTTACAAGAAGTGTGTTTGTCACCTCCTCTCCACAGCTGGATACAAATCAAAAGTTTAATAATAACACGATTTTGAAATATAATTGCCTCATGTTTGTCTTTTTAGGTGCCATGTTCAATGGGATCAGCCAAGTACTACAGCAAGTATGCTCCAAGGCTTTGCTGGAAGCTTTTCTCGTCCAGTTTCATTGCCGGTCGGTTCCTTGCAGTCTATCAGGACGCATGCTTATTTGCCCAATAACCTGGGGAATTTGGGAACAGCTGTGTCTTTGGCCAGTAACATGGACAGAGCATCGTCGACAGCCCCAGTCCCGAATACTTCAGTAGGGGGGCACAGCTCCTCGCAAAGTAGTGCAGTGGAGGCAGCCGCTGCAATGGCAGCCAAGATTAATGCTATGCTGTTGGCCAAGGGGAAACTGAAAACACCACAGACACTGCCAGAAAAGGTAACGTATGCAAGGATGGACACTTTGAGATGCTGTAATACCTGGTGAGGGGAAAGTACTTGATCAAATGTTCCATCAGACAAAGCAGATGCATAGATTTAGAAACATGTTGCCATAAAAAAACATTTGTTAGTAGTGCTTTACAGAAAGGGATTCTTATTTGTGGTTGTGTCAGACTATAATATACAAGCACAAAATAACTTGCAATGAATTCTTCCTTTTTATACCAGTTTATTGTAATGATAGTGCACATCCAAACGAATAAATCCAGGGAAGAGGTGTTCCTGGTATCTATGAAGTTTTACAGGATCTGCTGATACTACCCCCCTATATTGGAGTGTAGAGTTGAGACAGGTCTTTATATTTTGAAATGTAGTTTGACTTACTTGCTCTACAAACTGCCTGGCATTGTGCAGTGTTTGAATAGTATGGTTTTCAGTTGAATCTAATAAATATTTTTATTTCAGAACCTTCAGGTCGGAACAGTTTTCAACACTGATAACTTGGTTACAGAATTGGACATTAATGATGTCCCAGTAAACTGCAGAAACTTCCTGACAAAGGGACAGACTCAGGATAAAGTAAGTAGATGTAAATAATGAGGTGGCTATTGGGAATGAATGTGTTTTTTTTCTTCTTGCCATTGTGTAACTAAAGCTCTGTTTCTTTCATGATAGATACACCAGTACAGTGGCGCTACCGTATCAACAAAAGGTTACTACATGACCAGTGCTGAAAAAGCACATGCCAAAGGAACGTATGTATCTTTAACTTCTATAAATATATGTTTAATAGCGGTGCATGTATGTCATGTCTAGTTTGCTGTCTTGAAGAATCTGTTCACTTCCCATTTTATTTAAATGTAATTGTTGTTCACTAGATAACTCTAGTGTTTTTATATGGAGAGGAGACTAATATGCTTTCTTTTGTTTCTAGGGACAGACCTTTATATTTGCATGTTCAAGGCAAGACACAGGAAGAGGTTAACAGTAAGTTGTTTAATTTTGTTCATAATGGTTAAGCACTTGCTGCACTAGTTAGTGAAAGCAACCTGCTCAAGTGAAAGCTTAGGCTGTACTGCAGCTGCTGGCTCAGTAGTTTCTAGTCTGTTTTGGAAATGGTAAGTCTTCATTGTTCTGTTATATTGCTAGACTACTGTTACAACTCTTGTGTGACACTGGAAAGTAACAAAATGGCTTCTCTGCGAACAGCATGGACCACATGCTCTGTTTAGTTGAACTTGCTGCTGTGTTCTGATGTCTTTTAGACTTCACTCCAATGTGTAAAATGTATTAGTGTAACCAGGATTTTTATTTTTTGCAGAGGCAGTGGCCTGCATTAAGGAAATCATTTCAGAAGATGTCTTGAGAACTGCATTAGCGCAGCCACAAGCTGTTGCACCCGCCGTCCCCATCTATAACCAACCAAGCAAGCCTGCTGCACATGTCCACTCTCATACAGGGGTAGGTTTTTAGATTACCGTTGATCCATAGTGGATTTCTTGCTGTACTGCATGACTGTGTTCATACTCAATTATGTGTATATTGTCTAATCTTTTGGAGGTTAAAGAAAGTGAAGCTAGCGAAGAATGTGCATCTTTCACTGATACCCACCTCCTAGAGCAATCCAGTAGTGAGAACACCCTGACCTCGAGCAATAGATTTAGGGTTTACTGCTCCTGCTGACACTTGAGTAAAATAACTTGGTGCTAGTTACTTGACTGTGAAAATCACCTATTTCAGTATCTCTAGTTGTATGGGGTTGATATGTTCAGTCATAGGATGAAAATTCTGTTAAGGCAGGTAGAGCTTAATTTACGGTAGACTGAACCCACTTAAGGAAAGCCTGTATTTTGATTGTATAAAATTGTGCTTAAAATTAAGTAGGCTAAAAATTGTCTCTTCTTTCAGCATTTTGTGCATGCAAAACTCTTTGTAGGTTTGCACCAGACTCTGCCCTCTTTCAACGTTAATGAGAGAATTGAAGGTCCTGGTGGTTCCTACTTGCACCACATCCAGACTGAGACTGGCGCTAGAGTGTTCCTTCGAGGGAAAGGCTCTGGGTATATGGAGCAAGCATCGAAGCGGGAGTCTTTTGAGCCCTTGTACCTGTACATCAGGTAGGCTGATCTGTTCATAGGAATTCTTTACTGTAACTTTATTGACTTCTATGGATTTAGAATGGGATGTGAAGTTTGTTAAAAATGGGTTTACAGTTTGTTGGACTAGCTGACTTATTTAACTGCCCAGTGTCTGAAATGCATGCTTCAGTGGGGAAAAAATTATATGTTTTAAAATGAAGTTTAAAATACAAGTAAACTATTTTGCATGTAAAAACTGCAATCTGTATGCACTTTTTTCATGTCTAAAATGGGGTTATTTTTAAGAAATTGAAACTATGAAAGAATTGGTAGCTTTCACTGATCCCCACCTCCTAGAGTAATAGCCCTGAGAACAGTCTGCTGTCTAGTGAAAGCTTGGGGTGTACTGCAGTTAAGACAAGCCTCCATGAAAGAAGTTAATAGTCACAATGACCTGGAATTCATTTATTTTTGTTTCTTTAGCCATCCAACAGCAGTAGGTTTGGAAGCAGCAAAGAAGCTCTGTGAAAGCTTGTTAGAAACGGTAAGTTTTACATTTATTTAATATTTAGAAGAAAATGAAATGGAAGTGACAGTAATGCTTCCTAATCGTTCTGTAGCTATTGGAGGTTAAAGAAAGTGAAGCTGGCAAAGAATCAGCATCTTTCACTGATACCCACCTCCTAGAGTAATCCAGTAGTGAGAACAGCCTGCCCTCGAGCAATGGGTTGGGGTGGACTGCACCTGCTGACATTATCCAACTGCTATATATTCCCAAATATATTGGCTGCATTTTTTATTGCTGGAGATCCATATTCCTGCTGGGTCATATAATGTTGGCCAGCATCCATACATATGTTTCACTACAATCAGTGCATACTGTGAATGTGGGTCAGAGATCTTACTGATGGCTCTAATTTTGTGTTTACAGCCATAGCTGAGGATGAGTGTGAAATTACATGCTTGTTTTGTTATTCTAATAGGTGCGGTCAGAACATTCCAGGCTGCTTTCGATGTATACTGCAGGAGGATCATCACAAGGTAAACTTTGTAATGTTATTGCGGGAGAAAAACCCTAAATTCAAAGAGATGCGTTAATTCTGTTTCAATATACCTACCTATGTCAGAGTGTTGCAGGAGAGCTTTGGACAACATTATTGACTGCTTTTTACATTTTTTGTGTTTCTATGGGGGTTTATTTTTAATAATGAAAGTTTTTATACTTGTATTTCAGCTTACCCATCTTCCCTTGGATACCCTTCTAGTAACAGTTATTGTAGCCAGTCATCCTGGTATAATTACTCATCCACTGGTTACATGGGAGACTCTTCTGCATATCCAGCATCCAGTGGTTATTGGAGTAGTTCAAATGGTCCGCACAGTCACTCTAACATTTCATCAACCCCTCAATCTTCTCAGGCAATGGTTCAGTATCCAGTGTGTCCAAGGAAGCAACCTTCTTATCTAATACAGGTAGATTTCAGTATTTCTTTTAATGAATGGTCCAGATTATTAAATGCAGTCTTCACACTTCAAACATCTTGTGAATCATTAAGGGCAATGATTTGAAACGTCCTGGCATGGTGTTCTGCATATACAACGTTCCACTAACCCAGATTCATTATGAAATAACTA
This sequence comes from Acipenser ruthenus, assembly GCF_902713425.1. Lineage (NCBI taxonomy): Eukaryota > Metazoa > Chordata > Actinopteri > Acipenseriformes > Acipenseridae > Acipenser > Acipenser ruthenus. The sequence goes on along the minus strand of NC_081212.1, from coordinate 25,644,384 downwards.
TGGACCAGTGTGGACTTGTGCAAATAGTCTTGCCTTACAAATGTGTTTTTGTATTTTAGAATGTGAAAGGAAGGTCAAATAAATGCCTGTTCTTCATTGTCTGTCTAGGACACTCCAGCTAGTTACTGCCCCTCTTCAGATGTGTCCTCTTCCAGCCCACCACGACCAAGCAGTCCAAAAAGACATTTCTCTGACAAAACCAACGAAAAAACTTCTGGATACCAGGTTGAGAAGCTTTACATTTTATATGGATTTCTGTTTCTAAAGGTGTCGTCTTTCGTAGTATCAATTTAACCTGTGTAATTTTTGCTCTTAGCATGGGCCCATTCACCCCAATAATTTCACTTCAGACACTACCGTGAAGTCAGAAAAGATGTCCTCTACCAGCAAGAATGGAGACGGCAAAGAATTAGAAAGGTTTGTAGTTGTGACACGAAGCTCATTGTTTTACATTTTATTTGAATGAACTAGATGTGTACTGATGGTGCATATAGAGCATGCAGTGGATCAGATCCTTAATGGCCACACTGTCTGAGTACTAGATGGCCTTGCAATTGTTGTGCAAGACCAGTGTGTTTTTATTAAGCATGAAAAATTGGGTGGTTTTAGGATTTAATGGATCAAAGTTCCTGTGTTCTCTTGTTCCTGTGCAGGTTGTTGATGCCCCCACCCCCTCCACCAACTACTGGAACAACACGCAAAAGGCAAAGGACACAGGGCAATTCCAAGGCTATGCTTGGTATGCATTTCTATAATCAAACACTTTTTTTTTTTTTTTTTTTTTATTCCCCTCAAAGTTAATGGCTTTGTAACTGTTATCAATGAGAAATTAAACTTTTCAGATAACTGGAGAACAAGCCTCCACTGGAAACTAACCCTTGTTTTTTGTTTTTTTTTTGTACATGTTTCTTTTCTTTCCCCTTTGTGTTCTCTTCACATGTTCTTCTTCTGGACCTGCCTGTCATGGATGTGTGGTGATATTTCATACTCCATGAATGACTGCTGGCTGTGGATTGAACACTTTCTGCGACTAATGTGCTGTTTGGGGCACCCGTATGGTCTTTTTCTTTGTTTTGCTTTTTACAGGTAGCAGAGATCCAGCTGCTTTCATGAAGAAGCAGAAAACTGGTGAGGATGACAGTGGGTTAGTCCCTTATAGTGGGGACTCTTCTGATGAAGAGGAAGATCGGTTTCTTGGCAGTAAGATGCCTTTCCAGTAAATTACTACTCTTCAAGATGCAGATGTTGGAAGATAGCTTTACACCAATAGTGAGGCATGGCTCTTAATACAAGGAATAAGTAAATCAACTTAATTTCAGTTTTTTCTTTAACCTGTAGGCTTTTATAAATAGTGGTGTGATTTTCTTTTAAAATAGTACCCCCCCCCCCTTTTTTTTTTTTTTTTTTTTTTTTTTGTGGCAGAAAAAATATTTAAAGTGCACCAACACTTGTCTTAATTCTTTGTCCCTTTTGTGCTGTGGCTTTCAGTGAAACAGTATCCTTACATGAAATAACTAAGCTTGTTCCTATGGAATATTGTAATAAAATATTTAATAATGTGTGTGTTTTTGAATTATTTTTTTTGTAGTACATGCTGTTAAAAGAATCTAATTTGGGTTTTCAAAAGGTTTACAAGTTGTGTAAAGAAAGCTTAGGATTAGGACACTGGAGGTAGCCTTTACCTGGCTTTGAGCTGCCAGGATAAAACATTGGTTACAATGTAGAATGCATATCAAATATGTGGCTTACAGTAAAGCATTTCTATGATGGCGGATGAATGCTTTTATTCTTTACAAATACAGTAAATAAAAAATCCTGTCACATTCTTGACTAAAGATGTTTTTCAAAGGCATTTGAAAGCTGAAATCATGTGCATGGGGAAATAATAAATTACAAAGGGGCAAACATCTTACATTGCAAGTTATAGTTGCTGCATTAAAGTAAGCTACTGTGATAAAGTAGGCATTTATGCCATAAGTATTAGCCTGCTATGTTCACCATATTACATCATACAAGACTGGCTAGAGCATTTTGGAAATTTGAAATAGTCAGCTAGTATTACAAATATCGTATTTAAGTGCATCGCTCTACACTAAGCCTGTTCATGAGAATGTAATGTATTCAGGAGCTTCAATGCCGTTGTGCACAGTCAGAGCTCCAGGCTTCTCTAATGCAAAACAAGGGTGTACATAGTGCAGAAAGTGACACTTGTATGTGTAGATATGCTGTGAAAGACCTGTGTTAAAAAACGCAAGTTTCCCTGTTTCGTAGTCTAGAGACACTCCAATGCGCTTCGGGTGCATTGTAATTCGGATATCTGGAGTTGATCCATTGTGCAAAAATTCATATTTGTGCCTGGAGCAGAAAAAAAATAAAAAATAAAACAATATATACATACAATGGAGAGATATATACATATATTTTAAATAAGTGGTAATATTGACCATTGTGTGCTTTCCCAACTGGTCACAAAGCAGGATCCAGGAAACTGGCCTGTCAGGTATTTCTAGTTTTAGTAAAGTAACCATTTAGACTAATTTCACAGCATGTCATTTGGTATGGTATCTAGTTTATTCACTCTAAGAATAGGCCCATATATTTACCAGTTTAATGGTCTGTAGCACGCTTGTGGCGTACCTTGACGGTGTCATGACGTGCCTCATGCACCAGGAGGTGTTGTTTGCACCAAGGTATCCATTTCTCTGTGTGTCTTCGTACGCCACGCCGATCCGGTATTCTGTGTGTTCTTCCACTTCTACTTCCCAGTAATGCTTTCCTCTAATTGGTATTAGCTCTCCCATTATGGCAACACATCTGCAAAAATAAAGAAGAAAAAAGTTTCCAGGAAGACCTGTCATATATCCCTGGCCTCTAATTAAAATCAAGCTAACAAAGGCTGTATTCTCGCACCTAGTTGATTAATGTGTATTCCAGCTACTGTCAATGGTCATGTAATTTGTCTTAACGCACTGTTATGTATGTGTTTACTTGTGTTACTGAAATAGCTTTTTTTTTACAGTTATATTAAACAATTCTTGTGGGTGGGGTAGTAAAATAGGTCACTTGTCTTGCGGTCCTACAGCCAGTGCCGTTGTCATGAGCACTAAATTCACCAAAATTTGAAAAATAAAGAAGAAACAAAATACTGTCTGAGATCTGTAATGATCATTCCCTTTGAGCTAGCCTACCTGGAGAAGGTGTTATCACTGAAGGTTATGTCATTTAATTCTGTATATTCATCCCCATAGAACATGGTGAATCCATCCTCTGAAATGGCAAGGGAGGGGTGTGCCGTGTCCTCATTCAGACGAAAGAAAGTGCCTGTGATTTGAAGTTACAAAAGACAAGAGTCTATAAGATGGGGATTTGTACCTGCAAACGACGGCCAAAAATGAAATATTTAGGGTATTTTGAGAACGCAGCAAACTAAATGCTAGCTTATTGTTTCCTGGATGGTGTGTTACAACAAGCCTCTTTAACCAATCGGGCTGTCAAGCAATCTTTCCAAACCTTTCTTCTCCTAGTCCCAGCATGCACCATGCAATAAGCTGTGTTTGAAATAAACACCAGCCAGTTTATTGATTGTATCAGGTCATTAGAAGCAGACAGCAGCCAAAAGACTACCAAGGGGCAACCAACCAAGGGAGGAAAGTGCATAGCATTGGGCTATTGTAATGCATATTGCAGATCAATTTTATATACAGAAGTACAGTATTTGGTGAAGAGTAAAGCAAGAAGAAAAAAAACATCACCTGTTGTATAAATGATGACAGGGTCACTTCTTTCACTGGGTCCGCCTATATTAACAGCTCTTACATAGATTAGGTAGCTCCGTCCTGACAGCAACTGAATTACTGATTCATATGTAGGGATTCCAACTATGGATCTGAAATAATGGAAAATGAATTGCTTATGTGCCAAACATGAAGAAAAAAATAACAAGTAAACATACTGACTGGTGGAGACATGCTGGACCAGCTCTAAAAATAGCATTGCTGCATCAACACGCAATCTGATATTACAGCTATGCTCTCAATGCATTCCACCCCACATAGGAACTAAAAATGATCTCCAAAAACACCCTGAAGCACGGTGGACAGCAGCTCAGCGGGAGAGGGGTTTCACTAGAATATTTCACTTAAAGGAGCACACATTTCAAACAATGCTGCTGCTTCCTGCTGGTACAGAACGACTTCCTGTACTAGTATGGGTGCAGTCAGACCATGTTGTTTGGTACCAACAATAAGCGCTAATATTGACATACTGTATCTGAAAAATCAGGATCCAGAACTGAAGTTAAAAAAAACCCCAAAGAATTAAAATATCTTTGGCACAATTAAGTCATAATTTGCATTCTTTCAAAGGTAAGAAACTACATTTTGTCTTGGTTGTGACTCAGGATGATTACTGTATATACCCCAGTTCCAGTAACAACTCTGCCTGGCATTATTTGCGACAGAGTGGAGTATTCTTGTTATTAAAAAAGCAGCTGCCTGTATTTTATTGCATGTCCGCTCACCAGATTGTTTCTTTATTGCTTTTGTAGTACTTTTAATACGTACTCTGTGACAGCGGTCTCGCTCCTCTCTCTGCTTATTTCACAGAGTTCCACTGTGTAAGAGTCCACTGGGTTTGTGTTACCCGACTCCCAGCGAATTAATGCTGCGTTCGGACAGCTTCTGCACAGTTTCTTCTTGATAACCGGAGGTGACGGCACTAGAAAGAAACACAAGCACACCAGCCATGACCAAAAAATATGAACAATTAAAAGTTCTAAGATTAATTTACTAAGGGGATTTCTTTGAGGACAGAGCAGTAAACCCACTACCCACTGATATTTTCATGACATGGTAAAAAATATAATGCCAACGTAATGCAAGCTCTTACATTGTTGAGAGCTGGAGTAAAAAAACAATGTAACCTGTGAAGCACTGAACTATCTTAAAAAGACACATACCAGTCATGTAGACTGCTCTTTCACTGGCAGGGCTGATGCCAGTGGTGTTCAATGCGGTCACCCAGAACTTGTACTGTGTATTCGGTACTAAATTCAACACCGTGCAGTACGTTTCTTTCACCTTAACCATCGATGCTGGGAACAAATGCAAAGGTTCAAGTCACATCACATTTTTAACAGTTATTTATATATTTATTATATACAGATTGGCTTTGCACAGTCACAGGAGAAGAAGCACAATTCCATCGAATACTATTTCAGTATATCACAACAATAATGCCCTCCTTGCCCATGGCTTCCCTATGGTCAGCCTCTGTACTTATCTGCCTTGAAAGGCCAATTAATGCAGTAATGTTGTCTAGTCTAAGCTTTAGTGAATAATCTATGACTTTCCCGACTGAAGATCTGTTCTTTACAGCTAACCCGTACAGTCTGCAGGATTGTAGAGAGGATCTGGGGTGAAAAAAAGAAATACAAGTGTTACCATCCTGTTCTTCATTCTCATCTGCTGTCGTGCCTTCCAGCACGGGTTTGTAATACAACTCATAGTACTCCACAGTGTCGTCCGAGAACAAGCTCCAGCACACCCGCACAGAAGTACTGGTGGACGAATTCGGAGTCTGGGGGTTTATCACTGGAGCAGATGGGGCTGTAAAGTGACAGAAAACGTTTTTAATTAACCATGTGTGGCACCTTTTATTAACAATAAGCACGGTCGTTTTTCTTTGTGTAACCCAATTAGCTGCTCAAACTCTGCTAGAATACATGGCATGGAATATTAGCACATTGGCAACTGGTAACATTGAGACACTTTGCATTGAAGTGTGGTGTATAATACTGAAATGTTTTCATAACGTATTGGAAAATGAGTTTGTTGACCAGGTGATGCTTTTGCAGCTGAGGTTACTCAAGAAACGATTTCATTCTGCCCAGGGGCTATCAGTGTTCTTACAAGGGACCGTCTGTTCTAGTTCACGACAATAAGATTTCTGGTGTTCTTATGTACATATCTCTTTAAGAAAGCATGCATGACTTTAACAAAGTGCAATGCTCATATCTATACCATCAATATGAAATATGAATGGTGTTTCTGAGCAATCCCTGATATGAAATTCTAATTACTTTAATGAATTTACCCAGAAATGCTGGCAAATTGTTATGAAGGGCATAACTAATGAAAAAAAGATTGAATCGAAGGAACCGATATGAAGCTTTAATCTTTCAGAGGAGCTCTGAATGACACATCTTCTGAAGGCTTGTCACATTAAACATTGCATTGCAATACATTTCTTGCTGAATGGAGGTAGAACATCTCTGGCATTGATTTTCTACAAAAGCTGCCAGCTTGGCTGTTTTTATCTTGCTGTGCTTGCTGCTGGAGGAATAAGAATGTGACTCTTCACTCTTAACAATAGAGGAATGTTTACCAAGTCATAAGAGGTCAAGGCCGTTTCTCCCACAGCGTCAGATTCACAAACACCCTGACAGCAGACAAAGCAGAGGGGCTGGTAACTCATTATTGTTCAAATTACTTCACACCTGACTTCAGCTTTAGCAATTACAGGGATATACATTTCGAATTAGTCAAATGAACTGCAATGTTAGGCTGGTGTTACTAGTTCATGAAAGTCACCAGATTCTTGTTGTAGCTCATACTGTGGAAAGTGCAAAGCTGTAGAAACATATTTTCAAAGCATTTTCTTTAGCCATTAATTGAACTCCTATTTTTTTAAACAAGAAAAACATAATGTTAAGGGTTAGAAAATGAGAAGCTAATGTTTAAGTGAAGTCAGATTTTATTACTCAGCTGTTTGGTTCTAGTTTTGTAAAATGACCAGAGTTTTATAACTCTATAAATAGGTAAAAATGAATAAAGACTGCTTTGAACATATGGCCCTCACTGGCTTCAGTTTAACCCAGTAGGGCAGTCTTTGGGGCAGACATGATGTGCATAATAGTGCTTCTGATCCAAAGAAAAAATAGTCCATAGAGTTAATCATTCTACCAGGTGAAGGTAAATTAAAGCTAACCTGGAACGATGTTAATGGAATCCATCATCTGCCTGACATCAGAAAAATCAATAGCATCGTTTTCAAACTCCAAGGATGCTGATAACTTGAGGTCTGGATCGGAGGCAGTGTATTCTTCTATCCTGTTATTTTTTAAATATACAATTGTTAGACCTGTATAGTATAGAATACAGTTTGATAGCTACAAGCTAGCACAACACAAGTGCACTGCACACCATGCAAAGCCAGCGATTCAGGCTATAGTGTAAAATCAATTCACACACACACTCCTAACCAAGTAAAAAGCTCATTAAAAAGATCAGTACCTATGGTTGTCACATAAAGCGCAACATCTAATTTTTAAGAGACACACACACATGTAAATGTTAATGCTTTTATCAGTCTTTACTGCAGAGTGTTTGAAGTTATGGATGAATTATGCTGGCAGGACAACTCTCATCTTAGTAACAGAATCAAACAGCCCTTTGATCTAGTCAACTTACATGCACTGTTGAATTTCTTATGAGGGTTTCTGAAGGCCCTTTCTTGTTATGCTTGTCTGTTTCCATCAGTAACATGCAGGGAGCTGTATGGGTGCCTTCTCATTTCATGTCTGTGTTATGTTATGATGTTAATAGTAATAAGAGCCTGAAGTAAACTGCACAGAAAAGAATGTCCTTCTGTTACCTCTCCACAGTGGGTACAGCAACCTGTAAAGAGAAAAGCAAACTAACTGGTTACATTATTACTGGGAACAGTGCAACATTCAGTCCTGGTGGGACCTCAAGGTCTTGCTTTATCTTGGCGCTGCTGTATGTTAACATATATAGTATGACCCTGGAAATCACGCTGGAACCTCATGGCCTCTAGTGTATAAATATGTGTCCTGTTCTCATGTATACTCAATAAAGGAGTTCCTTCTTCAGCTTGACAAAAATAATTCAGCACTGAAAGGGTTAAGTAAATATCAATTACATTTTACTGTTAAGCGAATGCAAAAACAAAAAGGGGCCCAAGTCGGAGGTCTTATTTCTTATTGGTGCATTTCCAGTAGGTCATGCTCCTATGTTTTGGGCATCTCCGATGTCACATCAGCAACCCGTTCCTAGTTGGCTTAACTGTTTGGCTCAGTGGCATGGCTACAAACTTTGACATTTACCCATCATCCACACACAAGCACCCAGCCTTGAGTTAGGCCTCCCGGATGTCCTAAGTTTGAAGCATAATACTGTAGACACTTATCAAATATGTTCTTTGGACTATAATACTTACAAACCACGTGGAATTTGAACGCTGAAGACACAGCTACGATAACTAAGTTCAGTTCATCCACAGATTTGAATAAGAACAAATGCTTCAATCATCATTTAAGTTACTGCCTATTATTATTATTATACAAAGTGGAATACACATTTTTCAACAGCAATATTAGTTCTAGACCTGAAGGAAGGCAAGCTTGTCTTCATTTCTGCAGATCTCCTGAGCAGCTTCTATCAAATCCTTTGAAATATCCAGGGTTTTCCCACAGTTCACCAGCTGGCTATACAACTTCTCCAATTTCTGTTTCTTCTCGTCCTCCAGCCCCGAGGTCTTGTCCTCGTATCTCTGGGTGAGTGTTTGAATGACTTCGTTATAATGCTGTTCCAAGTTCTGTTCTTGTCTCCCAAAATTTTCCTGAAGGAGCATAAGAGTTTCATATAATTCACCAAGCACAGCCAAGACAAGGGCTTCAGTTAACTAACACCATAGCTACTATGAAATACAGCGCATTTCAATGAAATCTACAAATGCATAATACTTAATAACATGCATTCTAGAAATACTAAAAGTAAATAAATACAATTAGTATCTTGCATACAGAAAGTAAAGTAAAATAATATTGCAATCAGTTATTACCTCAACAGTGATGAAAATCTCCTCCAAATGGCTTGCAAAATTTTCCATTTGAGCTATCTGTTCTTCTAACTTGCACATAGTTTTATGAATTTCAACCTAAAAAAAATGAAGAGAACAAAAATTGTATACAACACAGCCTTAATAGTTTACACTACTCTCCATCAGTACTGTGACACAAAATAAATATTGGTCTAATTTTAGTTTCGTCCAAGTTTCATTTTAGTCCTTCTGAGCAATCTGTGTCCAAATACTGGAACAATAAATAAAACCTCACCTTAGTGTCTTCTGCGGCGATTGACAGTTTAGTGACTTGATGATCCTTGTGAGAGCCGAACACCTTGTCAAAGGCTCTGATTGCGATTTTACACTCCATGCAGAATACATCTGGGACTTCATCCTCTCCACCTGCCTGTGCTCCTGGCTGCTCCTCCTCTAGGTCATGCGTGTGCTCGCTCGCTCTGAACGCGTCTTCAGGGTTGTCCATATCCATGGTAAGATCTTCTTGGGTTTTTGCAGAGAAGCCGACAAACTCCCCAATCTGAGTATCTCCACGGGAAGCCTTCATAGCCTGTGAACCCTCCTCCTCCCACTCCTCCTCCTTGAAAGCCTCTTCACTATATTGTCTTTGTCCAACATACTGCTCGTGCGATTGGGGCTCATCCCCCTCTGAGGGATAGCAAGGCTCGTGATGTTCCATCGAACCTCCTTCATCGACTGCAGGCGTTTTATGAATGCTGTCTCTCTTCTCCCCAGCACCCCTCTCCTTGGGTTCACCCTTGACAGGCTCTTCACCCCAAGTCTTGATGTCTAGGACGGCAGGCTCCTGTTTCTGCGTGACCATCACAAAGGGTTCCTGGGTTTGAAACCCCATTTCCATGTCCTCCTTGTCGTCCCAGATCCCGTACTGCCTTGCCATCTCGCTCACTTCGGCCGTGTAAAGGTCATACTCCTCCTCCTCCGTTCTCGGACGGCTTTCGTTGGAATCCTCCATCGCTGTAAACTGCTCGTCCTCTGTCCTGCTGGAAGACAGCTCCTCGGTGAAGATATCCAGCCTTTCCCGTGACTCGTAGAGGTCCATGTTGTAGAAGCTGAGCCCTTCAGGCCCTATGTCTAGGTGTGCTGTGGGAACCTGTGCTTCTGCAGAGGCCTTACTCAGGGTCCCCTCGTCTGTGCTGAACAAATACTCTTTGGTGGTCTCATCCAGCATCGCTGGGGAGGAACTGGGAGGGATGGCTTCCACATCTTCGTTTGACATGATGATAAATACCCCAGATCAGGAGTGATGTCAACACAAGTAGTTTTTTTTTTTTTTCCTCAGTCCTGATTGAGTCCTGAATAGAAAATGTTGTTTTAAATTAATACACTTGCACGCACAGCAGAGGGAAGTACAGTATAGAGAGGATACACAACCGTTCAAAGCTGGTAACGCAAAAATAACATCTATGTGTCAGGGAAGGCATAAACACAGAGGGATGGAAAAAGAGGAAGATCAAGAGGTCAACATGAACCCAAACATTAAATCTACCTGCCAGGCCGGGATCATTTCCAGCATTTAAAATTAGTTTAAATATATAAAACTACTTATTCAGTTATAAAGTAAATGACACTCTGCAAAACACTGTACTGCACACACTATTACAATTTTACCCACAAAACGTTTTCTGCAGTTTTACTGTTATTTTGGGTTGCAACTTGCATGCTAAGAGGATATAAATATCATGATACTATTGTATATACATGACAATATGCTATTTTACAATGAAGGAAATGAAGACTCACAGACCCATTATTTGTAACCATTAAATTAGAAATTAGTCTTTGAGTTTTCTTTAGCTCTAGGGTTCTTTATCTTCAAAGGAAACATTTGCAGTCATGTACAATCACATCAAATGGTTTTCAACAATGTTCCTGTTTAGCTAAATCACCCTTTAAAGTTTAGACCATATATAATCAATAATAGCTAACAGATATATATATATATATATATATATATATATATATATATATATATATATATATAAAGAAACTTCATTTTACCTTATAATGAAGACGCTGGTTTTGCAGCCAGTCCCCTGAACATTTGCAGCCAGCACAGTTGAAGGGATATTTAAAGTAAATTTAGCCCGAGACCTCCCCTCTTCTGGAAATCCTGATGTGGCAGCAGTAAATGACAGCTGCTGACAAATATAGCGAGGCAGCGCTCGGTGTCATTTGCCAAACCCTGCTTCTCTGCACCCTTCTCAGGTGTCACTGGCGATGACGTCTGGTGGAAAAGTATTGGAAACAAAGGTTTACAAAGTAATAGAAGAAATGCTGAAAAGTGAACTGATGTTTTTTTTTTTTTTTTTTTTTTTTAAAGCTTGTCATATGCAGTGTAATTTGTCTGGTATCTTGTAGTTATGCAGACAGGTGTTTCAGTTAGAAACCACTGGGTGTGATAAGGAATATGTATGTATTTGTAAAAGCAACATTTCTTTTTTTTTTTTAATGGTAGGATTGTGTAGTCCTGCTTTTAACAATGTGCCTGCACTAAAAACCTACAGAAAACAACTATTTTACATGATGTGTGTCAATTTTTCTTCAGAAAATTAGTTACAAAGGAAATATATTAATATTCTATATAAATCTGACTAAAGAAATCATATTGCTACAGGATATGCATACTATATCTATCATCTAACTGCTGTACACTGCAGACTGTATGAATAGCTAGCAGGTGTTAGGTACGACTCCACTGACAACTGCTGTTCCAGTTTTGCTTTGTTTAAAACAAAACAGAAATTGTGGATGAAAAAATATTTTTGGTCACACGGTTTATGAGTCATGGGGGGGGGGGGGGGTCAAAGGACGGGTAGAAGCTCTGACGTCATAGTAATGGAGGCCCGTGTAAACAACAGGGATACTGCTGTTCTTTGAAGGGGAAAAACAACAACTTTCTCTTTCGTTTTCTGAAAATGATGACAATGGACTGCGAACGAATGGACAGTCTGGACGGCTGGGTAGCCATCAGACCCAACGTCTTTGAAGAAAACGAGAAGTTTAAGTTAGGCTTTATCGTGGAGTGGAATGCTATCGAAAGCAAGTTTGCTGTCACGTGTCATAATCGGACGCTGCAGAGGCAGAAGAAAAAGGACGAGCTCGCAGATCCAGACACACAAACCAGCTGGGCCGGACTGTTTTCGGTGTGTGATTTAAAAAACGTTCACCGGCAGTTGACCGGTGTCAACGACGTGCTGCAGCCATATTTTCCCAGCTTGAGCGAGTTTGAAGGAGGAAACATTTGGGACATTTTATTCCTGACGAGGGCAGCTGGTAACAACAGCACAGAAAAACCAGACAGGGACTCGGACTCACCCTGCAGGCAATTGGAGAAATACTTCAGCGCAGCTATAGATGTCTGTGGTCGGAAAATCGTGCTGGACTGTTTGTTTGCGCAGGATGACAGGGATGTGGAGGAATACTTTGAGAACCTGCACGAGTTTAAAAAGAAGAGTCTGGAGGAGCAGGTGGCGAGAGCTAAAGAAGATCTGAGACAGGTAAGTAAGCCCACGAGAGACTCCATAGCTCCCTAATATCATTTGCATATCATTAGTTACACATAATGCCATCACTGTACCAGTGTAATAAAACAACATACCATATCAACATACCTCAAATACAAAACTAACAGGGAAGCATATTCACACGCACACAGAAAGCATAAGAAGGGAAATATGACGTCACCTTCCTGTCTGGACAGAACCCAGGCTGTAGAACGCAGAGAACCATGATGCAATAAAACATTCATATTGTAAACACAAAAAAGGATGGGCGTGCAAAAAAAGTGGTGTTAATGATGACTATCAAAAAACCCAGCTAACAAACCAACTCCATGACAGTCTGTGGGGTCTACTCTGGATTTAAATAATAATAATAATAAATTAGAAAGGAAGTAGAAGTCGTATTTTTGTTCCGTGTGGAGTATGTTGTGTAGATTGATAGGGTTATATATTCAGATAACAGTTACTACCTGTAGTAACTTTTAGTTTCGTTTCATATACAAGTTAGGGAAAACCTCAGTGTGATCCCTGTTAGAGGGCCCACTAGAAACACAGAACAAGATATATACTGAATATTTGTATTATCTACTAACCACGTGTACAAGAAATGAATAAAATAAAAAAAATACTTTTAGATGTTTCAGGGGGGAAAGTGTGCAACAAGAAGTTACAATTTCACTTCAGACTGTAAGTCGCCCTGGGTAAGGGCGCCTGCTAAGAAATAAATAATAATAATAATAATAATAATAATAATAATAATAGATGTTGCTTCACAACACCTTTTTTCCCCCATATGCCTTCCTGCTGTTCCTCCCCAGGTCTCCTGTGGTTTTCTAAAAACTAGAAATGTGACTCATTTGGGAGTATCCTGTAATTAAAACGTCATAGTGTTAAGCAAGTTTGTTCAATTAAAAAAAAAAAAAAAAAGTTTTAAATGCTAAACGTTCTTCTCTTACAGATAATCCGTTGCCATAAAACTGCTGACAAGATGGTTGCCCTATTAAAGATTTATGAAGAAGAAGATGAGGCTTATCAGGAATTAGTTACCGTGGCAACACAGTTTTACCAGTACCTGCTGCAACCCTTCAGAGACATGAGGGAGCTAGCAATGCTGTATAAAATGGAGATCCTGGTAAAACTACTGTTAATACTGTGTGAACACTGCAACATTGAATTAATGTAATGCAATCCAGGGAACAAACAGTGGTTGCTTTAATACCAGATATAATGTATTCAAGGACTGCTAATTAATATCGAGTACCGTGTTTACTATGAGGCCGGATAATAACCTGAAATACTTGCACAGCGGATTTTAAACTCGCATAAAGGAATGTGCAAGTATCCATCGTGGTTTTTTTTTTATTTTTAATTGTCAATACTTGAATATCTGTATCTCCTTTTGATTTTAACCAGTGACCTATGGAAACAAGATCCATAGGATTCATTATTGCGGGTAGTTGCTCTGTATAGAAATATGTTTTGAAATTAAAACTAATGGGTGATCCATGCTGTTTCAGAAATCCTTGGAATTTGATGATCTGGGTCCAAAACGAATAGAAGCCCTGCAGAAGGAAGCTGAAGAGTGGAGGAGACGAGCCGAGGATGCTGTCTGCTCTATTCAGGATATCACTGTGAACTACTTTGTAGAAACCTCAAAGGCACTGGCAGGTATAAAATGTGACCTGATGTCACAAGGTAGCATCACTCTTCAGATGTGTAATTCAGTTTCATGTTTGCTACGGAAACAGTAGCGAAGCTCGCCAGCAGTGAAAACATTAGGTTATACAATCAGTGCACAAAGTCCTTCCCGAAAAAATCTTTCATTTTTAGAATCCAGTCATCATTTCAGATTTTATTCTGAGTTATTTTCAGAGCTGGCTTATCAAAATGGATAATGTTTCTCCCCAATCGATTCACCTTATTTATTTAAATCAGTGCCACGCTTCACAAATGTCCTTTAAGACTGTGTCAAGATGCATACATTAAAATATAATATATATATAAAGTATTACAACATTACTCTGAAAGCTTTTTTGTATATATGCCAGTTCTTAAAAAAAAAATCTCAGGCAAATGCATAGTCCCTAGTGTGGATGGTTTGCAATCTGCGTTATCAGCTTTTCTAAGTTGGAAAAGTCAATAAGTGACAATAAGTGTGCAGATACAAAAATGTATTTTTCTTTTTTAGCCCAGGTGAAGATAGAGCACCCCATACAGTTTTTTTTTGTAATAGCTGATCATTCTTACTCAGTAAGCCCATGTCGAACATACAGTTCATATCATCTCTTGTAAAATCATAGCATCTTAATGTAAAGTGCCTTCTTACTGTCTGTAGGGATGCACAAGCAGATGGTGGAGGATAAGAAGAGGTATGGCCAGGCATCCTGGGCCTCTGCTGCCCCCAGACTGGAGAAAGTGAAATTCATGTTGGCCAAGGAGACGCTGCAGCACATGAGAGCCAAGGACATGTGCCTGAACCGCAAGAAAGCAGACATCAGGAATAGTGTAAGGACACAACTGCTAAACGCACTGCCAGAGTGAGCATGAATTTGAATTACATGCGTCAGTCCTTCCAGCTGTGAAACTGGCTAAAAACATGAAACTAATGCATTCGACTAGGGCTGTACTGGGTGCACAGATATGTTAAAAAGATAATCAGATTTAATGTTGGGCATAGTGTTCTTTAACCTATCTGTAATTGACAGGAGTTGCATGACGTCTCCAGGAAATAAACCTTTTCATTTGCGATTTTAAAAAGGCGTTGTGAAGTTAGCCTTGCCTGCAATATTTCTCTAACGTCTGGTTTTGTGCTCCCAGATGGAGAGTCTTGCTGATCAAAAGGACAGCATGGAGGCAGTCGATAAATTGGAAATGCAGTATTACGAGGCCCAGCTGGAGTTATACGATGTGAAGTTTGAGATTTTGAAGAATGAAGAGATGCTGT
The DNA here is from genome assembly GCF_902713425.1 of Acipenser ruthenus. Classification (NCBI taxonomy): domain Eukaryota; kingdom Metazoa; phylum Chordata; class Actinopteri; order Acipenseriformes; family Acipenseridae; genus Acipenser; species Acipenser ruthenus. The sequence continues at coordinate 25,629,039 of NC_081212.1, read as the reverse complement.
TACTGGCTCAGTTAGACACTGTACGGAGACAGATTAAAGGTAATAAAACCATTATACTGAAACAAAACTGATCTAAAAAAATGATTACTTGAAAAGGCTGCAGTAAACTTGGTTTGGTAGTTGGAATAATTCCTTTTACAATTATTTCTAGGCGACTGGTATGTGTGTTTTCACAATGTAATCAATTGTAGTACATGTTTTTAAGAATATTTTTTTTTTTGGAAAATGCAAACTGTAATTGCACTTTCTGGGCATGCAGTTAGTATTTTGCTATCGTGCCTGGTTTCATATTTTGTGTAGGGGTGACTTGTTTAAACAGTGTTTAGTTGACCGTATTCAATTTATGGTACCTCGCTGATGTTGTAGAGATGAAGGAGGAAGTTGTTTATTACGACACGTGTGAGAATCTGGATGAGCTGCTCACAGCTGAGCAGACTGGGGGACTGAGAGACACAACCTCATCGGAAATGAACACTCTGCATCGACGCCTTCAGCAGCTGGAGGTCCAGAGAGGAGGCATCTGCTCAAGGAGGGCCTATCTGAGGAACAAGAAGGTACTGCAAATACTACACTGCATGGAATAATAAACTGAGCTTCAGTACAGTAGAGAAGTGCTTAGACCAGGTGCTTCTCTCAACAACAAAAAAAACAGAAGCAGGGCAACTATGTGATTGCTAACACATGAGCGTGTTACCTTCACATTGGGGCATGTTTAGTTTAGTTTTATTTATTCAAATCTTCAATTAACTCCATATTGTACCATTAAGTACCAGATTCATTTTTTCTTTTTGAAAAAATCAGAACACAAGCTGTATTTTGTGTAATTTGATACAGTACATTTAGACAACTTTTGCGGTTAACAAAACTAGAGTAAGTTATCAGAACAGTATAGTTGAAGAGAATTTAAATAACACATAGATGCCAGTTAAAATTCTCTGTTAAAAACCCATTACTTAATGGGTTAATGTTTTACGAATGAAAAAAATATACTGTATATGATTAGAATTATAATTGTATTGAATTATATTGTTTGGCTTTCTCCTTTAAAGAAAAGAAAATAATTGAGCAACAGGACTTATTTCTAGTTTTTTGTGTTGGAAATCTGAAAGGAAGCATAATAGGAAAGTGTTCTGGTCGCTGGAGTCACAGTGAAACTTACTTTCCTAAAGGATCAGTGTGTGGAGGCCCATCAGCTCAAGCGCAGGCAGGCAGAAGTCAGCACAGTCCGCTTCCAGCAGCACCACAGCATTCAGATGGTGAGTAGCTGCTGAACACAGGTAAGGACTGGCATTGCCCGCTAATGCTGCCACTGCAGAGCTGCTTTGAGTGACTGTGTTTATTCTGTGTTCTAGAAAAGAGAGCAGAATAGGGATGAGGACAGGAAGAAGAAGGAATGGGTGGACCAGGAACGGCAGAAGACACTGCACAGACTGAAGGCCTTTAGAGAGGTGACTGCATCTTTTAATGTGTGCTGCATTTAAGATTGAAAATAAACTGTTCAGTACTACTCAAATTGCAACTGCTCACAGTCTAGTCCATGCACATGGCATATTCTAACTCTTGTTCCTTTATTCCCTTTGCCTTGTTTCAGAAATGCCCAGCAAGTCTCGTGTTAAAGGCACCCTGTTCCCAAGCAGCGGCCACAAAAACCACAAAGACACCCAAGAAAAACAAGGGTGGTCAGAATAAGCAGAACGACATCCCCGTTCAGATCTTCCTCCCGCCCGGCTCTCCTCCCCAGCCAGGAGAGAGTGAGAGGGTGCCGAGCCAAGCCTCTCCTCCTCCCCCTCCCCCTCCTCCTCCTCCTCCTCCTCCTCCCCCGCCCCCACCCCCACCCCGGCCCCCTCCCGCTCTCTCCACACCCTCACACCTGCAGGCCGATGGGCCTCGGCCCCTCGTCTGTGGAAGACAGCAAGCGCCTGACTCAGCGAAAAATTCTCTGAAACAAAACATAGGTAAAATATCAATATTCATGATACAGACACCTGTAATGTGTCATTTATATTCCAGGCATTAGATATTTAAGTTACACATGTCTTATTCCCAGGTGTGTCTGTAATTGTGCTCTACTCACATTTTATTTTCTGTGACTGAAGAAAGTGCTTCTTAACTGGTAGTGAATTAGGAGGCTGGCATCCATTTGTCATGACTGCATTCTGAGATTGAAGTTATCACTTAGATATACATTATCCTCACCATTTAAAAAATGTTATGTTTCAGTAAAATCAACTCTTAAGCGAGTGGTAATCGCAACTTTAAAATCAATTTTCTTAAATCTGCCCCCCGCCCCCATGTTGGGCTGTTAAAAGGAATTTGTCCCCTTTTTTTTTTTTCACACTGCAGGTTCAATGGACGAGGTTTTGGCCTCTTTGAAACGAGGCCAGATCTTACTGCGGAAAGTAGAGCAGCCTGACCAAGCAGCCACCAACAGACCTGCAGACATCAGAGACAGCATCTTATCAGCCATCAGAAACGGAGTCGCACTGAAGAAGATAAAGCACGTGCCTGACGGGGACGCAAACAAGCAGGCAGGGAACGATCTGGAGCGCAGTATCAAAGCAGCCATGCAGAGGATGAAAAACGTTTCCTCCGATTCGGACGATGAGGACAGAGGGGACTGCCAGTCAGGAGAGTGGGACAGCTAGGCGTCCAGCTGCCCAGGACTGACTGACAGACAGGAATCATGAGGAATTGCTATTGTGAGAAGAACGACTTTGTGAACTTATTTTTTTCTTCTTTTTCTTTTTTTTTTTTTTTATTCAACAAACATTTCTCTGGCTTTGAAACATGACATCTATTTGACCTTTTTGTTTTGAAGTGTCATTTAATATGTCTTTGTAAAACTGGTACCAGAGCACTGGAAACTTGATTTTCTGGGTTGTTAGAGGTTGTTGTCAGTTTGCACCTGGCTGGGCTCTATTATTATAAAATGCTTGAGGTAAGTATAACTTTCTAGAATGAAGTCAAATATTTATGTATGTAGCTAATACATAAAGAGAATGGTGTGTTTGAAATCATTGCCAAATAAACTACAGAAATGTAGACATCAATTATGGGAAAACCCATATAAACAAGGCTATGTTGAATATTTATATGAAGTAGTTTCTTTAATGCTCCTAGTCAAGCATTATAAAAAGCTAGAACGGACCCATAAAACAAGTGTATGATTGACTCGTCAGACACTTGCAATTGAAGATGATCAAGATCTACACATCTTGCACTGAGAGCTCTGTGCACTTTCTTTTTTAAATGGTTGCATTTTCATCCCTTTTTTTATTTTCAGATGGGGAAAAAAAAATAACTATGTGAATATTAAACATAAAAAGTGCCTTGATCTGTGCTGCTGAATTAATGAATCCGTTGAAATGATGCATTTGAATAGTTCTGTTTTAAAGGAAGAAAACAAAGACCTATCAAGTCTTTGCTGTCCCTTCTTTGGGTTTTGCTGCTTTGCATGTCCTCAGAAACCCCTCGGATAGAGATGTCGTGCTTGGGTTGACAGGTTCATGTGCAGTGCAAGACGATTCAGAGAACGGCCACTACATACATTTATTTTTCAGATGTTCTTGTTCACAACTTACCAGGCTAGCACCTGACTCAAAACCTTCGAACGCCAATAATGAAATTGTTTAACTAGAAGTCCCATTGATTTAGGCAGGTCGTACCACTCTTGCAAATGTCCAGCTTTCTGTAAGCAGCCTTGTTTATTCGCATTGCCATCTTATGGATGCAGAAACTACAGCAATTATTTCTTTCTAAATATAAAACTATCCCTTAAGCTGGCCAGCATTTGAAACCATTCAGTGCTGCTATTTATTTGTAGCTTCTAACAGAACACCAAAGCCATGAACCTAATGTTAACAAACAGGATTATTCTGTGCCTTGTCTACAGTTCTCCCATCTTACATGTATGGTAGTGCTTGCAAATGGCGAGTTTAGAACCTGTGTTATGTAAATGAATGGAACTTGATTTTCTTCATCTGTTTATTGTCTAAGCACTGTATTTAAGTTGAGTGGTAACGTATTACAGACATACCTTTGAGTGTAACGAGATGTAATAACACAATGGTCATACTGTCAATAAATAAGAAGTTGTTATTTAACATGACAGATATCCCGACATTGCTTAGAAAGTCACATACATATATTTTATATAATAGATTCTCTATACTATATATTATTGTCAAAACACAGTGGCTAATTAGTTGTTGTCTATATGTTAGTACACATTTTAAATATTATTTAATAACTCCAATAAACAAACCATATCAAAAGACTGGCACCTTTTCATGTATGTTTGGTCGCCATACATTACAGTAAATCAACTACCAGTTTATTTACAGTAGACTCGGACCGGATCTTATTCCAGTTAGTCCAGAGTACTGATCATAATTTATACCATACTAAAAATGACTTGTCTTTGTGATATGTTTACTGTATTATTATATTTCATCACACATCTGTAATAAATTTGAATCAAACCCAATAGACATCCTGCAATTACGTTGTTGAAGTTTGATTTCATAATGGTAGGTCAGCTTGGATTACAGAGAGTCTACTGTACTCGTCTTTTCTGATTATTTAATTGCTCATTAGTATTGTACTGATTTGTATCGCATGTTTATTCTGTTGCAGGGGTGGCCAATCCTGGTCCTGGAGAGCCACAATCCTGCAGGTTTTCTGGGTCCCTAAATCATCCATGGCCAAAGACATAGGAAACATGTTAGTGTTGACCAGTTAAAAAAACAATTGGTTCAATTAAGAAAATAAATGGCTCAATTAAGTAATTGAGAACTCGGGTGGAACGAAAAACCAGAAGACCCTGCTGCTCTCCAGGGCCAGGATTGGCCACCCCTGTGCTACTGTATTGAAAAGAGGTAGATTCCTCTCAAAACTATGTCTAGCTGTGACCACAAGAGGGAGCTTGGAGGTTGCTGAAGCACTGATGAACAAAAGAGCATTCACTTCACAAGGTAAGAAAGCTTTTCTCAATTTAGAACGCCAGGTTTAAAATGACATAAATATTATAAGGGCACAGAGTATTATGTTTACAGTGTTGTGCAAGCTGAATATCCACTTTACTAGACCTTAATGCAGCCAAAACATACTTATTTGTTTATTTAGCAGGCACCTTTATCCAAGGCAACTTACAGAGACTAGGGTGTGTGAACTGTGCATCAGCTGCAGAGTCATTTACAACAACGTCTCAACGGAAAGACGGCGCACAAGCGGGTTAAGTGACTTGCTCAGGGTCACAAGCCTTTTTCCTGAACCACTGGATCACACTGCCTCCTATAATATGATACACATTTTATTAAAATAACAAATGTAATAGATTTACAGTGATGCTGTGGTGTGGTCTCAGCTTCCTGGTGTACATGTGTCCATTGTAATAAATTGGAACAGCCTTGTACAAAGGGACAGGGACTGATCTACCCTCTCCTGTCCTCTCTCTGAGTTGATGAGAAGTGTGCTGCAGTAGTCAGTGGGTGTAGAATTTCATCTTGTGCACTAAATGCATTATAAATGTAAAAGTGCCACTACGATTTTAATATGTCTTTATTTCTGAGAAAACATGCCCTCATGTAACACAGTTAGTTACCGTGCTACAAAATAATGAGCCCTCTAAAAATTCATGTTGTTGCAGGTTGCGGTTATAAATTATTGTGGTTGATAGTTCTTACTCTTTTAAAGCAGTCAGTGATTATTACTTTGCCACGGTTTTATAACACTTTGCATACATAATGTCCCTGGTGGAGTGATGTCACATTTTATTTCACCGTCATTACACATTTGCAAAAGCTTTGTGCCTTTGGGCAATTTAAGGGACACCTCTAAAAAAAGGACCCTAAGCATAGATCAAACCATTAGAGCAAATAGAAATCCCAGCAACCAGTGTTGCCATGGAAACAGAACTGCTCTGTGGTGGTAGCCTACAGTAACATCTCTGCAACACATTCTTAATTATGTTTTACCAACTCACCCACTCAACACAATGACAGACTGTGCAGGTTTGACAGAGCTCTGTACTACCGGACTAACCTAGAAAACATTTTTCTTTTTCCTTTTCCTTGTGCTATTTGTAATTGAAATACCTGTTGTTTTCCATTAAACCTTTTGTTGTGTAAAATGATTTGAAATGATTGCTGTGGTATGCATAGGTGCCGTGTTGGAGATGGTGCAACTTCCCCCTAGAGGGTCTCAACTGAATTGAGGTCGAGTCATGAACAGGTCAAGGTTGCATGGCAGCTCTTAGCTGAATTTCGTACCACATGCAGTTCTGACAGCAATGCATGGGGATGGATAAGGTGCTGTATACGCATTCAGCAATAGAGGGGTCAGGTACTGGAGTTAAGAACAGGGACCTCACACACCACCCATAGCCTATCCAGTTACCAGATCCCCACTCTCTACTACTGTTGAACCCACAGGGTAAAATTGAGCAGCGTCTCCAGGCAAGGTGACCACAATTATATGCAAACACACACACACAGGGCATGCAATAAAATGTGGCAGTTTGACTGGGGGGCAGGAGTCGCAGGGCACGCACACAAACATCTTTACATTATCCTGTAAGTCTGGGATATTGCTTATGTGCAGTGGAAGTGAAATCAATAGTCAGACTAAGTGGAGATCAAGTTTCCAAGGCAACATGCTTTTCTATTACAGGCATTTAAACAGGAAAAAAAGAACCACTACATTTCTCTGCAGCAGCAGCAAGAAAGACAGAACACAAGAATCAGTATCTCTTCCTAATTTCTGATTCAAATGAAAATAGCGTGATTGAAGGGGATGCCAGCCCCATTCTTCTAAGCTCTGGTAGTATTCCTAGAATCAGGATTAGTGCTGCTATTCTGAACACACCCAGCAAACAAATGATTTCATGATTTAAAATCATTCTGGGATCATTAGATCTAGCTGGTGAACGAGGTTCTATTACTGTCAGGGCTCAGTTGCAAGCTGGCAAGGTTCATGACGGTTGTTTTCAGAGCATATTGTTGGATTGATGTGACACATTTGAATTGAACAATTTTAATCATCTCTGCTATATCTGAGGACTTTTCAGAGAGAAGCTCGATTTCAATAAATAAAACAAGAACAGGTTCACAGTGATGAAACTTCACATAGAAAAGAAAAAGAAACAAGACGCCAACTTTTAATGAAACTATATTTTAACAATAACCAAGTCTATATGATACAGTAAAATCAGATATAAATCACAAACGTACATAAGGGTTCCTTTTGTTAAGGGAGGAAGGAAAAGGTTTTCAGTGTACTCAAGTTGTAGTGTGAGAGAAGACCCAGATCAACGGTCACCACTTAAACTGATTTCAGCGCTTGGAGGAGATGCGGATATATTCATTTTTGGGAGAACAGGATGATAAAGTGGTCCATCTGTAGTAAACACTAGCTTCATCGTGTCAGAAATAGATTTGAAACAGGATACAAAATATACATTTACAAGCAAAGTAGTGTTTCCCACAAATGTAACATCTACAACGAGATCTCTTTCCGGTTTACCCAACTGTATTAGTCTCATCATTATTAAAAGACACAAGCTAATCATGTAGGGTATACTATCCCACTACAGATATAGTAGATTGTTGTAATGTTTGTCATTTTCAGGGAGGCAGTAGGATTTTATATGTGGGATAGAAAACATTCTGTGCTGCCTTTCGCTGTGAACTGAACTAAAAGATAAATCCTTCAAAACATGTTATAGTAGCAAACTAAGCAATAGTTAATAGTAAGCAACCCAGCTGCCCAGGGCCACCCATGCTTGCTATTTAAAGAATGATGCTCAATGAGAAAATAAGGCTATTCAGTAGTTCTTGGGTCAGTTTTAACCAGCTCTATTCAACTGCAGGCACTGGCATCAAACGTGGTTTCAATTAACAACCAGCCTTCATTAGTGGGACTGGTCAAGGTCCCTGGCTTCTGTTTTTACATTCATAAAGTTTGAAACTCTGAAGTCCAGAATTAAAACAAACCCTCTCCTGCCCTCACCCCAATACAAAAAAAAACTAAGAGGACAGAAGCACATTCTTTACAGGTTAAAACTACTCAGTAAAATAAATAATTCATCATCAGCCGAATGCAAAAACCCTTCCTGTGCATTGCGCACACTCCTTCATCCAGTCCCGGGACCTCTTCTTAGGTCGCATTGCTTTTAACACAGATCCCCATGTTAATTAAAAGCAAGCCCAGCCATTCCTGTCTTATGCACATACAATCCTGCAAAATGTGCTTTCAAAGCCCCTGTAAGCCCCCGACAACTTCCACCCCCTTTCATTTTAAGAACCATTTAAAAGAAACTGCCATTCCGAATGTCTGTCAAAGTCGTTTTAAAATCTCCGATCTAAAACAGCCGGCATAATACTAGCTTCCACAGAGTTCTGAGAGAGTTCATGCAGGCTCACACTGCAAGCTTGCATCAGTATTCAAACGTGTATGTCCCTGTACCTATAATTTTTATTTACCAATGGCTTCTCTATTGAAGGGATTATTTAGCCTAACCTACTATTGCACAAAAGAGCCAACTTCCCAGCATTTCAGATACATACATACATACATTTGTTTAAAGGAAAAGGGTATTTAAAAAAAAACAAAAAACACTGGCGATACTTATACACTTATGATGCCATGGTAACTACACTAATTTATTTCTATTTAAATCTCTGAATATGCTTGTGATGTCATTATATATATATATATATATATATATATATATATATATATATATATATATATATATATATATATATATAAAGCATGCATTGGTAGCTCAAAATTGCTGTTGACGTTTTATTAAAAAACCCATGAACCGGAATATAAAACTGTCAATATAGAATATAGTATCTCAACTCTGTACATACATATAATGGGATATTTCCTCTGACACATTATAATCTGTTAAGCAGTTGGGAGCTTTAGGCATAAAATTTGAGCTGTACTGTGTGCTGCCTTCAAACAAATAAAAAATATCTATCAGGCAACAAGAAAAATATCAAAAGATCTCTTTGCTTAGTATTAGAAAACAATGGCTTTCTGCCGGAAGAGAGGATATTTTCCCAGTACTGAGGCACTTTGCAACACTGTGCAGTTAATGTATGTGCATATCATAATAAAAACTGTCTTAGAGCTCACCTGAGATCATAAACGTATAAACTGCTGCCAATGACTTAGAATTGACCTAGTTTTCTCCTAACAATATCCAACACCGTGATATTCACTCAGAGCAGTCCACCAGAAAGAAGTTCCTGTGGTGGCCAGTTACAATGGATTTCATTGTGTCAAAGATTATGATCTTTAATCTTGGTTCCCATCGTTGCTCCAGCCCTTACGAAGAAAAAAAAAAGATCTCATTTTTTTCCCCCCCTGCAACTTAACTGCATATACCTTGAAGCGTCCCAGATTCCTAAGACAGAATCTGCCACCACCAGTCTATCGCACCCTAAACACTTCAGCAAGCAGCACGTTAGTTTCAAACACAATGAACTCAGAACTTCTACACAAAAAGATGCACACAAGTGAAACATTCTAGTCATACGTTTTGTTTTGTTTTGTCTTGTGAAACACACGTGGGAAGCAGTATCACCAGAAAGGCCCTGAATGGTTTGTTTTGCTTCCGAAATCCTGACTTGTCAGTTATCTACTCCCAGTTTGGACAGTCCTTGTCTGAACTCGTGCAGTTCGTCAATCTTTCCGTCTAGGACATCCATGAACTTCTTCAGCTCTGACTTCAGCATGCTCTGTTTGAGCTCGCTCTCGCCAATGTCTGCTTGCAGCGTTTCCATTCTGTTTCCCATCTCTTGATTTTTCAATTCAGCAGCCTACAACAACAACAACAACAATACAAAACAAATAATAATAAAAAAATAGAGCAGCTTAGGACTTGACATTTACACACAGTGCACTGCCAACCATTTTTAATGAAATCTTCATGCTAGCAAAAGTACCCTGACAGAATTAGTCACCGGTCAAATGATTCATAGTTCTCATTTCCTTTGTGCTTTCAATAACAAAGCATCTTGCAAGATGCTGAATTCTAAGCATTTAAAACACAAGAACCCTGTAATATTTCTAGGTTCAAAGACTGACCCAAGTATAAATTAGCAATGTTGCAAGAAGAGGCAAGCCACACAAATTTACTTGATACAGCGTCTCTTGGAATCTTCCGGCTCCCATACGGAACTCAGTCTGCTTAAAGCCACATTACGACTTGGAAATAACTTGATTAGGAGAGATCTGCTTACTGGGTTACCATTGTACAGAAACAATTCAAAATATGCAATTGTTGCCTTTGCAATTTCCTTTGTGTACACGCTGTACGTCAGAAACCTGATGAGAGATAATTGCACTTCTGTGATGGAATGAAAAAAAAAAAAAACAAAAGGGAATAATCGCATTACTTTGCCTTTGCAAATTCGTGTGTATGTGTGTGTGATTTACTAGGGCAATATAATAATTCAAAACTAAAGTCCAGATTTGCACCATAAACTGAAATAACAGGAACTTGCACAATAGTAATAATTTCTTTATTTAGGAATATTGAATTCTAGAATAACGTAATTTAGCGTACTATTATAAGGAAAAAAGAAATAAATCTGCAATGTGGGAATTGCAACATTTTTGGATGTGGCTAAGTAGCAGAGACATCAGTGTAGTTTGACTTTACAGTACTTACTAGAAACAAGCATCACATTCAATTTAAACTGCCATAATGTCACTGGGCAGTCACGTCTTACTTGCCATGACAAATAGATGTGACCGTCCCGGTCACTGATCTCAGGCTGCTATTTAAAGCGATGAGGTGTCACATCCTGGTAACTCAAATAAAAATAGCTAAAGGCCCTTCAGTTCTTGAAGGGGGTTGAGGGAGAAGTAAAACATTTATGTGCATCTAATAAAAGGAGATGGGCCTACAAATGTTACAAATAAATATTCAGCAGAGTACAGCATGCAATGAATTTTGATCTGGATTCCTCACTCACATAAAAGCCTCTCAGAACAAAGGCCTAATAGCATGGTACTTTCATCATGTATATTGTATCCTGTGGGTTTAAGTCTAAAAAGCTTGTCTTTTTGTTTTTCATCCTCTCCACATTCCCCAATTTTAGTAATGGCGAGGTGGACCACTATAGACCAATATTATAGCACTTTAGTTTTAGAGAGTGGTTCTTTCGTTACCTACAAGTGTTTTGCATGAAGCTTGTGCTCAGTTTTGATAAATCATAAATCATTTGATAAGGAATGCTGCTGCGGTACAACACATGCATCCACTGTTTGTTGCAAATCATAAACCCAGTTAGGTTCTCCTGTTTCGTCAACTGAGACATAACTCCTGGATACAGAGTAATGCATAACAAAATAACCTGTAGGCACACATTTAGCTTATACTGAAATCTTGAAGGTTTTATTGTGGCTACAAATCCTAGCAACTTAGGGAGAAAAAAAGAGGAGCCAACTCTTTAAGCTTCACTTTCCATTTCAAGGCAGATGATATTATTAGGAACATACTGTATTGTGCCCTACTTTGAAAAAGGTGCCAAGGCGAAGTTTCAGAGGACTAAAACTGCCAAGAAGCCACTCCAAACAATAATGTAACTGTTTCATTCTGCAGCTGAGCTGCCTCTTCAGGGGTGGAAATAAGGCTCCTATTGCAAAGCTGTTTCACCCACTGGGAGTCTTATTTCCAACCCTGCTCTAGCTAGTTTTGTACCATTACCGCTGCTGTATATTTCTCACACAAATGCCCTTTCTTTGAAAATGGGGCCTCCTTCTGTATGAAACGGATAGCCAGTGTAAATATGTCCAGCTAAAACCAAAACTCCCATTCAGGTGACCGTGCCAGAATGTTAAATGTTTCACACTAAACTCTGGAATGAGGCTGACAAGAGTCGCACACATAACACCCCCTGTGTAAAATGTTAACGGCATTTTCTCAGCTGAGTGGCATGTGATTGTTCACAATGGCTTGCCATGTTCTGGCAGTGTGCAATACTGTTGTTTTTTTCTTTCTTCACTGTACCTGTAGTTTCTGAGTCATCGATTCACATTCCTCCATGAGCTGGGGGATGATTTCTGCTTGCTTTCTCAGGTTTTCCAGCTCCTGCACAAACACAACAGAACCATATCAACCGTTAGGCATTTTTTTAATTATGTTAATGAGGAGCCTTTTTATGAAGTCATTTATTTTTAAAACAAAAAGGTTACTTAAAAAAGAATACACAAGTCACCAGAGAATGAAAAGGTTGGAAGTTCAAACCTGACCTTTCCTTTGACTCTTTATAGCAATTGCACAGCAACAACACTATTTTGAAGGCTTTATCGTAAGTGTCAGAATTTGAAAACAGAAAACATGTTCATGTTAAAAAGTCTCAAATCAATAGAACTGACGAGCTGCTAAATGTACGTTAACACTTTCACACCAGTTCTGTAATAATAACACTTTGTTTTGAGTTTTACAAAAGGCACCAGGGTAAATGCTTTGTCAACGTCGCCCCGAGTTAAGCCTTGTGCCAAAAATCACAGCATTCGTTCAGTCAAGGCAGGGATTCAATTATGTTGTCAAGTGAGTAGTCATAAACACTGCGACGCTGCCATTACTCATGGCTCGGCACCAATTGAAACTAAAGAAACTAAACAGATTATTATTGCTGGTAAGGGATGTAGAAGAAAAAACAAAAGAAAAAATTAACGTTTCACAACAAAAAAAAACACCTGAGAGTTGAAAAAAGGCTAATGTCTTTAGATTATAGCGACCCCCGGATATTAAACATGTAACAATGAACCTGCCTTGCAGGGCCAGGACAGCAACATGTGCCACATGAGAATGTCAGCAGGACATGGGCGAAGGTGAACAGCAATGCACTGACAGGGAAAGGCAGGTTCCTCATGTTCCATTGCAGCTGATGCAGTAAAACTTCATTTAAAAGTACCTGGGGATGGCCTTGCCTTGCTATTACTGCTGATATATCAAAGGGCTTCAATGCCGTCTCCTTGTGAGAGTGTTGATTTGTTTTGACAAATACCCCAGTTAGTATGAATGGCTCAGGCTTTATTTGCAGTCAGATTGATCCCCCTCCTCAACTCGGATGGTCCTTATTCGCGATGTAATAAATGATAAAGCAAGGCATTGTAAGTGCTTATTCACTGCACATTAATGGGCTCCAGAAACATCTGCTCCCCTCCATGCTGCTGCTTCCATATCAAAACGTTAGTAATTATAATAATGATGATGCAATCAGTCAGTCCAATACAGAGACACTTCAGAGTTCAGTTACAGAAAAGAACAGCATTTCATATTGAGAAGCAGGAAATACTGCTGAAGGAGGAGGCTGATAATAGGCAGTTAGCGAGCAAGCAGCTGCTTCCATTGGAGACAAGAATGAGGCACCTGTCAGCGGCAGGGAGGGTCCCACTGATCAGTGAAGACTGGAAGCAGCATGGCAAGTGAAGGGTTAAGCAACAAGTGCACAGGTCTCCAAGAGCAGTGACATCTCGATACTGTCAATGGTTATAGATGGAAGTCTGATTCATGTTTGAAATGCGGTTTTATCTGCAGATGCTGTCCTCCACTCGCATTCCCTTCTCGTGCACAGTTATTTATTTAAACACCTCAGGAGGCACATATTATATTACATTATATAGAAATGAAATTCTAAAATGATTCCCAATTTAAAAAGTTTAAAGAAAAGGCAAACCAGCTATTAGGGACACTACTGCGAAGTGACGTACAACGAAAACCTGCCTTAACTCACTTCATCATTATGATTAATTGTTCCCACTGACTTAAATAATAAGATTTATGGAATTAATGAATTCCCTTGTGGGCTAAGCCAACACATTATTAAGTAGGTTCCTTAAACGCTGCAAAAAAAATAAAAAGTTAAAAAGTTACAGATTTCTGTAAATATGAGGAATTGGGGGATTGTGCAGGCTGGACGCAGGCAATTCAGCCCACGTTCAAATGCACCCGCAAAAGAATGCACACTAAGCAACAAATCAATATTTTCATTTTAGTGTTTAAGGTAATCAGTTCCCTGGGGGGAGACGCAGGTACAATTCGTTTGAAGTAGATGCTTTAGCGCTAGATAAATATGTCATCTATACACAAACAGCCATTTTCATGTTTAATAACCTCTCTTTGTGGAGAGGCATACATCACAGCACCAGCACACTGGCACTTCTGCAAATACAGGAGCAATTAGTGGGGACAGCAGACCGCTTTACCACAATTCCTTTCTTTACTTCTTTTAGTAGAATCAGCTTAAGGAAATATATGGTTAAAGATGAAGCAGCATCTAAAGGTGGATTGCCATCATGTTTTAACCAATATATTATGAATGTGTGGTACTTCTTAAAATAGATTCAATAGAAAAATGATAAGCACATGTATTTAGAGTAGGAGGTAAAGACACTGAGAGAAAGGCCTCGGGTTTGTGTAAGTCCTGCCTGACGTCACTGCAGGTTCACCTACCAGGTCTTTCTCTTGAATATCAGCCTTCAGCGCTTCCAGTCTCAGGCTCAGTTTCGCATTGTTCTCTTTCTGGATCTCTGCTTCTTCACATTGTGCTTCTAGCTCTGCAATCTGTGGAGGACACAGCCGTGTGGCACGTGGTCAACAAGAGAACGCAAAAGGGAAGGTCAATTGGATTTACAGGAAGTATACACGAACGCGGCACATTTTATGACAAATATATTTACCTGTATCTTAATACATATTCCTACTTAATGATTTCCACTGCATGAGAGTAGTGTTTTAGATATGTTTTACAATTCCATTGGTGTTGTTAACATTATAATTATTAATGTAAGATTTATTAGATACAAGAAACTAGCCAAGTATTTATTGCCACATTTATTATATCTTTATGAAATGTTGTGTTTATGAATTATATTTATTCTAGATTAAATGTATCTTTGTATCTATATATATATATATATATATATATATATATATATATATATATATATATATATATATAAACACACAAAGATGCACATGCAGTGTACCATTTTGTAATAATTGTTCAATAAAAATTATAAATGAGAAAAAACATTTTTCATGCAGATAAAACAGCTGAAGCCGTCCCTTATTTATTTAAATTGTGCACAGCTCTATGGGCCTGATTGCCATTCAGAATACCACCATTTCAATTAATCATTTCTATCTGGATTGCAAATGAGTGCATGGAAGTCAATAGTGTCACAATATACAACTATCTTCAGCTGCTTTGTCTGCATGATAACATTCTCTTGCTTCTTCTCATTTATATTCAGTTATTGCAATTCTACTCATATATAAAATACACATTGCCATCAACAGCATGAGAACCATCACCATCAACAGCATGAGAACCATCTCTATAAATCACGTTTTGTGCAGATTTATTAAAGGCCTGCATTAATTATAGTGGTTTTGAATGGGACTGCATTGGAAAATGTGCTGAACTGAAAACAGATCAATTTTTCAAGGAACAAGCAGTGAGTTATTGGAAATAGATGATTCAACACATAAAGTGGGTAAATGCCCTTGGAGTTTTCTCTGTGTTTATTTGCAAGCTAGTTTTTCTTGAAACCCTGAAAAA
Source organism: Acipenser ruthenus (assembly GCF_902713425.1). Lineage (NCBI taxonomy): Eukaryota > Metazoa > Chordata > Actinopteri > Acipenseriformes > Acipenseridae > Acipenser > Acipenser ruthenus. The sequence continues at coordinate 25,613,446 of NC_081212.1, read as the reverse complement.
TGAACCTTTGGCAAGAAATGCATGCAGCTCTGCTGCAAAAGCATCAGCTGACACTGAAATGAGACTTGCCGGTAAGCCTCATTAAATGCACTGCGTCACGATTACGGAAGCCGTCCGTTTTCAAACTTTAATAAACCAGTGCTGGGCTGCTCTAACCTTTATCCGGAGATGATCGCTCTCTTCTTTGCATGCTGCTAATTGCTTTTTCCACTGTTCTACATTAGTTGCAGACTCCTCCAGCGAGTCGATTAGGCGAGCGTTGCTGTCCCTCAGGGTCTGAAGTTCTGTCTCCCATTTCTTAGCGTTGGTCGTGCTGGAAAGGCAGGTTTAAAAATCACACACACGAGGACAACTACGTGAATTACTCAGCTTTGACAAATGAGTATTCCACTAAAGCTAAACATTCACAAAGCTCCACAAGCAACTAAAAAAAAAGCATTGTGCAGTTATTTACAACATGCAGACTGTAGATCAGCATAAATAATGAACTGTAAAACACTTAGTATAAAATGATTAATTATTTAATAGAATTATTAGACTATATTCACTAAATCTGCAGAAACATTTTAACCTACTAAATATATGGTTGATTCAGGACAGCCACTAAAAAAGTGAGGTTCAACTGACTATCATGCGCTTCTCTGCATCGCATCTGCTTCCCAGCTGGAAATTAAAAACATGCAGCAGATCTTGGATGGACACACAGGCCAAGCTGTCATACAGTGCCGAGTCCAAACCAGGCAGACGACGGCAGGTATTCCTGGAATGTGTACGTGTTCAAGGATGCATTACCCCTGTGCCACAGCAGACTTCAACCTGTCATTCTCGCTTTTCAGGTGTGCCTCTACAGGCCCTGCGTGACAAGCCTTCTCGTCATCGGTGCCATTAATACTGGATGGCTGTGTGGAGGATGGAGTCTCACGCCCAGATTCCTGCCAAAGCAGAGCGAAACTGAAGTTCAGAAGAAGCACAGTGATGGCTGCCAGCACAGGCAACTTCACCTTACCCGCAAAAACTAGGGGGGCAAGCCAGCCTGTTTCTATTGTGGTAAAATTTGAATTTCATGCATGAAACGTTATTGATTTGGATTCAATTAACGATTGCACTTGATGCCTGAATTCTGTCATGTAACTCCACTGGTTGTAATTGAGACACTGCTGCATCCCCTGAGACTGTAGCTCATGCATCTAATCCGTCAGACACAATTTAGCAGTCTAAAAAGAAAAAGTTTACTCAGTCAGACAACTCTTAACAGAGGCTTATCGATTAATAAACATGTAGAGGAGGGAGAGAGAGAGATAGAGATAGAGATGGTATTGCATTCTCCTTGGATAATCAAGCTGAACAGTTTATCATCATAAGAGTCACGGTCCATTTCTTCTGTCAGATGCTGTTACTAAAACAAGCCCAGAACCGTGTGTCAATGGAAATCGAGTCCTTCTGTTCACTGCAGCGGCCCCATGCTGACTGCCCAGCCGATTGATATTGCATTGTCTTTGGCTAATGGCCTCAAAGTTTGTTCTTAAAAGTTTAGCATCCAATGACAAGCCATGGTCAGATTAGGATAGGAGTCTGAATAGTGTATCCTCATTGTGCTTCTACAAGATCATGTCTGGGTTTTTTTTAATTTTTTAATTTCAAATCTAGTTCAATCTGGGGAAAAAGGTTTTTCAATAACGCACCTGCATTAAGTCTCGTCATTAAAGTTAATGAGCTTCGTTTGCATAACCTTGATTTTCTCCAGTGTATAATGAGCCTCTACTCATCCCTACCCTTCAGATAATAGGTCAGGCCTGTCCGCTGGCAGATCACAAGCATTGGAGTCGCTCCTCTTGCAGTGTGGGACAGAACAACAGGGGTGTAGCTGTCTCTGTCACAGGACATTCAAAAAATGAAATAGCGCTTGTACTTTACTGCCTTCAAATCAACTACATTTACAAAGCTGCTCACACTTTTGCCAGTGATCTGTCACAATTATCACCCCTTCCTGCTTTGTAAAAGCTGCAACCAAGGATACAGGTGGGGTATATTTTAATGATCAATGATTCATACTGCCGCTCTGAAATATATCAACCTGATTTTCTGCTGCCTTCGTTTCAGTGTATTTTTTTATGGTTTGCAGTAATGTTAAGAAGTGGATCAATAAACCAACCCCCAGGCAAAAACACTAGAAAACCAGAAAACACTGGTCAGATCCGTCGCTTTATAAATAATTCAAATAGACCCTACTCTCGTACCCTTCCAAATAGAGGGTTCATGCAACACTAGCACAACTCTGTCAGAAGTCCTGTCGTACGCTCTGTACAGCTGTCAGGCCGTCTTAAACTAGCACTGCATGGTGGTGTAAGTTGCATGGATGTCATCTGTGACCTCATCGGCTACTACCCTTACCCCTTCTCGCTTTCTATTTCTAACACTGGAAGGATTGTATTACGGACTGGAGAGACTCTCCTCTGTATGTGGCACTGTCCTTCACCCACCCCCCTCCCCTCAGACTGCAGGGTATACAGTACAGTGTAGCGCGGGGCCCGTACTGTCCATTCAGTTTGTATTCCTACATAGTAAACTCCTTACCTGGGAATGATTGCTGGAGGCCTCGGTTTTCTCTTGAGATTTGTCTCTTGCTAGTTTTGCTGCTTCTTTAACTTCCTGGAACTTCTCCGCGAACTACTCAAAAAAACAAACAACAAAAAAAAACATTAAAAAAAATTCAAAACTCATAAGAAAATTGGGTCAACGGGTTTTAACATTTCATGGATGTCCTGGGAGTAGAATACACCCTGAGAAACACAAATTAGTACATGATTTTCTTTGTAAAACTGTGGAGTGTAAGTTTATCTAAGTGTTGTGCACATTATATTGTTACAAGGTCCTACAGCACATTGTGGCACAGGCTCTGCATTAGAGGTCGATACAGCTGAACTAGCCAGGCAACTGAAACATGTTTGTCTTATCAGGTCACTGGTATTATCTAGTTCTGCTTTACAATGGATAATTGACTCAGAAGAAAACAAACAGTCTCTTCACAAACCTTTTATCTTACCTTTGCCAGCTGCTGCTCAGATGAAAAGCCCAGGCCGAAGACGGTATTCGCTCTGCTGTCCGCCCACTGGCCAAACTTCTGCGAAGTCTTTGTGAAGGTCATGTTGGGGGTGATTGTGCTGTTAATGATGACCTGTGAATGAAACCAGCAGTGTTCACAGAGGACCACTATAAAAACACACAAGCGGGACAAAGGGACACCATTCCACCCATGGCTTTAAGTCGTGAGCAGCACTATTCAGCCCTGGGCAGAACCATGGTGAAGCAGTGAAGAACAGCACATATAACACCTGATTTGTAGATCAAGAAAGCCAAGCCGCTTTTGACAGTGAAATAAACAATGCACTTAAGAAGGATTGTAAGGTGTTTTTTATATTTTTTTATTTTGGTAAATCTCTGTTCCTAAGAGACTATGACCAGGAATCTTGTGGTTTGTTATTGGCTGCACCTGGCCTATTGAAACGATTGATCCATAGCTTTCACTTCATGGACGACGGACGCCATTTTGTTTTGAAGCCTGATCTTCTCTGGTTTGAAGAAGTGATATTGAAAACGCACCGCAGCTTTAACTTTAACCATGTAAAACCATGTTAAACCATGTTCCAGTTGAAGTTGTAATAGATGGTTCAGAGCTGTGATTCATAGGATGCCCCTACAGCATTTGTGCATTGCTGGTACATGCCCTACGCTGCTGCTACATGCCCTACGCTTTAGCCTGCATTATTTTTGTGTGCGCTGTATACAGATCTATAGAGAAGCTGCATTAGTTAGTTCTGAACACTGTAGAGTTTTCCAGCACCCCAAACCCTGGTACTGACAGATGAGCTGGACTGCTGAAGAGCTTTACTTTGAATAGAAACTGCCTGTGGCGGAACAGCAGTGTGATATGCAAATTACCCAACAATTAAGAGGTATGTACAAGACAGGTTAATTAAAATGCAGCCTTTGCATCACGGCAATACTACATGCACTGTATCTGAAGTGATGGTTGAAACTATGAATTATAGTCACCATGTATTTCACTGTAACACGGGTACAGAATCTCATATCCTCTTCTTAGCTTGACTCCCTCCCTTTCTATTCTAAGAAGCCTTTCAAAACCTCCATACAAGAGCTGGGAAGTGTCAGTGCAGTAATACGTACCATTGCAGAACATTAACTTTTTGTCAAACCATACGCAGTGGGTACTGCTCACGCAGACGAATCTACTGTAAGATTACAAAGAAACAATGGCAAGGCAATCTTAAACCTCATGTCACCAACAGACAACCTAATTATATCCCTTACTGTAAAACACACAGTACTAGCTAACTAACATCAAGTCCGTTTGCACTGCTGGAAGATAATATATATATATTATATATATATATATATATATATATATATATATATATATATATATATATATATATATATATATAAATAATTCTCTACCCATTAGCTAATGTAAAAATGTGAATGTAGGGGCTTGTGTAGATGTTATGCTCCCTAGCCCTTCGTTTGGTGTGAGGACACCTGAGTAGAAAGTAGTGGTTCTGTTAGGGATTGGGGCTAGGCAATGCAAAATATCCACTATGAAACCCAATCCAATGGAATCAGTTGATTGGTTTTTCAGGCAACAGTACTTGGGTCAGATTGAAGAACATCGTCAATGAGGCAGTACTCTGTATGATACGGTAGAGAGTACGATCCTTAGAGATTTTTACATTTTGCTTTGAATCTGATTCCAGGGTGTTTTAATAATTGTATCAATCATCTGGATCCACTTGATTAACTATGCAATAAGCAGCTGTTTCTGACTTCAAGGCATTGTCGGCTTTAATAAAAGAAGGATTGTGCTGATAGGTCATGGACCGGTCGAGCTCAGTAATGACATTTAAAAAAAAGTATTTTCAGCAATCAGCAAACACGTTAAATAATCAAGGTCAACGCTAGACCAACTGGCTAAACCTTTTTTTTTTCACTATCCAATCAACACATGGAGCTTGGGCTACTATCTCTGAACAGAGCGTTATTTAAGCAAACAAACCCTGCAATGGACACTGCAAGATAACCGACAACAGCTAGTTAAGCACCTGAGCCAAAGAATACAGAATATTTGTGTCTTGGTGTACAGGATTGCTTAGTGTGCTTGAAACTAAGCTGTCTTTACAGTGACAGCTCCGACTGTAAGCTCAGCAGATATGTACCGGTGGGACAATAACCGGATAACTGAGAATCTGACTTGCATAGATGTTCCTCATGGTTTAGAATATTAATACTTTAAAACCCACCTCAAGTAACCACGCAGAAACACTACCCCTATTCCATTGCAAGCTGTTGTTAGGCAAACCGTTTAAGAAAATGAAATAGTTTCAGTATACTGCACTTTGTTATACTGTGTATCTTCCCTAGATATCTATACCCTTGTGCCATTGTTGAAAGGGTTATAAGCTATAATAAAATCAATAATATGGGTTGAAAAGTGAGGGGAATCACTGAAAAAATCAACCCTGATACTACTACTACTAATAATAATAATAACAATACTAATAATAATAATATTAATAATATCAGCTGCCTGCATCTTACTTGCAGGTCTCTGATTGTTGCATCTACTGTATGACAGACAGTAGTCTCTGGATTATTAATACCACTCACATCATCATCCTCATCATGGGTAATGCATGTCACTTCAAGTTACATAAATGCACCACATATCATTGGCCATGGCAGGACACATTTCTATTACATTTGATGATCTTCCTGAATCCTACTAGATTTGTTTTCGTTTTTGGTTTTATTACAGCTGATTCCTGTCCTCTGGTTCTAGGTTTCATCTCTCAGGCAGGTATATATGCTATACACATATATACAGTAGCATATATATATATATATATATGATACTGAAGTTCAAAATATTACTCCTGAAATTACATATGTCCCTCAAATGTATCCCTAAAGCTAATGGTAAATGAATTGGGCTCTTCTAACTAGATTAAGTTCACAGTGAAATATACACTGTTTTTTAATAATAAAAAGATGATCAAAGCTGCAAATCTTCCCAGCTACTAGTCACTACTTCTGTAAAATTATCCCTATAAAATTTCCCTTAAAACAAAAAAGCCAATTATCAAGTAAAGACCTTGGTACTCTTTAATAGCCACTAAAAACACAGCATTGCCATAATTCAAATTCAATCGCTCAGGGGCCATGGCATTACAGAAAAGAAACAACAGAATAGGAAATGGCTCATTTTTTGGTAGTGAGGCTTCATCATGCATGCACTGTACAGGCCAGTCCTGTTGCTGTTGGAATGGATTGTCTGCCCAATGCAGAGATAGTTTCCCATAATTATATAGCACAGGTTTCATTTAGGCTGCTTAGCATCTCCATTATGAGGTATGCCGCTTAACTACAATTGTTAGTTTATAATACAGGATATCCAGACTTTTAATAGCCTGTCCTTTTATGGTAAACCGTGCCATCTGTAAAATGCCATGATACCTTTTCCAATTACTGGTGCTGCAAAGTCACATTGTGCTGAGCAAGAGCACACACCACTGTAGAACACCAGTATCTGTGTTCCAAAAGCATCTACTCATTATCTGGATCTCTGTATCTGGAATGTGGTTTTTATACCCTGCACCCCAATAGTATTTGCACAGTATATACATATTTTTTTATATATATATATATATATATATATATATATATATATATATATATATATATATATATATATATATATATATATATAAAAAGCACCAGGCTTTTGCTCACGTGAGTAAGATCTGCACTGTTAATAGCTGTCCTGGGAGCGCTTGCAATACCTTTAGCAATACAGCAAAAAATAAATTAGTAACAAACTGTCCTTAGAGCATGGAAATGGCACTGGTGCTGACGTCAATGACTTTGTTTTCTCCGGCAGGTGAACTAATGAGTAGATGGTTGGGGACCAGGAATCAAAAGCCTGACTACTCACAATCTGCACTGAACCAAAGCCACTGCTATCTTAGAAATAGGTTTGTTTGTTTTTTAATTGAGTATCTCATGGGTGTGCGGATTCATGCTTTGATTTAAAAGGTTATAAAGTAATAATGTTCTGCACATCCAGGGGTCTTACAGTGCTACCAGGTGCAGAAATGGGTTGACAAATACTGTAGTAATGACACAGTGTGACATTCCTAGCAAAATACCCTCTACTGCATCCTTGTCAATCACGTTTTCAAATCCCTTAAAAACTTAAAATAACAACTTGTCAGCAAACTGGGACAGGCTGCAGTGAACTGAAATGTCAGTTCTGATTAACACTCCTCTGAGCTGTTATTCGGTGGTCTGCAGGTAGATATTCACAGCCTGAATCTTGTGTTCTGTTCTGCTGTTCTGGGCTGCATGGACACAAAGGCAGCTAGTGGGAGACTGAAGAATACCTGAGAAAATGGCTTACATGCCTACATCACATAAAACACAATTCACGGTTTCCCATTGTCTTCCAGGGCTGGTTTGTGAGAGATAAGGTGAATCATCTGGGGCAGCAGAACATAGAAAGCGGCCTTCTCAGCTGGGAAGCCAGGCATCATCTTCACCACAGACACCCAGAATGGCAAGTGGGAAGCGGGAAGTGTGCCAAAACAGAACGTCAGGATGCAGAGTCACAGGCCCCTGGCAATGCCACTTACAATAACAGGATTGCCGTGCTCAGCTCTTAAGGGAGCAGCTTCAGTTACAACACAGAGGTATCGCTTCCCGCTCACTCCAAACCCAAATCCCTCCTCTTTGGTCCTTAGCCGTTCTGCCTTTGTTTGCACTCCTCCCCCCCACCCATTCGAGGTTAGTTATCCAGCGGTGAATTTTCAAAGATGAATGAAACCACTGTGACAGCATGAAACTACAGAACAAAACATAATTGCAAACTTGATATTGGCAGCTGAAGAACACTGAGGAGTCAACACCAAGGGAATTCATACAAAAGTCTAAAAAGCTCATGGTATCAGCAGTTAAACAGCAAGAAAGAAAAAAAAAAACATTCAGGTGGCATCAATGAACAATGAATCCACAGATTCATCAGCTCTGGTGGAGTCACATACTCAGGTGGTATCCCTTAAGATTATTCTTCTCAAAAGAGATACAGTATTGCACATTAAAGAAGACTAAGTTAACATAAGCCATGAATGCATTATTCTCATTAAACCTTCAGAGTAGAAACGGAACAGGATGAAACTAGCCATAGCGTTTTAATGTTAACATCCTTTCATTCCTCACATTATCGTTCCAACTGTGCTTCTGTTTCTGCATGGAAAGCAATTTCTTTCTGGAATGTTCCTAAAGTTCTAAAGAATCCCCAGCAGTAGAGCAGCACCCTCCAAAACAGCTGCTTATTAAAAACAGCCAGATTTAGTATGTGTGCACTGCAGCACTGCATGCCTTCAGTGACAACATGGAGATTGCTAGAATAGGGTAAAACTGGTGTTCACAGGTTAGTTGCATGACTTCACCCATTTCTGGTTTTCCTCTTGGCCAGTTTACTGTACACAGCTGACCCTGCCTCTCATGCTGCAATATGTCTTCTTGCAAGGTGGGCAAGACAGACACACGTATTTAAATATCAATTAGAACTTCCCATTTAATAAGAATTTTACGTTTCCTTTGGAATACAGCACTAATCTAAACAGTGACGGATCTAAACACCATCACTCTTTGTATTAATACAGATAAGGGTTTTGCCCTGGGGTTATTTATAGACCCACCCACTGACATCAAATACAATAAAGATACAGCAGTGAAATGGTTTTTGAAGAATACATTGCAGGGTGGCATTATAACGATTGTAAAGATACGCTAATGTTTAGATAATTAAGATAAGCCCACATGTATCCATGACAACATAAAATGTCAAGAAATGTTTGCAAATCTAGTGTTGTGACAGGCTGAGAGGAAATACATTACTTATAATTGCTTACATCAGCCCTCACTGGCAAAAACAAAAAAAGCACATGAATGTAGTGTGTAGTGTGGAGGCTGCTGATGACCTCCCTGACTTTCAACCTCCGGTAAGGAGAGATACCGCTTCTGGTTACAGTCCCTTTATGACAGAGCTATACGCTTTCTCTGTGCCGATAGGCTGCCAGGATATTTTAAAATACAGCTGAAGGTCTTCATCTGCCAGCTTCCCGGCATTAAAAAGGTTAAGAAGGTGGATTAACCCTTTTTTTTCAGGAAACGCAATCGAAGAGCAAGCAGGTGTCCCTCCAAGCTCACAGCAGCACCAGCTGTAACAGAGATTACATGCCAGCAGGGCTCCAAATCTGCACGATTATATGCCTAGTAAGGGGCCTGCTGCGTTGGTTGGCAAGTTATTTTTTCCCACGGCTAATCCTGTCCTAGGTAAGAGTGTGAAAGTTGCTGATGTCGTGTTTCCACTTTCCCCGGCACAGCTTGAGGCAGCAAAGTGGCAACCTGAGAGTCAAGATCCTGCTGCCAAGGCAGTGGCTGGACCTAATGAGCCAAAGACTCCCTTACCTTTGCTTTAGACAGCAGGTTAGCCTGTAATTATCATGGTCTAGTTTTATTGTACTTCACTGTCACAAGGATACAAAAAATAAGAATGCTCAAAAGCAATGGCACTTAAATGAATAACCTTTTTTTCAGTACTTTGTTCAGTGATAATTGAAAAACCTAAAAAAAAATAATAATAATAATAGGAAGCACAAGTTGGTCCTGCTTGTAAGACACAAAGCAGAGCAAGGACTCTACAAAGACTGCAGAATACAAACTGTCTTTATTATTAAGAACCAGAAAATATTAGATATATTCTCTTCAGACTCCCAACAAGGGAGATCATTAAAATCCAACGACAGCCTCAAAACATGCTGCATTGCTTAGCAGATGCAGAGCTTGATCTCCGAATTCAGCTTTTCTATTTAGGTTCTACTTTCTTTTCCATACATTGTGATTATTAAAACAAACAGAACATCCCAGGAGAGCACAGAGTGCGCTGTGGTGACGTCACTCACAAGGATGGTGGTAGGCAAGGTATCTGTACAATACAAGGCAACCTCTGTATGTAGGGCAGCAGTGTGGAGTAGTGGTTAGGGCTCTGGACTCTTGACCGGAGGGTCGTGGGTTCAATCCCAGGTGGGGAACACTGCTGCTGTATCCTTGAGCAAGGTACTTTACCTAGATTGCTCCAGTAAAAACCCAACTGTATAAACAGTTAATTGTAAGTAAAAAATAATGCGATATCTTGTAACAATTGTAAGTCGCCCTGGATAAGGGGGTCTGCTAAGAAATAAATAATAATAATAATAATAATAATAATAATAATAATAATAATAATAATAATAATGTGGACACAATGGAATTACTGTCAAACTTTCATTCTCAGACAGATCACCCTTTTACCAGAACAAGAGAACGACAGTTTTTAAAGCAGGTCTTCATCAAATACATGAAATATTTAAATACCTTACAAGAGCAGAAGCCCAGAACTGTAATCCTTTTTTATGATCACAAGAGCAATTTTGAGAAAAATGCAAATTTAAAGAACTGCTTAATTCTGGAAGGATAAAGTGTTCGGGTTAATGCTGCTTGCAGAGTGCCACAGTCTGCAGCCCAAATGCCAGTTAAAATCAGCTACAGACTAACAAAGTAGGTTTTAGCATACATCAATATTAAATATAAAAAACCCATATATTACAATATCTAATAAAAATTTATTTAAAAAACAACAACAAAAAACCCTATCAGTGTGCATACCTACTGCAGACTGAAGGATGTACATTTTAGTGACTTTTCTGTTATTTGCACTGATGGCATGTGTTAATATCGTACTGTATACAATATATAATACAACTGCAATAGGTTATAATCACCCAACACTGACTGACGTTTGTACCACAGGCTACTTTCTAAGAACTTCATTTTAAGCAACGGCTGGTGGAACACCAGTCCACTTTCACAGCCTCACCAGCCAGCTAATAGTTTCCATGGAAACACAACATGTAAATAGAGGCGGTCAGGCAGAAGGATAAGAGAAATCATCTCAAATAAGCTCTCTCTGTTTTGCAATGAAAGTAATTAACATACTGTATATGGTAGAACAGCAATACTGCCCTGAGTGTTGTAACCACTGGTCATTTCCCTATAGCTGAGGGGATTAAACAGAGGTTAAACGAACCCCAGTTTTACAGACGTTAAAAATAATTTACTATCATTTCCTAAAGCATTTACTGATCTACTGTACATTTCTTTGATTATGTTCACGTACATACCACTGAATAGTCGGGTTGCAGGGATACATGCGGAGCAAACTTCTATGGAAAGAAATCACAAGTAAAACTGAAAGGTGGTTTTAAGCATAAAATCAAAATTGCCTTTATTATGCTGTACCAATATATATAATCTGATCCAAACACCAGCTTGTGCTTCACTGCAATGAACAAGTTCATCTGAAAACACGTACCTTGGAGCCATCGACGCTGATAATCCGATAGCTGTTCCGCGTGCTGTCATAGAAGTAGGACACTGTGACGGCCTGCTTGCTAGCAGGAACCCAGTTCTTCTTGGTGGAGGGGTCAATCTGGAAGACATGGGCTCTGGTGGTGAAGATGGGCTGCTCCCTGGCGTGGGGAAGGACAGGAGAAATGAAGCCATGAGTTTGAGGCCGGTGATACACTACAGAGGAGAAATCCTTTTTGTATGACATTGTAGAGAGAACAGGCCTGATCTCTGACAGCTACATAAACTGATAACTCAAACAGATCTGTACATTACAAAAAAAAAAACCAAACAAACGAAAAAACAGCCAGAGCTAAATTTACTTTGCGAGTCAGCTCTCCAGCATTCTGCCCACAATCTCTGTCCTATTCCTGGTCAGACCATGTGACACCAGGCTGCTCTGGGTTACCAGCCATGGTCTCAGAAGTGCTAATAGAGTTTTATTACCCATCATGCCACAGCAATCCAGTACCATTAGCACATCAGCGCCTTCTTACTCTCAAAGTGGCATGTGTAGTTTCAGAGATAAATAAAACAGCGTCCGGTTCAAAGTGCAATCAGAGAATGAAAGGGTGCGCATGAATTGGATATGCATCAGCCCATATTAAAGTCCATGATTAAAACACACATACAATCATCCCTTTACTCTCTGTATCACTTCATATGTTGCTATTCTTAACTAACAGGAGATGTCTGTGCTTCACAACAGGAGGAGGCTGCGGTACTTGTTAGGCTTCCCTTAAGCTACTGTCTGCAGACGTTGAGATCACAGAGGATTCACAAGTAATTTGTCATTCTTTTCACATGCAACCACATGTTTCTATACAGATTGTATTATCATAACAGGTCTGGGGCAGTGGCACTCTGAGCTTTGGCACAATGGTTCTGCCAATAATCCTGACCCAATGAACCCTTCACAGTGTGTCTTCAGTGTGTTCACACTCTACCCCTTCACAGTGTTTCTTCAGTGTGTTCACACTCTACCCCTTCACAGTGTGTCTTCAGTGTGTTCACACTCTAACACAGACCTCCATTTTTTGGATTTTGAGGGTAAACACAGCACACTTGCTTAGGCAGCAGCATATGGGCTTGACGAGTGGTGCTTGGGTTTATATTGCCAGTAGCTTTTATATCATCTCCAGCAGGGACACTTTGGGTTTGCACTGTCTCTCTTCCCAGGGGACACTTTGTTCTAACTTCTCCACATGGTGTCTTTCTTTTCAGAATCATTACTAGACAGAGTCAACACCTGGCAGGGAATAAGCCTTTGAACTCTGGAGACAAAGATTCAAGACAAACGTTTGAATTATCTTTATGAGAATAAACAATATTGCAAGTAAATAAAAAATAAAGAAAGATTCGTGGAACTATAACTCCTGCTTTATTTATGCCTTTTTTGTTAAAATGTTAAAAGGTTGGCTTGGTGAAATCAAGGTTTGTTATTGTTCAAACTGTTAATGCTTACCTTGAGAAAGTCTTAGAATTCAGTACAACAGTACAAGGGAAAGGGAAAGGTTCTTGGATGCAAGCTCAAAAATAAAAACTGGAGCCATATGGTCATCCTAAACATAATGGATCTCTAACAATAAAAAAAGCCTACAGCTGTGCTAACATTCAACCAATTATTTTTTTTAATCAATAGGAAATCAAGCATCACACATTAAAAGAAATGCATTTATAATACAATATAAGGCTGCTACTTCTGTTATTCTGTGTGATAACTGAGGCTCTCAATTTCTTCTTCACCATTTCAGGCTTTGCTATGATCTGAAAGGAGTTGAATGAATTAAGTACATCTTGGCATTTAAGATAGTGCTACTTATTAATCTCCTTTTAAGTTGTCACATCTGAGCTCAGGTATCCTAGAAGCAATGGGATCCATATGTAACTAATACAATCCATAACAATACCTAGACTGCATTGGGAGCCTTAGCTGTTATATTGAATAACATCTCCCCAGAAATCGCCCTCGAACACCCACACTACATGTACAATAGTAATATCAGCAGGAATACCACTGGATACAGAGAACCACAGCGCTGGAGCAGAGGGTTAATGAAAAGGTCAACTCCATTCGAGTCCGGGAAGTTGTACAAAGAAAAGGAGAGATTTTGATCCATTCAGATACAATAACATCAAGAACAGTTAGCCATAAATCTTCCAGGATTGTTCTATTAGTCAGACCCACATCAGGCATCCTGAACTGGTTAGAAGAGAAGCTGTATTGAGACAGGGGATCACCACACCTCTCCACATCCTGAACTGGTTAGAAGAGAAGCTGTATTGAGACAGGGGATCACCACACCTCTCCACATCCTGAACTGGTTAGAAGAGAAGCTGTATTGAGACAGGGGATCACCACACCTCTCCACATCCTGAACTGAAAGTGCCAAAGTGAAGGTAAAAATGGAATGTGATTTGTTTGTTTATTTAACCAGGAGATTTACCCATTGAGGCTGAGGCCTCATTTACAAGGGGTTCCTAGTTATGGTTTTTGCCAAAAATGAAATCCTAGCCAAAAATCAGTTAGCCAGTATCCTTATACTGTGACCTGGCACACCACGATTCCCATGTCTGACAAACACAAACACAAACGATCCCTGTCTCATTATTACAATACAGATTTCATACTAGATGCCGGATCACACAAATACAGAAACACGATGCTCAAACATTATGCAGCGCACATGGATATGAGGCTCTGCTGATAAAACCGCTGAGCAGACCCTTAAGACAGCACACTTTAGAGAGTACACTATAGCAGGTTTGGTCTGGCTGTGATTGTAGGATTCGAGCCAATAAAAAAAGGACATTAAATACACATTTATAAGTCATTGTGACTCTCCCATGAAACACAGTCCTGGAATTTGATAGTGAACATCAAATGACTAGAACAGCAACACTGCATCAAACAGCAGAGACGGGCAGATTTCCTGGGATTTGATAATGCTAATCCGAATTTGGCATTCAACCCAGATCTTTAGAATTGCACACAAACTGCAGTAGTGCTACTGAAATAAAACGAGGGACAGAAATAGAGAATGAGAAATGAGTTTCTGAGCTCTCCAAATATTTGATAGATTTTGGTTTTTCAAAGACATGCAATATAAATATTTTGCTACGGAACACAACATTCATTTGCAGGTTTAAAAACCATGAAGTAAAAAAAAAAAAAAAAAAAAAATGCAGATTTCTTTCACCACTCCAGTGAAGTTTAATGATATGAAGCGCCGCCTCTTCACCTCTGCCCCCTCACCCTCTCGCCCCTTTAACTTGAATTAGAAATGTAAATAATGTATCAGGGAGTGGGTGTATGTTATCCTCTCTGCAGACTAGCTTTTCCCGGATTCTTTTTTGCAGGAATGGCTAGGTGGGCGGATAAACACATTCACTGTGTAGTTTGCAGATTATTTTTCCCCCTCTCGTTTAAACTGCAAGCTTACTCTCACACACCCTTCTCACAATAAATAAAGCCTAACCACGGTTACACACATTACCTAGTAGATAATTAATCAGAGAAAAACAAACCTGTGCATTCCATGCAGTGTTTTTTTTTCTGATAAGGAAGCTCTTGCCAACTGAAATGCACTGTGGGGTATCGTTACCCCCAGAGAACACCGTTTCAGGTGGATAATGATCTGCATGAGTAAGCCTGAAATGTCCCACTCCAGGGTGCACCTTCAATCCCCATCAAACTGTTTTTTACAGGTGCACAGCAAAAAAAAAAAAGTCCTCATTGCCATATCTCTGTGAGCTTTTTATGATCAGCGAATAGGAACGATCATTTCCAGCTGATCGCATTACGAAGTGCATCTTTTGGAATTCAACTGGAATGTTAATTCAAGTTCTGCATTCCAGATACCCCCTTCTGAATGTTTAACCTGGATTTCTGACACTTGCTTTTGTAGTTTTTGAACATGCTCTTCAGCCCACCTGTACGTGCCTTGCTGTGAGCTTTGTTTGAGAGAGTTTGAGTTCTTCGTTTGTTAAAAGAGACTGTGTTATTAAAACACTGCACACACATCACTGGCGGTGGCTACTGCACATTCAAAGTATCCAACAAAAGGCAAATGGTTAAAGACTATTTCTACCAACACTACCAGGTGTATTATTTAAAAAGTATCTACCTGTGTGTTTCTTTCATCTGGATTTCAGACTGTAAAACAAAACCTGGTGCATTGTGCTTGTCACTGTGGCTTCCAGGCACTATCTACATTCTCAGCATCATCTTTTCTTATTGTTCTTTATGAAATCCAAAACAACACCATAACTCAAGCCTGACCTTTCAGATACCCACATACCTCGGACTAAATGAGTGCCAAGGGGATTGCATTACTCATCTCCAGGACCACATGAATGCTGGGTATTCTAAATGATTAGCATCTAATGGTGTAGTTAGGATTCAGCTGAGAATCACTTTATATGCACAGCATATGTGGTTTTTTCTTTCTCAGGACTGTTGTTATAATGTATTTTGGGTGGCATCACAACCTAAACCTTTTTTTTCTTTTTTTTAAAAAGACAGCTAAACCTACCTCTATAAATAAAGCCATTCTACCTGCTATTAAAGGTTATTCTGACAGTAAATGAATTCCAATCTCCTTTACAATTTAGGTGTCTAAAGAATGCTGGGCTCTCTGAAAAAGCCACTGCTAGAATACCTCAGTTAAATATATGGCAGATAGGCTACATCCAGTTAGCATTAAAAAGAGAAAAAACATGGATTTGTGCAAAGATTTTAAAGCACTGTCCACATGCCAAGATTATTCTTAAAATGCTAAAAAAAATATATATATATATTTTTTTTATTGTAGCTCATACCTGCAATTGACTTTAAGAAGTGTCTATCGGTAGGCATTAAATAAATCCATTCACTGATGTGTTGATTTCAGAACTAGAAAAGCTGTCCTTCCCTCACCTTTACAACCAAGTACCAATCAATAGCAACTTCCAAACTGAGTGTTTAAAAACCAATTGGAAGTGGATTTTCATCTCATCCGGGTCGCTGACAATTTTACGGCCGTACCGAGGCTGTAAACTGATAATGGCAATATTAGAATATTATTTTCGTTGTCAGTTTACGGCCACGGAACAGCACTACCACGCTAACTGGAAGCTGATTGGTACTCGATTGTAAAGGTGAAGGAAGGACAGCTTTCCTTGTTTTTAAATCAACACAGTAATGAGTGGATTTAATACCTGCCAATAAATACTTCTTAAAGGCAATTACGAGTATCAGCACAGCCCTAAAATATACTCCAGAAAGGGTCTTATTTTAATGATTTAAATGATGCCTATATAGAGATCCAGCACCACTTAGAACAATCAAATGAATAGACCTCATGAACTGTACTGTGTTTCCATTTTATTATGATTCCTTCCCCCAGTGACATCCAAGGTTTCACTAGGCATAAATCTGCTTGGATACATTCCATTATCCATCTTGGCACTCGCTACAAACTTAATTAGCATTTGTTAGGTATGCTAATGGAGGATCCAGCAACAGAGCTTGAGTCAAATGACCTCAACACTGTTATCAAGCACACGCGTGTGCTCTGTATGATCTGATTGACACTTTCTGTTCCGTGGTAGCGCTGCTCTTTAATCGTTTGGTCTTTTAAGATTTTTTTTTTCTTTTTGAAAATTATCTTTTTGGTTTTTGAAGCTACAGTGGAAACCTTGAAGCTAGTAGACAACCCCACCCCAACAATGACTTTTTCCAAACCAGCTGACCAGCATGCAACTGTCACTTCTGACATATACGGCAGCTGTCACACAGGCTTACAGTTATGAAGGCTTTACGTTTATGAAGGCCGGGGGAGTGGTAAAAACTGTAGATGAGTTCTTATTGAATATAACGCAACGGTGAAGAGTTTCTGTAATTAATAGAACTGGAATCATGTATATTTGTGTCTGCAGTCCCTACCTTAAAACAGAAAACAACATCACTGCACAGGCACTGAAACATAATGGCCATGACCTGCTTCTGTTCAACTGATTTCATTGAGCATTAATAGTTCCTGTCTATACCAGTGTACTAGTTTGGCTCCTTCTATGAGAAAAGTGAAATTAAAGGTCTATTTCTGAAGGCTATCAAGACCTGCTGTACTTCTGTTTTAACGCAATAGAAGCACAGTTTATACCTTACTCAGTAACTTGACTCCTACCTACCTCAAAGGTCTCCCACACTCTATTGATGACACTTAGTTTAACTGTGGGACAACGGCCTCCGTGACTGACAGAGTTTGTGAGACACAGAGCAGGTCAGCAGACATTTATACTTTACAAAAAACATATTCTGGCCGTTCTAAAATGTGCTTTACATGGGCAGTGGTGTGAGGGAAATACTTATGTCATAATGATCGAAACACCATCATGATCACTTAAATCTATATTTATCCCACTAGTTTTTTTATTTTATTTTTTTTTTTAAATCACATTAAATCGGAATCCCTAAATACAATAAAAAATGTGTTGAAAAGAGGTCCAAGTCAGAAGAGATGTATTAGATTGATCTACAGTATTGAAAGAAAAACTGAGGTCTGCTACCATTGCTTTACCCTTTCCATCTGTATCGATGGCCCGCTAACAACCGATATTTATTCAGACAAGCTGCAAATCAAAGTAGAAAAAAGCAGCCTCCCATTGTTCCTTTACATTATACAGTAAAGCCTTAAACAGCTGTCATCGTGTCTGACCTTCCAGTTTCTGCAAGACAAGGGTTAAACGTGTGCCCAGCCTAACCTGTCTAGATAATCACTACAAGTCAGCCAAGCATCTGGTCATACCTGTTCCTAAGCAGGATCCGAATGAATGCTGACAGGACCTGCTCTAAAATGCAATGCTAGAATGTTGTCATTATTCTTAAAGGCGGGTCATTCGCTCTTCCTCATATTTTACCAGCATCATTACTGTACATTCCAGGTTTGTCTTGCACATGTGCAAAACATTTCCTCACCGAGAAAGGCAGCAGCAGCACTTGTTGTTCCCCTGTTGTGTGACAGAGTTCAAGGAGACTTTCTGGATGGGAGAGCAGTATGTTTAAAAGGTAAGGGGATGCGACACTGCTTTATCACACACCTCAATGACTGTGCCACCCTACGTGAATGAACAGAGAGCGTTTAAGTTCCACTCTGCTCAGTAAGCTGTACACAAATCTAGGGCACAAGATGCATACATTAGCAAATATTTATGAAGTGTACAGATCCACACGCAATTAAAGCTAAACTCACCCTCAACGAAAAGGAATTGTACTAATGAGCACTGTGGCAATGAGAATGGTATAGCCGTTCACTGTTGAATGCTGCAGCTGAACCAGGCACTACCCTTCCATATGGCAGGCTGCATTCAAGGAATTGTGATGGCGATTCTGATTCTCAGACTGTGCATTGAAGACAGTGACCCAGAACACAAACTCGACATAACAGGCATTCATTGTTTGGTTCAGGCCAAAGGTCAGGGATATATAGGCTATGGTGTAGCTGCTGCATACAGTCAAATATTTCCAGCTGACACAACTTCGTCTTCTTCTGTACTTCCTGTCAGTATATTAGCAGAATTCTTGGTACAATTAGCAATCAAATTGGAGACCAGTGACCAAAATCGGGGAAGTGATAATAATTGGTAGAACTTAAATACATTCATAATTAAAATGACTAATTAAATAGTATTCATTAATTAATATTTCAAGATCGACATAGATAGAAACGGCAGATTAATGACAATGCGAGAGGTGTTTAAAACAGCATGTTACATTTCCCATAAGTGGCATATAAATGTACTGCAGTTAATTAAATTGTTACACATCCCAAATTGATACATGTTGATACTTGGTAAAGCAACAGTTCTTGTTGGGATCAGAACTGTCTTTCATGAAGGGTTAAACTGGGTCTTTTTAACACCTCTTAAGGACCAGCTAATGGGTTTTCTTTTATCTTAGCTTTTTGAACAAACTGTATCCAAGTTTCGCTGAGGAATAGAATAACATTTTAAAAAGCATTCTCTAGCAGTGATGCAGTAATTGTGATCAGCGCCTTTTCTGCTTTTTAAACTGTAATACAATATATTTAAGGAATTAAAGTGGAACACTACAATACAAAAGACAACTTATAGTCCGGTTTACATTTAGAAATCACGTTTGATAAAAGTGAACAAAAAAATCCCAAAAAACTGCTGTTTAAATGCAAGAAAAATCAGTCTGGGGGTGGGCAGGCTGCTTCTCTGCAGTGTTGTTTTTCAGGTACCCCCATGATGCTGTATCGTTAAAATCAATATAATCAGGTCATTTAAATTCCAACATAAACTCACATCTGCACCCTCAAACCTCTGGTTTGGATCATGTGTTTTACGTGAACTTTGTTAACATTCACCACCCCTGTTAGAGGTTACTGTGCAGTAGGGATGGGGAAGGGTTGCCATCTCTCCCTTTTTTGTTCTGTGGATCGTCCCGGTTTTGAAGAAGGAGTCCCGGGAATTCAATATGCCTTCCCAGGACACTAAATGCCAGGACCATACATTGAGCTCAAGTTATTGAAACCAGGATACAATATTACTGCAATAGACACACAATATGAATTGGTTACTATGGTAGTAATATTATTAATGTTTCCTATGGGATGAAAATATAATTCTAAATGAGAGTTTACTCTTATAATAACCCCCTCCCCCTTCTGTTCAGAGATCTGCTTTTTCTGTGGCAACCGAGCAGTATTGTGTGTTGTATTCATAACAGTAGAACACACACACATAACATCAAGAACGAGGACATGATGAAGGCTGGGTTTTTTTTGTTTGTTTTTTTAGACCGAGCTCTGAAGTCCTCGTTCATAAAACACAACCTCCTGAATGACAATTGTATTGCTACAGCCAGGCTTTCTTCATGAGTGAAACACGGTGGCCTTCTAATTCCATTACCTCCGATTGTATTTCAATATTCCATATCTATCTCATTCAAATAAAATCCATATAGTTTAATTGATATTGCCTGCACTAACCAATTACATGGCTAATGGGCCAGAAAATGTTACCACTTTATAGGCTCAGCTTTTTAAGTCATGAAATGGACATTTTCGTACGCGCTGTGTTTTTGTAAATTGCTTTTGTAAATCATGGATTCAAAAGAACTTGTTTTGAAAACAGCCTGTCACCATAAAAGATAAAATGATCCACAGTTCAAAGTGAAGGAATATATTTATGTATTAAGGTTTGCTTTATTACACATTATCTAATATATATATATATATATATATATATATATATATATATATATATATATATATATATTATACACACTGTTTACCAAAAGGAGCAAAGTCTAAAAGAAAAGGCTAATGTAGGTATGCAAACATGTGAATCATTTTGTTATCAATTATTCACATTTTTGTGTACCGACATTACTTTTTCCTTTTTCTATATATATATATATATATATATATATATTTCTCTGGTTTTACTATTTATAGGTATGTGATCTTGAATGTGATCAAGAGGAAGATGGATGGTCACAAGCCATCAAACAAAGCCGAGCTGCTTGAATTTTTGTGCCAGGAGTGGCATAAAGTCACCCAACATCAATGTGAAAGACTGGTGGAGAGCATGCCAAGACGCATGAAAGCTGTGCTTGAAAATCAGGGTTATTCCACCAAATATTGATTTCTGAACTCTTCCTAAGTTAAAACATTAGTATTGTGTTGTTTAAAAATGAATCTGAACTTATTTTCTTTGCATTATTCGAGGTCTGACAACACTGCATCTTTTTTGTTATTTTGACCAGTTGTCATTTTCTGCAAATAAATGCTCTAAATGACAATGTTTTTATTTGGAATTTGGGAGAAATGTTGTCAGTAGTTTATAGAATAAAACAAAAATGTTCATTTTACCCAAACACATACCTATAAATAGTAAAACCAGAGAAACTGATAATTTTGCAGTGGTCTCTTAATTTTTTCCAGAGCTGTATATATATATATATATATATATATATAAGTGAAGGTATTGACAGAGGAAGCTAATGCCAGCTGGCTGTGCGCCCCACCATCTGGCCCTGAGATTTGCGAAGGCGATCTGCCCGCCTCATTCATTTATCAATCTTTAAGCATGAATATTTTCTCACAACCCCTGTAGTCTTTCATTCTTCATCATGACTGGAAACAGAAACAAAATGCATGCTGCTCACTGCTGCAACTGCAAGGTGCAACGCCTGTTACACCACGTGTGCTAGACTGCAATATGGGTACTGCTTCCTCTCAGAGTAAATTAAGCGACATTGAACCCTTCTCTCCTTAAGGCATCAAACTCACTTGCTTTAAGATAGTATCCGGAAGCCTTTGCTGTCTGTGGCCTTTGTTTAAGACCCTCTTGATTCTGTACTGTATGAACTGGTCACAGTACAGCTCTGCTCTGAGTAACACTGTTCTGTGGCTTACTGTGAACCGCTTACACATCATTTTATCATGAGGGTGTTTTGATAAAATTCCACGCAAAGATGAAACAGAGTGCCTTAAAAACAATTCTGCTTAACAGGATCAAAGCTATTTATAGTGGGTTATGCAGAGAGAGACCGAACCATAAAACTGGCTATATATAGCTTCATGTGGCATACAATTAGGCTACTTACTGTATGATGAAGAAGAACACACAGTATTACAACTTTTAAGCAAGTATTGGTAGGAGCTACAAAAGGAAGTTTTTTAACCTTGCAATTTAACTTAAGAGTTTACCACTGTATTTTCGCTTGGTATTTCTGCAGTTTCCTCATGCTTTCCCCACGGTTAAACTCTGCATTTACTATAGTTTACACAGGTTTGCCATGTTTATTCATTTGCTTGACCATACTTCGCTATTCTTTACATTGCTTACCTATGCTTTACCATGTTTTCACTGTGCTTTATTACACTTTACTATGCTTTAACTATGGGAAACTCTTATAAGGGGAACACCACCAGTCAAAGTATTATTGCAGTAAATCCTTACAGTAGGCCTATATAGCTGTCTGCAAATTATTGCAAAGCCACTATTCACAATTAAGAATGAGACTTCAGCATTATATATGAAAAAAAAAAGTATTCTGTGCTACGCACAGTTTAAGACGCATTGTTTGAATTATGTAACACTGAGAAACGTGTAGCCCTTTCAAATGATTTGTATCTGTTTGAAGGTCTTCATACATTGAATACCTAAATTGTGGAGAAAATCAAATCTGGTCTTGATTCCTGAAGTAAAAACGTCTAGAATTTTAACATACCTCTGAAGGTCTTCATACATTGAATACCTAAATTGTGGAGAAAATCAAATCTGGTCTTGATTCCTGAAGTAAAAACGTCTAGAATTTCAACATACCTTCACATGAGCGTTCTCATGACCACTGTTCCCTGTAATCCACCCACTTCAACTGGAACGAGCACATGACATGCACCTTTCAGCAATATGAATTTAAACTGAAAACCCTACCCAGCATTTGAGACTCCTAAAGTCATCCAAGCGACTGAGCCACATGGAGCAGACTTAGACCAAAGCAAGTTAGATTCAGATCAATGTAAGCATTCACAACACTCAATCTTCTAAAAGCAGTAACAGTACGTGTAAGCAGGGGGTTTACAGAAATAGCTTTAAGTGACTCAGTTTACCAAAAGCTGTGCAATCAATTTTATCACAGCTCATAATAACAAAAATGTAGCTGTCCACCTATGTATGTACTTCAATGTAGCCCGAGACATATCAAAATGATGCATTGCACACAAACCTTGTAGTTTTGTTTTATTATCCCCATAAACGATTCATTTACCATGCCACGTTAATAGCACCAAAGATATTCTTAAAACCCCAGTTAAAATGCCAGTTCTGAAAAACAGCCACAGTAGTGTGCCTTTACTATGCAATCTACATGAAACCTATGAAACTGATGTTATATTCCGTTTGTCATTCCATACACGTCCATTACTGTACCTGTACAGTGTGTGCAACACACACACGCCGGTTCCACAGCAGTGAAACAGCGGTCACCAGTGCATTAGAGAAGTTTACAGTCCTGACAGCGATTCGGTTTGAAACTGAATACCTTTAATTGAATTAACAGCGGTTACACGTTTTTTGTTTTATAAATAATATTAGTTCTTACTGGTCAGTAATTTTACCTCAACGTAATTTATAATTTTAAATGCTTATTCTAAATACACACTGTACGGCAGTTAAAAAACATTATTTATACGTGCAAATTCCAAAATTATTTATCAAGACGAGAAACTCGGAAGCGCAATGACAGGCGCTATAGGGCGTCTTGTTACAGGGTGAATATAATCATAACAGCTTTAATAATCTCCCTGACTTACAGTAGCCATTTAAAATTACACATATTGCGTGTTTTAAGAAGAGCGAGAATGTACAGTAGCCTGCATGATGTAGGTTACTAATAAATACTGTACGCACAGACATTATGACATTCCCTCGAAAGTGGAATTTGACCTTGTTCTGCAAAGGTTGAAGTTTCTCATAAATAAAACGCACCAAAAGTGACTCGTTGACATTCACAACTTTGTATGTTAAACAGTAAGAAGACGTTTATTTCAGATATCTCCAATTCACTTAAACAAAAAAAGTGCATTGCCGGTGACAAGCATGAAATAAGATACGACTAGTATCGAATGAATCGATAGACTGAACCCCCCCTGTAAGTTTCAGAATATGGATTTTAACTTATTAAATGACCGGTCATGGATAAAATGTAGCCTGTGGTAATGTGCATTAGCTATCGCAGTTGGAACTGAGAGCGCACTGCTATAAGCCTTTAAAATAATGTTGTTGTTTTTTTTTTATTTTTGTTAACAGATATTAATAAAAGCATGTAAAGGTTATGTCAGTACAAACTGTCCAAACAACACGAGTTAGAAGTCCTAATGGAGCAAGCTTGTGTCCAATTTACTACTCACCCCATTTCCCGGACTTTTTGGACAAACCTCCAGTTTCCAATTTTATCCCAGAAACGAACTTTCTTCCCTTGTCCTCTTTAGACGGAGCTAAAGCAATTTGTAAACTTAACATGCAATCTTCTCCCTTTTGGTATAATTAGCTCTTCTTTTAGTCCATATCAGGCCCCAGCTTCAAGTAGCCTAGCCAGCAATACTATAGCTAGGGCTGAAATATGAGAGAGTCTGACTCACTCGACTCTCACACAGGCACCGAGAAGCTTAATATCCCCCTTTATCAAGCCTCCCCGCATCTCTCCACAGACGCGCTTTCCCAAGCCATTTTGCAATATGTTGGTTGAAGAAGACGAAAAAGTGCAGAAATGTTTTGGAGCGTTGCTAGAAACGTGCAAGCTTTTAATGAACAGTTGGTTTTATTTATCTCTCGTTAGTTAGCCTCGTTCCCTGATGTGTGTATATTAGCAGCGAAGCTCTAACTGCAGCAGCGACACTGAGCGGATGACACCTGCTTTCCATAGAAACCTCCCACATACAGCAATACTCTTCGGAGTGACACGGGACATCTCCGAGGGCTGGAGCAGAGGCACTCGACACAGAGCTGTTATATAATAGATAATATAACATACTCTGTCAGCAATACGGTGTAAGGTACATACACACACACACACACACACACACACACACACACACACACACACACACACACACACCTCTACATAATTACTGTTTTAAACACTGAGTTATTGTGCCCTGCTAAAGTACAAAGCCATAATTTAGGATATAGCTTATGCTGCAAAAGATGCAATTTAGTTTATAAAATAAAATAAACAAACAAAACTGCACACATTTATAAAAACGTTTTTTTTTTTTTTTTTAGCTACAAACACTTTGTGTGTCTTTTTTTGTATAGAATCCAAGCTTACTAAACTGAACAGTGAATACAGACCTACGTGGTACTGAATTTATATTCCCAGTTAATCAAATGCAACCCATGGCAGTGTTTCAATTGAAACACGTGTCCCCAAGCACATGAATTCTTTATGGTCATTCTCCCACATAATTCTTAAATTACTGCTTTTCATCTCACCAGAATGGCTGTATTGTTTAGACTTTAACACTGTCACAGACCTCTGCAGTAGTATGGTATTTTTCTTTGTTTTTTGCATGGAGTCTTGGTATGGAAGCTTGACATTTTATAGAGCAAAAGTGATTGATAGATATATAGTTTTAAAAAGACTAATGTTATTTAATATTGAGAAACATTTCCCCAATTTCTCCCAACCTCGATTTCTTTGATTCCAAGATTGCTACTCTTGTGCTCCAAAGTTATCTGTTTGTGATATCAGAGGTTATGTATATTATATTATTGTCAGGTCCGGCATCAGTTTAAAATCTACATTTCCCAAGTCACCAGTTTCTCAAACTCAATCAGTTTGTACGTAAAGTGCCCTTGACTTGTGCAGCTGTCCAAGCTCATATTTTGACGGTCTTGTTTGCCCTTGTGGATTTTGCGAGAAATTTGACTGGTCATATTATAATGCGATTTTTTTTTGTACATCAACTTTTATTAAGTTGGCGAAGTTGACATCACAGCTGAAATGTAATGCTCTTGAATAATTGAAACTATTGTGGTTCACATAAAAGAAAGAAAATGCCTTCAAAAGCAGATGAATACGGTAGGGTGCCAGGTACCAATAGAGACATTCACTGCGTAATGAATAAATAAACAGCGAAAGCAGCTTAGGAACGGACATTCCCCGGAACCTTGAGTTCATGCAGCACTAGAGGAAAACATACATTGTAGCACTTCATTAAACGGCTGTTTTCATAACAAGCACGGAGCTGTATTTCATCTATAAAAAGGTCGTTTTTGGACACTTTTTCAGGTAAGTAACAGAATCCAGAAATAGCGTAATAGGTGTTAAAAGTTGAGAGTTATTTAAATTGAGGAGTGTAAAAAAAATTAATAAATAAACGACAGACGCAAAAAGACATTGCTTTGCAAGTTATTTGTTGTATGGCATCCTTGTTTTTTTTTGTTGTTTTTTTATTTAAAGTGTGCACAATATTGTTTTTTTTTTACGAATTAAAAAAAAATACAATGCAAAAATAAATTCGAAACGACTGTGGTCATCTCGCGGCTAAGTCCCTATCCGGGTAAGGTTGACTTACAATAACAATAATATCGGAAGTTGCTCCACATGCTAAAATTGAAGGAGACGACTCGTAATGTTCAAACTCTTAAAATGTCCTGGTAGCCAATGCAATACACATTTGTACTCACCATTTGAGAAGGTTCGAGTACAGACTGTGGTACCGGACATTGTTCAGTTCACCCGCCGCCCCGGGCGGAAGAGCGCGATTGTCCGTGAATAACCTAACTGAATTAGCACAAACGCATGTGTCTAATCAAGTAAAGCAAGCAAGTAATAATGAGTTGAGGTGTATTGATACAAGCCAGGATAAGTTACGTAGGGTCGCGGTAACATGCATGTCATGCTGTATGTAATGTTTCACATGTGTGCTGTGTAAATAATATTAAAGTCATCCTTCATGTTGGGCTATATATTATAAGAAGGCAACCCTACACTTCCAACAATACAACTCTAATGATCATGTAATTATCGTCTGGCGCCTAGAATACTGTATCAATATTGTAACCTACTTACCTTGTGCTGCTATATTCATTCATGGATAAAAGATGAAGCGTTCCATCCATATAACTGGGGTCTTAGTTAGTGCTTTAGTCTGTTGTATTTTTTTTTGTACAGGTGTACCAAGTTGTCTGTATTACAGATTATAAATATTGCATTTGCTTTTTAAACTACAGTATTGTTAATGAGTGGCTGATTTAATCCTGGTCTGCCAGCCTTTGCCTCACTCTGGCTTTGAGCATGCATCTGTATTAATAGACTGTGACAGATTTTGCTTTGGGCGGTGTGTACAGTCAGAGGGCTGACATGCAGCACTGTACACCAAGATTATTGTGTAAATTTTCCTTGTTTTGTACTGAACCTTATAAAACATATGCCTCAATATAGTGTGGAAACCTATACATTGACTCATGAAATGACAAGCCACCAAAGACTGACCAGTTGTGGCTGCTTAAGTATTCAAGGTGTACTGGAAAAAATAATATCTGTTCCTAAATTAACTGGCTGGTAAGAGCAGGTAACCACTTTCTATAGCTACAAAATATACACATGCCAGTAATGAGTCCTATCCTATTGGCCTCATAGTTGCATTTTAAGAACTGTGGTCTAATTATGTTTTATACATTTGGAGCAAAATAAAGATACAGCATTTAACAAATGATGTGGATGATATACAACGTGAATGTGTCATGATATAATTTCTGAATTGCTCTCTACTTTCTGTCTGTAGTCTTATATATAATATACACACACACACACACACACACACACACACACACACAAGTGAATACTCCTGAAGTTTAGGGCCCCTAATGTGCAGAATCCCCAACTGTATCACCTGTTTGTCTTTTTTTAATTTCAGAATGTCTACCAGTTCAGATTCTCCAGTAAACTATGAAGATAAATTTCCCCATCCCTTTTCTGCTGAGGACAAGGAATACCAGGAATACCTCCAGCGTCCCACAGACCCTCCCCCTATTTCTGAAGAGTGGAGAGGCAGAGGAGGTGGCCACCAGAGGGGTAGAGATCACCGGTACTGATCTGTTGAATATGTTCCACAGCAGCTTGTAACTTCTAATAACCTTAAACTGCCCCCACCTCCTCCCCTTTAATGCAATGGAAATACAGTGTAAACTGTGCTTGATCTTGATACAGTTCAGATATAGGAGAGATGCAGTCAGTAAATATACCTCCAGCTCTTACTGGCTTTACAATTGAAATTGCTGTAAAATGTAAGGCACTGTGTATTTCACAGATTGTTTTTCTTGCAGGTCACATGACTACAGGCCATACAGAGGGAGAGACGGTGGGAGGAACTGGTCAAACGATAACCGATACAACCAGCAGTGGCAGGACAGGGGTTGGGGTCACAATCGCCAACACTATCAGCAACAAGGACAGTCTAGTTCTTATGGACACCAAGGATATAGTTCATACAATCAAAGACCTTCCAGCAACCGTTATTAAAGACGCTTTGCATCTGCCACATTACATGCTGTCCTACATCCTAGATAGTTTTTCTTCTTTTGTGTTAAGTGAAAATGGTTGCAAGGAGATTCTTTTTTTCTGTCTGTGCTTAATACAGAGATTTAGCTTATTTTTGACTGAAGGCTATGTTTGAACCTTTTAAGTTTTTGCAGTATTGTTACAGTAGGGATACATTTGGCTTCATAGAGGAGCTGTAGTGGGAGGACAAGGTTGCCTGACTAGATGTTTTGCTAAAAGGGTGGAGTGGGGAGGAGTCAGGTCAGAAAGCTGTATGTTCAGTTACTGTTTTTTTTTTTTTTTTTTTTTGGTCAGGTTTTTCAATACAAGCCTTTGGTTCAAGTTCTGCAACCTTAATTAGTTCTGCAGCAACAAAGTGAACCTCTTCTTGTTGTCTTCCTAGCTAAAAGTATGATTTGCATAATTGTAATACCAATCCCCCCCCCCCCCCCCTGTAGATTGATATCCATAAGTAATGAACTTTGGAATATATTTTCCAAAAGGTTTTCCTCCATTCTTTTGAAAAGAGAAAAAATCAAGTTAGTGTTACAAAATGAAACGCAAAACACTGAGAATGCTTAAGGGAACTTGAAACCTATTAGTTATTTTGTGTATAGTTTTGTAAAATTAACAGGTGTTTTACCTGTTCAAAACAAGCAAAAAAAAGTTTATTAAACTCTTTGAAAATATGGCCTATTGTGTATTGAAAATGTACAAAATGGGAAATGTTTCATTAAGTTGTGGACAAGTGTGTTTGTTAATTGTTTTGTTTGTTTTCAGGATGAAATATTGAATTATATGCTGTTCACATTGTATAGAATTATGTGATGTGTTAAAAAGAAGGCCTATTAAAATGCATTTAACTTGTATATGTATACATTGAGACACTGTCAGGAATGGCAATTTAATGAAACATTAAATCTTTGAAAAATGACTGGCTGTAGAATTATGTTAAATACAAATTGAAAAATATTACGCCACTTAAGAAATTGGGTTACATTTAAATTCTAGCATTCATGTAAAATAAGTAAATGAATACCCTTGCCTAGTACGGTGCTAATCAAACAGTGGCCTATCATGATGTTATCATACATATATAAATGCCATAGTTCATATTGCCATCTGGTTGAAATCTATGGGAATGTCCAGAACTAATTGTAGGCAAAAAATTCTGCGAATATTCTGATTTTAAGAGGGAGTGTTCCATTACTGAATACCTTTCTTAGGAAAGACAGTCGTACACATTCTGGACGCCTGGCTTGCATTTTTCCAAAGCACTACATTTTCAGCCTCTGCAGATTTTTGGAAATGGCGTTTCATTAAACAGGTCCTCCCTTGAGCATGAAATAAGTGAAGTGCCCCATCGCAGCCTGCACACAGGTATAAGTAATTACTTTCTCTACTTGGTTTGGCAGCCACTGTCAGAGCCAGCACTGTGCTGGAGTGGCTCACAGTAACTCGTCTCATAGAACAACATTGGTGGAATGAGAAGTTAAACTGGCAACTTCTGCCTGGAAAATCGAGCCCTGTGCCCAATAAGAGTGTGTCTCCTATGACTGCAGCCTGGATCACCCCTCCTTATGATACGGCCACCTGTAGAGAACAAGTACAAAACTACAGTATATGGTATTAGCAGAGCTTTAAATTGTGTAATTTGTGGATAAAAACATTCTGAAGCAAAATGCCAAAAAATGGAGAACCGTCTCTTGAAATGTATACTTTATTTAACCAAGTTTCGTTTCCAACATTGTGCCATTAGCCTGTGTGGTAAATATTCATGAATAAAGAACTGTGGGTCAGATTTTCCTATTCCCTGGCGTGGAATTAACAAGCTTGTTTTACTTTAGTAAAATTATCTGAGAAACATTTTTGGTCTTAAGAACATTCTAACTTCCTCTGTTGATTAGTCTGAACATACAATTGATAAATATGGGACCACGTCATGTTTATCGTATATGTTTCTGTAAGTGTATTTGACCATAAAAAGCCACCAGCATCTGCTAACAAAAGTTGCCTTCAGAAGACCACAGCATTCAAACTTCTTACCCGAGTGCAACACTAAAACGTTCTCGTCTCCGGCAGTAGTGATGAGCATGTTTTTATGGAGGGAGACAGAGAGAATTGTAGCCTCAAGCATGTTTGATTAAATGAGAAATGGTGTTACAACACTCTGGCCAAACATAGACGGTTCCATTTGAATCGCCTAAAATAAATTAAAAAAAACAAAGCATTTATTAAAAGTATTTTTGTGTATTTTCTGAAAACAATGTGGATTTATATACCTGCGCATAATCTTACTAACCTGTAATGAGATCCCCCCTGCTGTTATAGCTCAAGCAAGTAATATATGTAGGTCTTAACCTTCTCTGCTTTCTGATTCTGTACAATCCTCCCAGTCTCTCTTTCAATTCTCCACCATACCAGATGTTCTTCTCCAGCGGTTACCAAACATTCTTGGTTGTTCACCCCCAAATCGTACATTGGTAATCTTTTTTCACATTTGACTAACATACTAACTGTAGTTGTCAGCTACTAAAAGGTTCTGAGCGTAAGAAAAGCCTCCACAGACAGCTGAGGTAGTAAAGGCATTCACTCCAATCACATGCAAGGCCCTTAAGGTTCGCGAGTGCCAGAATCTGATGTGTACCTGTCACCCCTTCTCTTTTGCTTTGCCCTGTTGCAACCACTTTCCCATTAGGATGCACAGCGAGGATAGGAGGAAAATAAAGCAAAAGCTTAGATGAGGTGCACATCTTCAAAGCAGAGTTAGTTAACTGGTGCTTGGATTAATATACAGTCATGTCCATTTAGGACAATCACTGATTTATTGTGATCCTCCACATAGCATCCTAGCACAAAGGTCTGAGTCACTCGTGCCGATTGCTGTCAATATCATTCCTCTCATCTTCCAAGGCACTTGCCTGCTGACTGACATTTAAATGTGAATGACTGAGGTGTCACATGGACTCACAGCTGAAACAAGCGTTGCAACTTTCTGCAGCGGTATTATATTGAGACATTCGTTCATCTAAGCACACCCTATCTGCAGATCAACATCCCTGGTGTTATCGCAGCAGTTTTACAACACACAAAGTCAACCTCATAGGAATATGAAGAGAAGTTAGCAAAATAACAACTTGTGATCTTAGCTGTATGTTCACAGTAATGTTTCTGGGTCCTTTGTGCAGTGTTGTAAACGACGCCTATGCAGCTAATAAAGTACACCAGCTCACCAGCCTTGGTGGGAAAGCTATTATTACGATAATCAATTCCACTGTAACCGTATGTGCAGAGAGAGATAGAGCAGCATTAGGATAGTTCAGGGCTGCAACACTATTTTTCTGTGGCTAAATACTATTGACAGTACCTGTCTACAGTATATACTGGAAGATTACTGTGAATCCAGTTTGCACATGCAGTGTTTTTGTTTGCATTTTTCAGTAGGCAGGAGGATATTCTTATACAATTAATCAGCATTGGTTATCTGAAAGGGGTTTACTGTATGCATTAACTATGCATGTAATCATATATATATATATATATATATATATATATATATATATATATATATATATATATATATATTATACAATATATTATACAAAATACAGGCACATGTATATTTCCATTTCAATGTTCACTGTGGCAGAATAAAATAATAAAGAATATATCTAGCGTCTGGATTTAATGTGGGTGGGTTCTGCTGTGTGGGTGAAAAGAGACAAGTAAAATAAAATAACTGCACTAATGCTTGTATTTAAAAAAAGCATTTAAAAGTAGGTGATCTCCAAACTCTCAAAGCAGTTTTGCATGCCTCATGCATTTGTCGGGTGCAGAATATTAACAGTCCAGCTGCAGTTTCGAATGTGGGGGTGCTTTGGGCCAGGGCCCTGGGTGCTGGAACTGCTCCAGGATGTAATAGGTTAACGCTTCCACTGCCTCTACTCCAGAGTAATCAACAGTGAAGAACGAGAAGGGAGTGCGGTATTCAGTGACGCTCACGCTCAGCATGCCTGCTGCAGTCGCCACAATTATCAATTTAAATGAAATGAACTTTCTTAACAGTGTGCTCAAGGAAATGCAGACAGATTTATACTGATCGCGAACGTTAGCCAGAGCAGCAGCAGAAACTTATAACAACAACATGCTTCTCTCTGCTCCACTGCCACCACAAGATTGCAAAATTAGCAAAGGCAATATTTGAAATCCATCTAAAACTGAAAAGCACTGTTTTAAAGCTTCTGGCTTTAGTGGTTTTGTTATTCAAGAAATCATATCTGGTAATCGCTGACGAGAGATTGCTCATTTCCATTTCAAATACAGTCCCGCCTACACTAGCACTTTGGAATGACGGTTTTATTCTATAATTTCCACTGTAAGGTTCTTTTATGTCTGGTTTAAATCTACATACTATAGTTGTCTTTTCTATGTAGGCCATATATTGAGGAATACATACAATTCAAACCAGAACTGAATAAAAGTATGGTTTTCAATGATGTCTTTTTTTTCTTATATATATGAAATCCCTGAATGATTGGGTGTGTTGGATGGATATTTGTTTCTCTGAAAGCTTACAACTCTTGTACAATACTTTATTTAGAAATGTGTATGCGCCCTCACAATGGCAGATTCTTTCAACAAACAATCCCCCAAAACACTGAACACACCCACCCACTGGCTATTAACAGACCTATGAGCATAATCATTTGAGAGTGTAAGGCAAACGCTCCTCCAGTTTTTACCGACAGCATTTGGATGTTGTAGCTAGCTATCACCTGCCCCGTTAATGACCTTACTGGCAATGGTATCCTGGTAAACATGTTTGAAATAAAAGACTAAATCAATACAATTGAACATGACTTCCAGGGCTAGTGTGTAATCGTGAATATCTTGAGCTGTTCTCAGTGCTCAAGAAACATGGCTTCAGATCAACGAACAATCTACAAACTACAAACAGATGACATGGCATTTCTTCTGCTCTTTCAAAACCTGTGCAGCAGCAACCAACCCACAGCACTGTCAGGTGTTTTAACAACAGCAGTACAGTGCATGTGACCTTTGCGTTATTAACCTTTGTATTTGAAGCTGGTATATACTGAATCTACGTCGTAGCTGAACAAATTACAATTTGAACAAAGCCGGACGGTTCTATAGTCTTCCAAATGGCAGTTTTTAAAAACGTGGGGGGTGGGGGAAATGAATGACTTTGAGTCCGAATCCTCAATGTCAAGCCCCGTCATCTGTCACTGTCCATGTTGCTTTTGATTCAGTATACAGTAACATGACAAACCTAAAGCTCATTTCACTTCTGACCTCCTCCCCACAGCCCTGAAGCAGAGGATGACCTATATCTGATGTCACACAAGTGGCTCACCAGACTGGCTAAGCTGCAAGCATGTGTCTGCATTTTGAATGAAAAATAAATAAATAAACCTTTGTCAAGGGAAAGTGTGTTTGAAAACAAACAGTGGAGGCACTTAAAGGATTTTGATGCCATGGCAACTACACACCTACTTAATTCTATTCAAATCCATTAGTGTGTTTGTGATGTCACTACATAGTTAATGATGTAACAATCTACTGTTTCTTTCTATTTAAACCTTCAGGCATCCTGGTATTGAGTCTATTTATACATTTATTTTCCTGTATCATTTCTGCACATAGGCATGTACAGTAAAATGATTTACCATACACTATATTTAGTTCACGACACAACGTATTTGAAAGCGCAATCACAGTACAGTTTGCAATCTTGGCTTTTTGATTTTATATTTCAAGCCGGCAAGTTTATTTTATTTATTAATTATTTTATTTCAATATATGACGACTATCCAGGATTTATGCTTTTGTGATGTAAGATCTTTCTAGTTTTCTAGTGGCTCCCAGGGGGTACTAATATTACATAATGTTACAAATAGTAAATATCCCCAAAAAAGAATTCTCTGCTACCTCTAATTGTCTTGCTTTTATTCTTCAGCCTTGCATAGACTCTATTCGGTTTATACCTCACACCACTTTACAGTCACCCAGTGGCATGTTTTGGAGAAGTAATTCAGTGATAATGCTGGAAATTAAAGGAGATCAGTTATAATTCCCGTTACTTTTTTTCAGTTTTTTTGTAATATAACAGAAAACCATAAGACCTGTAATAAAAACATCACCACATTCACGACGGCAGCATTATTCACAGTAAGACATCTAAAAACACTAGGTTTGTCAACCTCCATTCCCCTGTTAACCTGCTAATGAACCGCATCCCTTTCATAAGAGGATAAACTGGCTCATTACAAAGGACAAATTGAAAGTGACATTTAATAAACTGTGCCAGAGAGAGAGGGGGGGGGTATCGGGTACCGAGTACAAGAAAGCCTTCAAGTCGAACACCAATTCATCTGCACAGTTCATTAACAGCAGTGCAATCAATTGGATTCCTCTGGTATTGTGCTCCTGCTACACTCGGGTGAATATAAATCTGCAGTGCCCCGCTGGCTGCTCTGAGTGCCCCCCGCTGTCCAGTTCAGTTCTGTGTGGCTCGTCTGAGTCAGCTCCACATCCTGCACTCTCTACTCTGTCAGCCTGGTACTCCCTACCAAAGCTGCCTTCAGGGAGCTGAAGAATCCAAAACCCTTTAATCTGTTTTTGGTACTAGAAACTGAATCTAAATCTAGAAAGTGGGAAAAAAAACCCACACACAACGCAAGTAAAACCTCAAACGTGGGGCTCCAGTGATTAAATATAGTCGCTGTTGAGTTTAGGTTTTTTCTTTTCTTCTTTTGTGTTGTTACATTGTACAGGGAAGGAAATAAGACTCCCACTGCATAGCCGTTTGATCAATTCCTGGTTTTACTATGAGTTTAAAAACACACACCTGAGCTTGATACCTGTACACTGTGGCTAATCAGGCACATATTAATACTTGGAATGGATTAAATTGCTGTGCAATAGGAGTCTTATTTCCGTCTCTGGAGTACTGTATTTTTTAATACATAATTATCCTGATGAGTAAAGATGCCGTACTGTACATTATTATAAAGACCCAGAACACAGTAGTCAAACCGAACAAACTAGGTTGCTATTATCAATTGGTTTAAATCTATTTGCCCAAAATAGAATGTAGGCAACAACCTTCCTTTCTAACGAAGCCCTTGGTTTCCCAATGTCTATCGACTTTACAAGAACACTTGTAGAGCAGCTGCATTCTCTAGCAAAAGAGGCATTGCAGGAAACGCTTGGAACCTGTTATTAAGTTATTTCTGGTAACTTTATAAAAAATGTCACACGGCACCATTGTACTAATCCCAGCCCATCCAAAAAAACAAAGAAACTGTACAGCATAAGAAAAAGAAAGAAGAGGTGTGAAATAAAGCCAACCCTTTCATGTATATTTAATGCAGACAGCTGTCAGTAAAAAAATAAAGAAATAAAAGGTAAAAAGTAGCATTTGTGAATACCAATGTGAAACATCTCCACCTGGATTACTGAGTAAGCACATAAATCACAGCGTTTCCAATAAAGCGCTCCACGCACTTCCGTAGTAAAATGTTCATTCATATTTCAAGAGCTCCGTGAAAGGTTAACAGCTTTTTACTTCCCTTTAAGGGTGTTATACAACGAAGCAGTCCTGAAGGCCAGGATCATTAAAACATCTCATATAATTATATTACTGTGTCCCGCTGGTAATTATTGTACACAGACGTCTACGTGAATCATAGCTATGTTAGGTATTTGCTTCACTAAGGGGTCATTACTTTAAAGTAAGCTTCAAGTACATATTTTTATATACATAACAACATTAAAAACATACCTGTGAAGGTACACAAGGAATTGAGTGACTCACAGGGAAACTGACAATTTGGACGACCAGATCCAGCCTGTCAGTAAATTTTAAATCCTGTTCCGTGCACCGCATTGCAAAAACAAGAAAGCTTGCATCATTTTATTTGTGGTACACATATGTCCCTTGTTTGCATTGGTTTTCACTAGTTCTAGCTATACAGTAGGGTAATAAAAACATGCACCGGGAAGTTTGCAAGTGCATTAACATCAGATATCCTGATCAATCCTGTTCTGCCATCTTTTGAAACTGAACTGTTGGTTGGGAGTCTTGTATTCGTGAAGCCCGGGAGCCGACTCGAATAGAGACTGCAAACCCGGATAGATGAACCCCCAGTACAGTACACATGCCCTGCTTTTTAAAAGTGCCCTAACCCTGTTTCTGTAGTGTGCTCTTGTTGTCTCTCCTGAGCAAACACAATTTAGTCAGAAAAGACAAAGCATTGTTGAGCTGCTCAAACCTATATGCAGTGGCCATACACCACCCAAAGAGTTCAATCTCCCGCTCAAACAGCGATGCCAGGATATGAAATCAAGCACAGTGAGGCCTTATCACTCGCTGTTCTGAAGCGGCTGGCGCTCACAAACAAGCTTGTGCAATTTCATTGCTGCTTCTCCAACCAGAGATATCTCTGTGAATGGCATTAGAAATGAAAACAACGCAATTAAATATGTCTTAAACATGTAGCAGCTGTTTTAATCCAGAGCCAATTCAAGGCTAAGCTGCTAAACGGCTAACTTCTTGTAACAAAGAATTTAGGCATATTTGTAAGTCAATTCATTTCCCCTCCGAGGTGCATTTTACCAGTTTGCAGTCAGAATTTCCTCTCGCATAAAAGGTGGTGCATTTTTGCATTTCTGTGGACCTTAAAAAACCAATTGAAGTGTGCACATCTGTACCAGACAGGTTGTATAAAACGTACAATTACAAAGTTTTTGAAGACAGCTCAGCAATTCGACAGCTCAATTTAAGTGCACAGTGCATCTCATCAAAGCAGGATTTTTTCTGTCTATCTGGACTGATGGAAGTCACTTAATTCCCTGTCCTCAGTGCTACAGTAGAGGATT
The DNA here is from genome assembly GCF_902713425.1 of Acipenser ruthenus. Classification (NCBI taxonomy): domain Eukaryota; kingdom Metazoa; phylum Chordata; class Actinopteri; order Acipenseriformes; family Acipenseridae; genus Acipenser; species Acipenser ruthenus. The sequence goes on along the minus strand of NC_081212.1, from coordinate 25,575,966 downwards.
ACCAAATTATCTGCACATTCTGCAGCAGCATTCCCACAGACTGTTATCAGAGCCCTACATACAGTAGGTTTTCAACTTGGACAGGCTCCAGAGCTCAAGCTTACAGCAAGGCAGGCAGCTAAAGTTTGACTAATCAGAGCCAGTTTGGAAGTTATTTTGTAGTTGTGAAACAGCTGCAGCAGCTAAAATGAAAGCATGTCTTCAAAGCATTAACCTGAATATTCAAACTACTCTGGCAGAGGTCTGAGGTATGATACAAATTATTGCGAGGGACTGAGAAACATGGAATAAGAGGTACCACGGATAGGACAGTTTTTAAGTGGATTCAGTACACAGAAACAGACAAAGATTACAAGCGAAGACTAAAGAATACATCACTGTGTAGATTCAATTTAGTGACTTTGCAAATACACAGGAGGGCATTATTTTAATGAATATAGGTTAAGCTGGGCACCTCATGAAGCAAACCCTTTCAGCTGAACAACTGGAACCATTACAGTAGTAATTAGTTGCATGACCAATTTGAAATGAGAAACGCAGGCTACGGTCCATTGAATTTCAGACGGCTTACACTATTTGTAGAAGAACAAAAACATTTAGCCTTGATGAACCTATTAATCACATAACAGAATCTGTGTCAGCTGCACAATGGGGAGTTTTCAGTCTGGGGTCACCTTGTTGATGGGGTTAACCACCCTCTTCCACACAGTCATTGTAGTCTGGGTGCTGTAGAGCCCCCAGGGATAGGGAAGCAATTATATTTGCAAATTAACATTAGCTGGTAAAACATACCAATGGACTTTGCAGATAAAAACCTAATAGCCGATTGACTTTTCTCTGTCAACTGCAGGTCTTTAACCAAAAAGGCTGTCAAAACAAACAAAAAATAACATGAGAGCAGGGATAGAAACAAGACTCCCACTGCATAGCAGTTTGATCCATTCCTGGTTTTACTATGAGTTTAATAAAAACGCACCAGAGCGTGTAACCTATGCACTGCGGCTAATCAAGTTCATAGTAAAACCTGGAAAGGGTCAAATTGCTATACAATCTGAGTCTTGAAAAATACTATTCCCTAACAATGGCCTCTGTGATTGCAGCAAGAAGGAGACCTTGTCCAGCAAGAGCGAGTGATTTGTAGGATGAGAAGAGAAAGGGTATTTCCTATTTTAATGAAGACCAAATTAATCACAGGTACAGGCTCGTTAGCCACATGATTCTTGAGCTGCTGTCTGATTTAAAAGATGACCTGGAGCCTGTCACTCAGAGAAGCCATTATCCCTGCAGTGGTCACACTATTGTCCACCCCTCATTGTCTTGCCTCTGGGTCCTTTCAGGGGACTGCACAATTGTTGCTGGCATTTCCTAGTCCACTTTTTATCATGAGTTAAAGTAAAAAGAAAGTGCACTAGGTATTAATTTGATGAGTACTGTATACTGTATAGGCCTACTTTGCAGATGTATATTTTTACATAATGTAATGTGTAGCCTACCCAAAACACATTAGTGTTATTTCAGCGCAATGATTTATACATTTAAAATACATTGAGCATCCTAAAATACTTAGACAAAACCCATTACAAGGTGTGACACCTCGTCCCACAAAATGACTGCGCAGATGCCTCACGTAAGCAAGCAGGCAACTCATTCAGTTAGTTCCTCTTACAGCACGATATTGAGATCTCGCTGGGGTGTTTGTCATGGTAATCATTCATTTCCTAAGCCTCCTTGTATGAGGCGCAGCAGATCTGAAGCCCTGTCCTGCACACATGACCACTTCAGTTCTGGAGGTTTTTCTCACAGTAGAACAGGCTCACCCAGTACAAGCACAGCTGTGTGGAGTGCAGGGAGAGTCAAGTCATCAGTAGGTTGTGCTCACTTTCTGATCTTGGCGTCCCCATTCAACCCTCCAGTATGAGTAAGAGGAGTGTCCATTCGTGGTCATGGAGGGTAATTCCACTCCAGTTTAAACAGGGAAACTAGTAGAATGACCAGCTTCAGGTTCTGCAAGGCAGTTTAATTGGTTCACTTAAACAATTACAACAGGGTTGGAACAAAGACCAAGTGGAAGGGCGTTCTTCAGCCACCCCGTGCTATGGAACGACACACACCCCTCCTCAGTCCTTGGGTCACACAATGAGGTCACGCTCAGATTGGGCACTTATTAACTCTGCTATAGCACCAGAATCATAACAGGAACTGCAAATAAGATATTAGATTTCAAGAGAAATATTTAGCTGGGGAATACATCAGTAGTGTTGCTCATACTTAATCATGAAGCAGAGTGATGACTAATTATTTTAATAACTTTAAATTGAAGGATACATTTTCAGGATGATGATAATTATAAGAAGAATGTTTAGAATGGATGAATGCATAGTATCACCATTACGTTTTACTTCAGTGTCGTGCAACACAAAGCTTTGCAACTCTTGTGGGAAAATCCAACTTTTTAATTTCCTTTTGCTGTGACTGGCAGCCATTAAACCATTAAAATTGGTTCTCAAGTCTGTTCCGTTTCTGATTATAGCAGATTTTAAAACCTATTAGACAAGGACAGCTGTAATCAGTTTTTCTACTGTCACATCTGCATGTTTGGTGCTTTAGGAGTTTTGAAAGATCTGCTTTTTTATTTTCCATCCTGACAGTTTCTTGTTCAGCTGCATGTTTTAAAACAGCATTTTTCTTTAAAATACAAAGCCCAGTACTGTGCAACTCAAATTCATTTCCATCATTTCTGATTTCTTGTTTTCAGTTTCTTGTTCAGATGCATTTTAATATATGCATTTTTTTAAACACATGTAAAATGTATAATATAAAGAACAAACATATTTCTGAAATATACAGAATAAATGACACCACTTAGAACCTATGAAGATGTGACCAACACGAGTAAACACACAGTCTGGTGTTTGTATTCTTATAGTATTATGGTTAAAATGGTTAAATGATATCATACAGTAGCTCTTCAATGCAGAGCATGAAGGAAGCATTTGATCACATTCCATCATTCGCAGTTCAATGAGCATGGCTTATAGAAGCTAGCACAAAAATATCAAATTTTAAACTAACTATTCAGTATTATGTCACTAAGAACCATATGAAAACGTCTTCCTTAGACTAAATATGAATTATTGCTAAAAAAAATAATCCAGCTCATTAGATGTAACTGCTCTCTGTGGGTGTTGAAAAATAAAAATAAAAAATCTTTCCAGAGTTTTTCATTTTTTATTGTTTTTCATTTTTTTATTTTCATGTGGTGATAGCGCTGTGCTTGACATTTATGGACCTGCTCACCTAGGGGGTTGGGGACGGGGGACTGTGACTGCAGCTGTTCAGGGACATTAATGTCAGTGCAGCCCTGCTGAATAGTCTTGCTTGCATCAGGAGCGGGCTCTGCACAGCGTTCCAGTGTCCCTCTAGCTCCCTCTAGGGCAGCAGCAAGGAAATGCAGAAAGTCAGGCCAGCTGCAACAGGAGCACAGAAACAAATTCAGCAACAGCAAAATTAGTAAATTGAGTGTAAAAGTATTGCTTTCCTTATTTATGTTGTTAAAAATATATATATACACATTTACCTTCTTTTTGGACGTTGAGTTTTGCTCGTTTTCTCCTTCTTTTATTCTGTCACACAGTTCTTCAATTTCAAACTCCAGGTCTTGGTTCAAAAAGATTCTCTCAAGTTCCTGAACCGCTGCATCAACAACGCTGAACTGCTTCTTTATTAACGCTGAATCAGTGCTGTGGCCTTTAGCCTCTGAACACTACCTGTAACACAGTGCTGTACGTCATTCATTCATAACTATACAACACGTGCACAGATTACAGCCCACTGAATCCTTGTCAGGTGGTCTCGAAGTATACTGGTAGTTTGGCTTGGATCCATTCCATCCACGAACTCTGTTTCAGCCATTCTAGAGAGCTCATGTCAAATGGACATTGAGACTCTATGAACATCACTGATGTTACTGAAGCACCTGCAGGGTTGTAATCACTTATCAGTGTCATGTTTTTTCGTCGTTGTCATTCTCTTAATGATGGTAGCCAACAGCAGGGGGGCAAAAGGATCGGGGAAAAAAGGCTGTAAAGAAGAATAATGAATACGTTTAAGCCTTCCCATTTTGCAGACCCATAGCCACATAGAGGAGACTTTTTAAGTGATAACATTAAACCACTGGATGAATGTTAAGGTTTAACATTTTCCACTGAAATTATTGCCAGTTAAGATCTACTTGACTTTCTCCAGCTCCCTTGGCTAGTATAACTGATATTCCTCAGCAGCAATCAATTGTAGAGCAATCACAAATACAAAAGAGTTTTCTTTTTGTTCTGGCCTGAACTGGCCCCGGCCCTTACTGGACTGCATCGTTTTCTAATCATTTTTTCAGATACTGTATGCTGTTACCAGTTCAGTTATTTAGAAGTCAAGATATAAAATTTGTGTGTTGTCTGAGTCTTGAGAGTGCTCCGCTCCAGGTTAGCTCTGTCAAAATTGTTTTTCTATTGGGACTTGTTGGTCTTGTTTTAACCAAAGACCTGCAATTTAGATAATAAAGTAGATCCATTGGAAACATCTTCCACAACACTGTCAACAGAGTGTAGGGTTTGCCATGAGATGATTCCACGGGATGAGTGAGGAATGAACTCATTAGGGATGCGTGGCCTTTTATCCTACAGGAAGGTAAGTGATACATACCTGCAGGTGGAAAGTCTGCTCTCCAGAACGGCCCGCAGAATCATCACCCGTCAGACTCTTCCTTATGGATTAGCTCTATGTCGGATCTGCTGGTTTTCTGCATCTTTATCTTCAATTGTGAAATCTAGTTTTATACAAACTGAACCCTGTCAACTTGCTTAATTACTGTAGAGGAAATGGGAGCTGCTATCTTTCAATTTGCAGTCACTGCTTTCAAATATTGATAAACATAATAAAAAGCAATCATAATGCACAGTAAGCCAAGGTCTTTTTTTCATTTTCTTTCATGTTGTGAATTATTAAAGGCATTTAAAATGACATATATGATTATTTTAATTAAATGAAACATTTGTAAATACATTATAATGTATTTCAAATATTCAACCAAGATGAAGCTTTTTTACTCTAAATCATGTCCAGTAAAAAGGCAATATTTTTCCAGTATAATCTTGAAAAAGATGTCCAGTTCAATTTATTTGTTAATAATGTGATAGAAATAGCAAGTATTTATTGATTCAAAACACAAGTACACAGTCTATATTTTTATTTTATATACCACTGGTACTGTGCATAAAAAAATACAGGAATGAAATGAAATGCGACATAAAGAATTGAAGACTTACCGGTTGTTAGCAATGCCCTGAGGTACAGGGAGGGTGGATGTCTGAAACACACCTGAGCTGAGGTCCAAGAGCTTTTGAATCAGTTTAAGTATATATATATATATATGTGTGGAGTAGTGGTTAGGGCTCTGGACTCTTGACCGGAGGGTCGTGGGTTCAATCCCCAGTGGGGGACACTGCTGCTGTACCCTTGAGCAAGGTACTTTACCTAGATTGCTCCAGTAAAAACCCAACTGTATAAATGGGTAATTGTATGTAAAAATAATGTGATATCTGTATAATGTATAATGTGATATCTTGTAACAATTGTAAGTCGCCCTGGATAAGGGCGTCTGCTAAGAAATAAATAATAATATATATATATATATATATATATTTGTGGACGTCACTTACGTGCAGTGACAAATTAAATATAAAATATTTTCTTATTGAACAAAAACTACAAAATGCATAACAAGTTAGCAATATCTTTATTTTGAATATGTGAATAAATGGGCAACACAGAAGTAACTAGTTTGCTTTGCTGGATATGGTTAAAATCACTGGAATGATCTGAGCTGTGAAACAGATCCATGCTCCATCTAACAGCACATAAGAATATGCAAGTCTAGTTTCAATTGTCATGTGCTATAAGAAACTCACATGCTGATTTTTATCCAGGCAGGTTCATATAAAAAAAAAACCCTCTAGCTAAGGACTTTGATATAAGCACGACCATTGATATTAATGAAACAGCTTTAAACAACATATAACATTACTTAATGAACCCAGTGCAAATATTACTGTGTGTATGAACCCCCGAGTTATCTCTGATCCTTTAAAATCCAGATCCCTTTGAAGATTTTACACATCTAATTGCAGGTCCCAAATATTACAATACTCCAGTAACTTGCTTTATGTATTTCGCTGCGTGTATTCATCTTTTCCCTTTTCATCAGCTCTTTACTTACAATACTAAAATGATTTAATGATGAGGAAGGTCATTTCTCAAGGGTCAGAGGGACTGTATGAATGGTTAGTGTATCACTCATCCAGTTCATTCTATCTTCCGACACTCTGTTCCGTTTCCATGGATACAGTTTTTTGCCCAGCTGGCAGGTCAACCAATCTGAAATGTGGCATGATCGCCCTCTAATCCTCTTAGCTGTTGGCAGCTTCCTTTTTCAGTCTCTCCAGAACCTCTTCTGGACTTACAGACGCTGAAAGCTTCACTATCTTCTCTCGAGATTTACAGCCCTGTTTTCAAAGGAGAACAATTAAATGCAATTGGTATTTTTGCTCATGCGTAAAATGAGAATGCATGCACTGTTAGCAATTTACAAAAAATTATCTTTTTCAAGAAAGTCCATCCACCCAAACAGTTTCCCTTTGAGGTTCAGAAGGTTTATTTAATATGAACAGTCAACACTGAACACTACTTGCACTTCCAAGTGTTTCCTGAGTTGCAGACACCTGCAGGGGTCCTTAAGATGAACATTCGCAGCGCACCTTATCCAGGGTTACTTGACTTTTCTTCAGTTCCAGGACCTTGGAGAGATACCAAACAAGTTCTGCATTGGCTTCCCCGTCTGAGGGAGGTGCTGCTATGGCGACACCAACTGCTTCTGTTGATACATCTAAACAAAAGCAAAATAAACACAAATACAACCACGGAGCCATGCAAATGCTTTATACATTTAAAGACCAGTCTTTATTTTCCTGCTTGAAATGTATTAATAGGAAGTGTTTTTTTTCTCTTTTACTTATAACGTAATTTGACCAGGTAGGAGGTTTATTTCAATGTTTACCAAATGACAGTGCTGCTTTCTTACAGATAATAAAAATAGAAATTCATTATTTCTGTATTTAATTCAATATGAAAACGAGAAACACATCTTTGTCCCAGAAATGACTATATTTGCACAAACTATTTTTTTTATATTCCACGTTAAACGAAGGCAAACCTGTACTGTTAACCACACCTGTAATGGCGTTTTGTTTGGCCCCAGGTTTGGCATGTATGATGATGGTCAGGCAGCCTGTTTTATCACGTGACACTGGACCTGTGGGAACTTCAGGGGATAGTGGTGTATCCTTGCTCTGACACTTTTTCTGGAAGGCAAATTTTGAAAGTACGTTAGATATTATTACAGGTACACACCAATTGATAGTGCTGTGTGGATCAAAATATGATGAATTCCACTTTGACGTGACTACATCGTTAAATAATATAATACAATATCGAACTCTTCTATTGAATATTGTGTATCTGGTTATGGTCAGTGCAGGTCATTTGTTCAGTGTATATTACAGTACGGTATGTACATGTTGCTGCCCCCATTAGTTCAAAATTAGAACTGTCATAAAATATCGACTATTTTTTTTTTTTTTTTTACAACAAAAAAAATATTATACAGGTAATTATTTGACAAAGGTTAATTAAGTAGCCGAACAGGATATTGTTTCCCCTACCGTTTTGTTATCTTTTTTTGGCATTGTGTTAGCCCTAGAGGAGTAGTTTCGTATGTGTTTGATTTTGCGGGGTGATGAGAAAGCCCTCTCGTTACAGTGCTTGTAGGGCGGTTCCAGTTGTAGGAAAGTGCGGTATGGTTGGAGGCCGCCTCTTTTTATTCTTAAAAATGACCTAACTAAAACGTTACAACAGATTTGAATAAATCTAGTTAATAAACGCGAATGACTCATTTAAAACGCGGTTTGTTTTGCACTCATCAAGTCAGTAGCAAAGTCAACCCAAAACAAATTAAAACACTGTTTTTAAAATCGCTCTACCAAACCAAAACAGTTTCCTGCATCTCTTCACGAACCAGTTTATTCACACTGCGCCTGCGTGATGCCCCCACTGGTGATTCAATGTGTGTGCACATGTGCTGCACTATACACCTTTGAAAACAACGCCTTACCCTAAAAAATAAAAGCAATATTTTGATCTGGTGCTTTTTGCATTACCTTGAAATTTAAAGGAAAAAAATTAGCTTTAGCTGGTTTGGTATCTTTGACATTTCAATAATACTAATGCCTTGTGAGCCCACCCAAATCAGGAGGGTGCAAGACAGGTCAGGGGTGGACAAAGTTAACCCTTCTGGTCAACCCTGTTTAATCAGCAGTTAATTATATAATTTTACCTGTTTACAGTTTCGAATACCATAATCACTTAAACATAATAATAAGTAGCTGATGAAATCACTGGCGTTGTTGTAACTGGACAGTAGAGGATTTGTAAACTGTGATTGTTCAAGCCCATTTGTAGTAGCAGTAGGTCTGTAAAAGCCTCCTGAAGGATCAAATCGATTTATGTACAGGACAGTACAACATGGTGTAAAGGCTGAATCTCCAGCTGGTTGCTTTTTAAACTTTTCCCAAGTTGTTTTTACCCCTGTGGTATAAGTGGAGTAGAGCAGCATTCCAGACGTGCATCAGGAGACCGCCTCCAGTTCAGATTTCACACTCTCTGTCAGCCTCATTCATTCATACAGCTCATAGAGCTACCCAGACTCTGCAAGATTCCCTAAGAAAACAAGCATTTTCTTTTTACCATACAGAGCCAGAAAACGTGCAAGTTATATTCGTGTCCGGTAAGTGCATGCTGGCTCTGCTTCACCCACCATCACAAGTCTGAGCTTGCTTGCTGAAAAAAGAAAAAAAGATTTTGTATGAGGCCAGCTGTCTGATTTTCTGCTGGGCTGACAAAGCTGGAAGTTGCCATTCCCAGATGGAGAACCACCAAACTTCGGATCCCAGTGAGGAAAACCCCTTTCTCTGGTAAGGAATGAGACTTTCTGCACCAACTGTTTTCCTTTTTTTTAAGGAATTGCTGTTCAACATACATGAGTATATTGGATTCTGCACCCAGTGTGGTAAACAGAGTGATTAAGGAAAAGGCTAGCCTGAAGCTAAGCACAGTGGGTACTGAACATGCTGCTGAGTTGAGACTGTACAGGATATTAGCTTTTAATGCTTTATCATAATGTTTGCTGTGATCATTAACTTATAATGATCATTAACTGTGATCATTAACTTATATTTACAGTGTGGAGTAGTGGTTAGGGCTCTGGACTCTTGACTGGAGGGTTGTGGGTTCAATCCCCAGTGGGGGACACTGCTGTTGTACCCTTGAGCAAGGTACTTTACCTAGATTGCTCCAGTAATAACCCAACTGTATAAATGGGGAATTGTATGTAAAAATAATGTGATATCTGTAAAAAATGTGAAATAATGTATAATGTGATATGTTGTAACAATTGTAAGTCGCCCTGGATAAGGGCGTCTGCTAAGAAATAAATAATAATAATAATAATAATAATAATAATAATATATTTGAAATTTTCCTGAAGTGTTTTTCTGATACATTTTTTATATTGGAAGATATGTAATTTATGTTTACTCAGGTACTGGGGTCAGTTAGGAGGTAAGAGTCTAATTTGGTTAAGGTAGCTTTAGCACATCAGGTTTGCCTTGTGTGTAAGGAATGGATGTTTACCATTGTAATATGTCTCACCGTTTGATTGTATGGATCAACAGCAAGTGTTATGCAAATGGCCACTCTGACATGCATTTTGTAATATATAAAAGATGATTCTCCCTGTTTAATGTCGGTTTTCAGTTACGTTTGGTATGACAGCAGCATTCTGATATGGGGCTGACTGCAGTATCTGACAAAAACAAAAGCTGCTCAGTTGGCAGGTGCTTCTGTATCCAAGACAGCACAAATGACTGCAGTTTTACATTAAGCTGTCTCAATGGGATGTCTTTGTTTTTCCATTCTGGGCTTCTCAGCAGGTTTGAATGTGTGTATGTTGTGCTTTGCCTAGTTTTCAGAGAACTCCATCCCTACGTCGGAAGTGGAGAAAGCGGTACGGAGGTTTGGATGGGAACAAACTGCTGGAGCCCAATGAGGAAGAAGATCTTCCAGGTATGTATCATTTAGAAGAGACGTTTAAGATGCTTATTGCTTATGGGACATAGCTGTTTCTTTTACACATTGAAACAAGACACACCATTTGCTCGCCTGCCTCGTTGATTTTATGTACACTGTTCTGGTGATATTCTTGTGACTGAGATACTTTTTAATTTTCCAAGATCTAATTGTCACAAAACTCTACTGTTTATCTAAATTGGGCAGCTGTTCCACAGCTCAGTGCAGTTTCTGGTCATGTGGTTCAGTAAATTAGTACTTTCTGCAAAAGTATAAATGTCATACATGTTACAAATACAATGGATGTCTGAAAATCCTTTTTTTTCTTTCTGTATTGACTTTGCACTGTTTTTTTTTTGTATATTTGCAGTATTGGTATTTCAATCTTTAGTTTTTAATCACCTTATAAAACATACAGTGTGCTGTTTTCAGATAAGAAACAAGAAAGATCAGTATTTGCACCTCTTTTTTTGCACATTTTATTTGTTTGTTTTGTTTTTTTGCAGCGTTGGCAACTTCATGTTATTTTGGCTCTGAAGTATAAAAGATTGCTTTGTTGTGTTTCAGAAAATGGTTTAATGAAAGACTCCCATCTGGAAAGGAATTCACCACAGCCAAGGAGTGCTGAAAACCAGGTACAGGCTCAGTCCTGTTAGAAGCCTACACTGTAACAAATAGCAGATGTTAAACTCTCAGGACTGCTAATGAGATCATTATCACATACAAATAGCACTGGATCATGAGGGTAACTTCATGCACAGTATGTGGTGTACATGTTGCAAACATTTTAACATGTGTGCCTTTTCAAGCATTACTGGAGAGTGAGCAATGTACTGTACTGAGTGGAACAGGGAAACTCTTTGAACTTTGAACTACTAATGGCTCTGAAACTCCCAGGATCAGGTTACAATATAAACAGGGAGGGGAATATATTCAATTTAGGCACTTTTTCAGAAAACAGTAACAATTAATTGATTCAAGAAAGTATATGTCAAAAACAGCCTACCAGTGACTGGAAGAAAATCGAGCCAAATTCAGACAGGCATGCAAAACAGAAGCACCAGAGCCCTTTCAAAACCTCAGACTAACAACAAAGCACCATCACCTGTGGCTTTATAGCTGTTGTCTGCTTTTCTGAGGGTCTCTTTTGCAGCTTGGTTCCTAGTAAAATCACCAATTATAATTATAAGCTTTCTCCTTTCTTAAACCCTCAAGGCAAAGTAAATACAAAGAGGGCTTAAGAATGTGCATGTGTATATATATAGTGTATTTGAAAGGCGCTTTTGTTGTGCGGGCAAAAATCATTTCCGAGCAATGAAACTCTGCCAGCTGAAGAGAAAGAAAGACTGCAGGATTGCAATCATGTAAAGGTCTAGTAGCATACCCTTTTGTCTCCTTTGCCACTTGCTGTACAGTAGAGTAACAACAACTTCAAAGGAGAGTGGAAATATGAAGCCAGCACTCAAATCCTAGGTCTGCCTTCTGAGGTCCCTGGCTCATTACCACACTGTAGCGTGTTGAGTTTAAAAGACACATGTTGAGAAGTGACACCTTGTACTCTAACATGCAGGGGCGTCTTCTTTCTGCAGGAGACCCTCTTAGTAGCGAAGGTGGGTGGCCTTAGGACCAGAACTGCTCCCCAGGGACAGAAACCAGTAAACCTGGTGACTCCAGGTCCCACAGGTAAACCTTTACACTGCAGTGTTAGAAAGAAATGCATATAGCCAGAGGCTGTTCTTAGTGTAATTACTTGCTTTTCAGTATCCTTCGAATCTTGTGATCTGCAAAACCAGAACATGGAAGAATAAGTGCGACTGGTACAAACTACTGCTATTACGTTTGTTATGTGTTACATGCCAAAGCTATAACACTGGTTTGTACAGTGTCGGATCAAAATACATGTTCTCCACCACGTCAGTTGATTAGTAGATACAGGTCTCAGGTGTGCAGTTTTAGCAGACAAGTATTTTCATCTTAAAACATGATATCTGGCACTGCGGGTTCTCTGTTTGAAAGCCATGCTTTTAGACTGTCTGGCCCTTCCTGGGCCATTTCTCTTGGAGTGTGAACTTGTTCCCACCCCTTCACAGTTTTCTTTCCATTCAATAACCAATCAGCTGCTTCTTCTTATAAATAACATGCTTTTTGTGAAATGATACTATGGCTGTCCTATATTTTAGAAAACAAGGATTTCCTTGGCAATTTCAGTAAAGCAAATTCATGTCTTTTAAAGCATTTTTAAACAGCCTGGCTGAACAGAAATATTCATTGTGTATGCTGAATGCATTGCAATCCAGCTGAGATACACAGTTTGATCTACTGTCATTAAGCCATTCATTTTTTCAAGCCCTATAATATAGTTTCTCTGGCTTTTGTGTTCCAGCGTTGCTGCAAAACTGTTGCTAGGTTACTTGGAATATCTCAGTGTACTGTTACTGCAGCCTTCATGATTTTAAACACTGCCCATCACCTTTCATGAGCACTACATTCCCATATAAACTCTCTGCCCCTGAAGTTAGCTGGTAACACAGTATCATACTAAAGGTTCTGATGAGATGAGGTCAGATTTTCTCTCATTGTGTGTCTGCAGGAGCGTCTGTGTTTGTCAATAACAGGAAGCAGAGGTCCTCATCTCCCCATGGGGAGCCCCTTTGCCACAGAAACCAGTTCTGGAACAGCATCACTAAGGTGGACTCTCAGCAGCTTCATTCCAAAAAGAAAGTGTAAGTCCAGTCGTAGCAGAGGTAGCTAATATACAGGGTGATTAGAAAGTAAGTTTACCACATCAATGCACCATATCCTCTAGATTCATCTTGGGGGAGTGAATTAATCATAAGCACTTGGGAAACTAGAGAATCTGATACCACGTGCATAAGAAATTTGGGTTTTCTGCTTTCTGTTGCATTGATTTGAAATGTATTTAAATGCATAGAGACTGCATCAGCTGGTTTAATTTCATTGAGAGAATCTTGGCTTTCTTGTTATCCTCGTGTTGTTAAACACACTGTACTGGAGGTCAGGGGTTTAAAAGAATCAAAATGTATATTACTGACAGAGTTCATGTGCGACTCAATTAGATGAAATCCTTTTAATCTTTATGAAAACTGGCCAGCCGAATAGCACTTTTAAAGTTGTTATGGATAAGTTCAAAACAAGTACAGTCAAGCCGCTTTTGCCAAAGGAACTAGAACTAAAATGGGGTTTAATACCAAAGATCAGGACATTTCTGAATTTGATCCAAACTGATAATACTGTAATTGGAATTGATTAGCGTGCCCCTCGCTTCTTTTTCTCTCTTGTTTCGCCCTTTCCCCTTAACGACTTGAGTATTACTGTAGGAATCATAAAGAAACAATTGATAAAGCACAGTGTTGAACTGATATTAAAAGCATCCCCCTTTTTGTGCTAAAGCCAGGTCTGTCTTAAATCCTACAGGGCTGCCGATGTACTGTTTGAAAGTTTTGCATCTGAAGGAGGCGTTAACATGGCTAATTTCTTTGAGGTACAGTACAATCTTCAACAAGTCTTGAAAACATCACTTTAATTAATGCCTAAAAGTTACCATTGAGAAACTGTTATGCAGTAATATATTACTGTGTGACAATACAGGTTTAAGTATTTCAATCTGTCAGCACTAAGAGTTTGGTTTGATACCCGTTTGGAAAAGTCACCACTGGATTCTTTTGCTAGAGCATTTTACAGCATCAGGGAATCTCAATGGGTCGCATCAACCACTTTGTTGTTACCCCTAAGAAAGGTGGTTAATACAGTCCAATGTTGTAAATCGCTCCTCCAACCCTAGCTGTTGTTGATCAAATCAACCCCTAAGACTATCTCCACCTATGATAGTTGTTTCCTGTGTAGGCGGTTTGGAGCTCTGGAATTCGTAAAAGCGACCCCAGGATAAAGGACTGTTACTTACTAATGAAGAAGCTGCAGCAAGCTGACGGCACTGTGGACAGAAATACCTTTCACAGGTAAGAGTGTTGTGAGTTCGTATGGCTGGAGATGGAACTCTGCTTCACGATCAACGTCATAAAATCACGAGATACATTTACTAAGCTCTGGACCAACTGTTTTAATATCATGCAGTGCATCTAGCAGGTAACTGTGGGGAATACTTTTTTGCTTGGTAAGCAGGATATATAGTGATGCTTAATTATGTGTGTGGAATTATATTCAAATATAGTTGTTTTTTTGCAATCTAGTTTAATAGTCACATGTCTTTATTATTGCTGTACTGTATAAAAGCTAACTTGATAGATTTAAGGGAACTGGTACAGCAATGGGGGAACATTTTGCAGATTCCGTATGATTAGCTACATTTCTAGAAGTTCATAATGGAGCTTGTAAGCTGTACATTTCTGATCCTTGTATTTCCAGGTGTGTGACTGGATTTGTGTCTTTCATACTGAAAGCTCTGCAGGGCAGGTTTGTGATTCCAGATTTCCCAACATTTACTGAGGAAACCCAGAAGATTTTCATGAAGTGCAAACAGCTGTCTTCCTTCAAGGTGTGATGGTGCTTAGAAATGAATCAGCATTTGCGGCATAGGTCTAGAAAGACGGGCCAATGTAAATCTGTACTACATTCTTTCAAACAGTCATTTTGAAAGTACGCACTCAGCATGCAAAAATGAAACCTAGCCCGAACCCTAATTAAGGTAGGTGTGTCTGTGTTGGGATTAAGAACGGATTTAAATCTTAAACTCAGTGTTTGAATTCTCTCAGCTGGCCCGACCCTGAAAAGCCTGGCCCATCTTTCTACACCTATGCCAAATTTGTACTAGATGTGTGTAACTGAATACGTTGTTTTCTGCAAGAATATAAGAGATCTGCAACAGTAATGATATGTGTTTATATAAAGAAGCCAATCTACAAACCCAAGGCCATATACAGTATGAGTGCAGTACACCAGAGTACGGATGTGGATGGGTTATGTAATCACTCTACAGACCTCGATTACCACTAGCCTTGGACTACTTTACCTAAATTAACATGAGGTCATCCATGATTAACGATAAACCAGCTATGAAAGTAATGGTTTATCAAGTATCTGTAAACTGTGTATATGAGTTTTTATGTTTTCACATCATAAATATGTTATTTATGAAGTCAAATATAACACTTTTAATTATTTTAGCTTTAGAATTGTTATTATTCTTTTAATGTTTTCTTCATATTATTAAGAATGTAAATGAACTACCACACCTCTGATGCTGTCTTCTTGTTTCAGTCAGAGCTGGACAGCCTCGAGAATGACAGCAGGAAGTGGGGCGTTTCAATTTGTACAGCGGATGGACAAAGGTAGGATAACATTGCTTGCCAGGGGTGATTGATTGACACATATAGTGGAAAGGGCTCCTGCATAGTGAAGGTTTACAAGCTAAGCTCCGCCTCCTAAATGCTGAATCCCAATTGAGCTCTCTTGAGGGGAATAATCTCTCCTCCCCCTCCCCAAAGAATACCTCCAGCCATGTCTGTGCTCCCCAGGTAGTACAGCGATTACAATGTGGGTTCTAACAGGTGTAGCGCTGTACCTGGGGCCTGCCTAAGTCTGAGAAGTGTGTCATCGTGTTGAAACTTGTTTGCAGGCTGTCTCTGGGGGACTGTGCAGAGCCATGCCTTTTGGGAGAGTGCTCCTGGCCCCTGCTTTATGGCATTGCGGTGGAGCAGTTCAGTGCTGACTATGTACACAGATACGTAGGGATGGAAGAGTTTTCAAAGCACGATTCGTCCTTTACACTGACCAAACAAGGTACGCAAACTGCAGAGTAACACCTCGTCTGGTGAATCTATTACACAATGTAATGTAAAGGGATGTTTGATATTACTGTGCCAAGAAAGAAATACAGTGTATTAAAACAGATGCTCTTATCGGTTATCTTGTAGGGATTCCTCACAGTCCGCTTGTTGAAACAGGAGCCATCATAACCTCATCGCTATTGCAGGTACAAGCTTTGCATTCTTAATAATGGTTTATTATTTAGATATATCTATTGTACCTACAGTTATGAGAGCAGGCGTAATTACTTGACGTAAAACATACACTTCTGTTTTTAATCCCAGCACAATAAGGAACAGAAGAAGCCAGTATTTTGGTTGTGCGTGTAATTGTTATAATGCTTTAAGTGCATATTTATTTCAATGCTTTTGACTGTTTATGTGAATACATCATGTCTCTAAATTGCACGGTTTAAAAACACTAAAAGAAACTTGATCAATTCAATGACAAACGTTTTGACTCAAGTATTTCAACATTTAGCACTATTGAGTCTTTTCTACAGTGGTTGTAGGTAAACTGCAAGATTGATTGTATTTCTTTTGAACAGCTAGCTGCTGGGCTTGGTGTAGAAGAGGAGGAAAAGTATGAATCAGTGAGTAGCTCACAGTCTACAAGCGCTGTCTCTGAAACAGCAACGTTAGTTTTTCAAAGGCTTTGCGCAATTTTCCATTCTACATTTTTTATTTTATTCATTTATATTTCAGGTTTTGAACCTATTTAGAAGACTCTGTAATAAAGGAAATGTCAATCTGAATTGCACCAGGTAAGCTTTCTTGAAAGAAGATGGGCTTCGTACTGAACTGAACAGTGACTGATGAATGTTTTATGTTTTAAATTCCTGTTTGTTGAAATAAAGTCATTCAAATAATGACAATTTCTGATTTCGTAACAGACATCAAAACCTGAGGAAAGAGAGCATCAGACTCCACGCTCTGTCATTCTTCCTTCAAGAAAAGAAAGTGAGTTCTTAACACATGTGGTCATCATTGCTTTGCACATGTGACAGTGTTAGTAGTTTGTTCTCTTTTGCAAAGCAACACAGATAATGTTTTTAAACACTACATACGTCATAGGCAAATAAAACACCCTTAAAGCTTTATGACTTGGGCACAAAAAGAAAGCACTTTGTTTAAAGACCTTTGCTACACCTGAATGCAATAGAGTACATACAGTTCAGAAAAGTCCCTTTTGCAACACCAGTTGAACAGGGTTTTATGAGACTTGTTTATTAAGACATCTTTTATATTAGTGTTTTCCAGAGTCTGTTGATATTGGTGCTGCCCTGGACCTAATGCTACAGGTACTGTATGTACTTTAAGTTCTGTTGCTCAGTAGCTTGTTTCCTGCAAACCACATTACTGGATTTCATCAAAATAATCTTTCCTCTGAATCATTTTTATTTTATTTTTTTGACAGGGTTTATCTACAGAAGTGACGTGTGAGTCTGGAGCTGCTATGGCTGCCACATTAGCCAATGGGGGGCTTTGTCCTCTGTCAGATGACCAAGTATTGGGTCCTTCCTCTGTCCGGAATACCTTGTCCATGATGCAGGTGGCAGGGATGAATGATTATTCCAGAACTTTCCATTTTAAGGCAAGTTCCCTAAATACAAATAATATGTCTGAAATAGTATCTTAATGTATAGTACCATCTGGTGGTAGACTATTGTACTGTGTCTATGTTACCACATAACTTTTATTGGCGTGAAAACATTTTATATACTAATCTTTTGCAGACATCAATACCAGCAAAATCAAGCAAAAATGGTCTTGTGTTGGCAGTGGTTCCGGGGGTAATGGGCATCGCCTGCTGGTCTCCAGAGCTGGATGCCTTTGGTAACTCTTGGAAAGGAGTGCACTTTTGTCAGGTGATGCCAAAATGATTGTTAAACATGATGTTCAATGCAGTTCAAACAGGCTAGAACACAACTTCCTGAACAAGGCACATGTTCATAATATTTTGTTTTCTAGGAACTGGTTTCAGCATTCCAACTGCATAGCTTTGATATCAAAACCCCATTCCGTCAGGTGGTCACATACAGACAGTGGAAAGCGGAATCTGAGGTATGTACACATTATAATGTATTTATGTGATATGTGCACATTTTGTTAAATTTATGTTGGGTCATAATAAAAGATATGTTGGTTTACTGTAACATACCCTTATCTTGGATTTTTATTACAATCAATTAAACAACTTGTACATACAGCTTCCCCCACTAGTTTTCAATACATAAACCTGAAACAGAAAACTTTCTATTCATACTCTTTAAATGCGGCCTTGGCTGACCTGAAATAATATGAGTGAGTTCTCCAACCTACAGACGCAATGTTACAAACTAAAGCCAGTATCTGCGAATGCAAATCATTAAAAAATAACCTTAAAAAAGTATTAGAAATGATTTTGGGTCAGGCATATAAACAAATAATAATAATAATAATAATAATAATAATAACAACACTTTGTTTCTGCTTTAATTGTAAAGGGGTACCAGATAATGAATGTATTGCTGGCAGCTTATAGAGGAGATGTGCGCTCGCTGCGAAGGTAAGTCCATATAGCCACGCTATCAGCTCAACAGTGCG
Organism: Acipenser ruthenus; assembly: GCF_902713425.1. Taxonomy (NCBI): domain Eukaryota; kingdom Metazoa; phylum Chordata; class Actinopteri; order Acipenseriformes; family Acipenseridae; genus Acipenser; species Acipenser ruthenus. Next base: position 25,557,367 of record NC_081212.1, on the reverse strand, counting down.
GGTGTCAGTGATTAGTAAGGGAATAGTTTAATATGCATATGTTTACTTTACCCTCTAAGGAAAGCTGTTTGCAAGGCTCCATCAGTTGCTTAATTGGGCTATTTGTTAGTTCTTATGTCTGAGTGTTGCATGTGTTATTTATAACTTGTACCATAAATCAGATAAAGACAATTAAATAGAACATATTTGTTTTCAGATACTTGCTGTCGGGAGCGGATGTCAATTCTGTTGACTACGATGGCAGGTCTGCCCTGCATGTTGCTGCCTCTGAAGGGCACCTTGAAGTTATAAAATTCCTTATAGAAAATGCTGGAGCAGACCACATGGCCACTGACAGGTAACTTGTATTTCAATGCTAGTTACTTAGGTGAAGTCAGATGAGCCAGGTACCTCCTTACAGCCAGTGACTCTCGTACTGTCACTAACGTGTGCTAAAGAATGTTCAAAGCCTGGTCGTATGTTTACTTGAAATTATTATTGTAAGAGCTACTCCAAAATAAAAGCAACACCTGACCTTTCATTTCCAGGTGGGGTAATACACCACTGCAGGAATCCCTGAGGTACAAGCACAGCCATGCAGTGCAGCTGCTCAGGAGGTATAAAGACCACCATGAATCTTCATGAGGATGAAAGCACCAACTGCAAATGAAATCATTCCAGAAATACATGGAAATGTTAAGAACATTTGTGATGCAAAGACAATCAGACATCCCCACATGATAGTTTTTTTTTTTAAACTAAACAATATAATTGTACAACTATTGAAGAATACTGTCATTTGAAAAACTTAATAACAATATGGTACTGTAACCGTAAATGCTTTTCTTTTTTTTTTTTTAAACAATATTATTGCATTTAAAGAAATAAAAAAAAGTGTCCACCAACAATGAATGTTGCCTGGCAGGTCCTAATCCCTAGTATTGACCAACATGGATCTAAAGCAAGTACAGTTAAACAAAACACCACCACTGGGATCAGTTTACAGATTGTTTCCATAGTGGAGATATGGCTGCTGGACAGGAAACAGATACGGCTGTCAATGTAACACAACAGAAACCAGTGTGGTGCAAAACCACTTTGCTACAGTACGTATATGAAACCCTTTTAACAGTCCCTCACAAATGGTGTATTACTTACAGTGCACAGAAGGCATTAACTTGGTACATGGTCACCTTGTTTAAAACTTTTTTTTTCAATGTTAAAATACACCATTCTTTATTTCTTAATTAACATTTATTATTTCTGGTCTTTTTAAAACAAAATGTTGCGTTCTGCATCAGCACTGGAAGAATAAACATCAGTGGTCATTTTTCTTTTTAAATTGTACACTAATATTTAAAGGTCCATTTAGCTAAAAGGCAGTATCTATGCAGACAATGCTTAATAACACCCGTGAAAAGTCAGCATGTACAAAGTTTCACTTACATACAAGCACATGTAATAGATATGAAGTCTTTCTTAGTTTTATAGCAGAGGAGCATGCACAAAACTACTACGGTAAAGACAATGCTCACTAAAGTCCTGTAGTGCTTTATAACATGGGTGTTTCATTGCTTCAGGATGCTGACAAACAAAAACACTGACCATGTTATGTTAAGGATTCATTTGGCTATAAATAAGGTTAAAAAGCTGATTACGACTATCTTTATACAAGTAATCTTTATATAATAATAATAATAATAATAATAATAATAATAATATCACTCCAGTTAAGATGAATACAGGTTTGTTTTCATTCTTAAATGTACAGCAAGCTTGGTTAAATGATACAGCTATATGTGTATGAAATCCATACAGCGAGGCAACAATTGTAACAAACCGTAGGAATCCCCAGGCCTGAGATGTGTCGGGTTTAAACAGAACCCACAAAAAACTGAACATTAGTCGCAGGCGTTTTCCATGTTCATCAATTTATAGCATACGTTTCTTCTTTTGCTGTATGGGTTAAATCAACGAACACAGTACTAACAAAAAAGTGCTACTTTTTGCTTGAAGAAATCTCCAGTTTTGTAAAACGTTGTCACCTGTACTCCATTTTGCCAATTATTTTTTTTGTATCCTCTTTGTAATATGTTAAGATGCAACATGCTCCCCTTTATACCGCCAATCAAGATGAGCTATTTTAATTCCAAGGTCTATGTGTAGAAGATTATCTCTGGAATCTGTCCATCCTCCACGGAAGTGCCATTGTTATTTCCAGGTGAACTGAAGAATAAAAAACAGGTCTTGGTTCCTGTTGCAGATTCATGAATCACTTTCTTTAACCCTTTGGTACCATAGTGTGAATCAGGACCCTACAAAAACAAAAATCAGACCTCGTTAGACCTCACTCCTTTTCAAAACTGGTCATAACCCCCCCTCCCCCCCCAAAATAAAACATAAAAAAAAAATATATATATATATATATATATATATATATATATATATATATATATATATATATATATATATATATATATATACACATACATACACACACACACACACACACATATATATAGGACGCAGCTACCAAGCTGCATTACAATATCATAATTTGCCATCTGTAAATGTATAACCTAAAAAAAGTGAACACAATAGGCAAGTTGAATCTTACCTTAAGAGTTGCGCATGCCGTATAGCTGACATTCGGTATAATCTCTATAGGCTCCTTAAACATTACTCTGAACGTGTTAGCTGTTCCATCACAACTAAACCCTGTGTCATTTTGTCCTAGTGTCTGGTTTTTGTCACTTTCAATAATCTGGAGAACAAAGAAGAACAAATAAATAAATAAATGAACAATCTGTAAACATAAAACAAATTCCACAAATACAGAAAATGACTCCAGAAACGCATTGCCAATGCAACAGCTGATTTGTACCTTCCACAGCTCCATGTAATAGAAGAAAGGCGTTCATACCTGTATATTGACCTGATAATCAGTTGGTCCGTGAATAGATCCATAGAGACCAAAGCCCACTATAGATATTCTTCTACTAACGGTAAACCTACAAAACAATTAAGGTACTCATTATTTACATGCACTTGTGAAAGTATAATCAGAAGAATGTAATTGTATTTGAATAAAATCCCTTTCCATGTTAAAAACTCAATTTCTAGTGAAGGGCTCTACGGCTTACCTTATTCTGTCACTGGTTCCACTATATCCCCAGCGACTCTCTACTTGCTGGAATCTATTAATGCTGCATTCTTTCCCCCTGAGACAACATCGTGGCCTGTCAATGTAGTCAACCCGGGGTTTGGGGTTTACTGTAAAGTGTAAAAACAGATTTACCACCTCCCGATCGAACAAAATCCCAGACTGGGCAGGCCCTGTGGCACAAGAAAGAATATTAAACTGGTTTCTATGGATCTTCCTTTTGATGAAAAACATGAGAGAGAGTTAGTAAACACATTACATTACATTACATTACAGATAGTAAAACACTACAATATAATCAGGATTTACCATTTCTAAGTGATTGTAATCTATGCAATTATGTAAATTAAATATATATATTTATAATTAATTTTATAGTTACATTTAACAAGATAACTTACTATAAAAAAAATGTAATACAAAGATCTTAAAGAAGCAAAACATTCACCTGCTGCAAACTCCTCCACGGTCATCAGGGGGAAACGAATGAGCGCTAACGCTTTCCCCAGCACTTTCTGCTTGTTTTCTGAAGTTAGTGGAAGCTCTTGTCTGTAACATTCTGCTTCAGCCCAGCGCACAACAGCAGCAAAGAGCCTACTCTCCCGAATCCCCAGTGTGTCTCTTTCCAGCACTGCACAGAGTGTATCTAAACAAAGACATCAGTAAAAAAAAAACTTGAAAAAATTAAACATGTAAGCTCTGAGATATAGTTTGGTTGGCTCCGCTCAACATATGCACCTTTGCAAGAAGTGCAAATCTATGTCAAATACAGATCTGAAAACATCTGCATTTTCCAGCAGAACCACCAGCAGAATACCATTCTTAATGAGCCTTTTGCTGTTATTTTATTTTTATTAGTGTCATATTTTGCAAAGTTAAAAACTACACACAGTGGATAGCAAAAATGTACATGATTTACATACCCAAGTCAATATCTGTGAAGCCTTCTGCACTAACTGCATCTCCTGTACTTTTGTCTATTGTATCCAAGCAAAGGCTGGCAAGCTGAGGTTCATCAAACAACCTAGCCTACAAATGGGAAGTTATTACAAGTAATTAGAGAGTTTATGAGAAAACATGGAGGATCTGTTATTCATGCAAACAAATGCAAATCAAATACAGGTTTGTAAATAAATAAATAAACTCTTTAAACCCATATTGCAAACATATAAAGAAAGCAGGTTTTTTTTTTTCTTAATGAGCATCAAGTCTATCTGTGGATTACCTGAGTAAGAAGCATGAAAGCATTATCAGCTCGGAGATGTTTGGTGAGAAAATCTACACAGTGTGCTTCCAGTGCAGGGACTGCATACTTTTTGGCAGTGTAAAGGGTGGTCATAACTGTCTCTGGACCTATATGAACTTCATCTGAATAAAGAAACCTTAAACAAACAAAAAGACAAGGCATTATTAAAAACTAGATCGAAAATTAAATTAATACACTGCAAAAACGGTTACATTTACAAACTTAGTGCTTGCAAATAACCTCCAGCTTATGAAATGTGAGTCTTGCCGTGGCTCCATCGAAGCACCACAGATTGGGTGGCTGTTGCACACGTTTTCCCACAAAGTCCTGTAAACTCGCCTTTATCCCAAGGAGCAGTTAACCACGACGCCCTGTTTGAAACGTTTGAAAACTACTGCTATCAATTTTTTTTTAAATGAAACTTAAACTCAACAGAAACACAATGTTGATTATCTACCAATGAACTAGACTAGTTTGATCCCATTTCAGAAGATCAGTTACCACTTTTACAGTTCAAATAACGTATATGTACAGTTTTACAACACATTGCATAGACACCTATTAAAACAACACAAAACACCACCTATATACATCCCTGCAGACTTTAAATTAGATTAAGCCCCAAGTGAAATGTACTGCTTTGAGCACTATTCGCATGTAAACAAAATGCATTTACTCTTTCTTGAATGACAAAGTACCTCTTGTTCTCTCAATTTAAATTCAAAAGTGCAATAAAAGTCAGTAATTTAGAGTAATTAATGCCTTCCTCGGTCTTATTTTCTGTTTTTTAGTTTTAGATCTGAATTAATACAAGTACTACCCACTATATTACACCCCCAAATTTATCACCGTAGGATGTCTTTCAGGTTTTTAACACAGTGAGACATTTTGATTTCACTCACCTTAGCAATGCGAGGAAAGCAGCGGCTTCCACATCAGGCAGATCGATCTCAGTAGAGGTAGTTGCCATGCCTCCGTTGAACATGGCGTCAAAAACAGCGCTGCCAGCCGCTAGCACAAACTTGTGAGCAGGGATCCTCTGAGCTAGCCTCCCCTTACCTACAATGAACCTTACGTCGCTCAGCAGTTCGTTGTTGAACAGAAAAGCGAACCGCTCTTTCACGGAGCTCTTCGTGGCTTGCCAGTTGTACATGGGCTCCCTGTGAAGGCCCAGCGACGGAGAAGCAGGGGCAGCTGCACCAGGCGCTGCCGCTGAATTCCTGCCTGCTCCCGAGTGAGCGAAGTTCGAAGCTCGTCTTTCTACATTTGATGCTGCCTCACCTCCGGTAGCCATGGCCCGCCGATCTTCTCTTAATTTAGCGTTTGTGTTTATAAAAAAAAAATGAAGTTGTCGAACCTCTTTGTGAAAAGGAGAAACAACACTACCATGTTTTGACACGACAACTGCTTCCCCTCACTTCTGTTTACTGCTCACACAAATGACGTCTCCCATTGCTGACTTCCGCCGGTGAGCTTTGTGCAGCTCAGCCGAGTTAACCCTTGAGTGGCGTTGAATATGACGTTATAACAACATAAGAACATAAGAAAGTTTACAAACGAGAGGAGGCCATTCAGCCCATCTTGCTCGTTTGGTTGTTAGTAGCTTATTGATCCCCAGAATCTCATCAAGCAGCTTCTTGAAGGATCCCAGGGTGTCAGCTTCAACAACATTACTGGGGAGTTGGTTCCATACCCCCACAATTCTCTGTGTAAAAAAGTGCCTCCTATTTTCTGTTCTGAATACCCCTTTATCTAATCTCCATTTGTGACCCCTGGTCCTTGTTTCTTTTTTCAGGTCAAAAAAGTCCCCTGGGTCGACATTGTGTTCTAGCTATGTGGCGCTATTTAACCAACTTCCAGACTTACATGTACAAAGACATTGCTGGACACAAAATGGCAAAAACATTTGATTTGAAAAGTATCTATATATGTGTGACTAACCAGTTTATTCAGCCACTGACTTAATTTTGACTTCAATAGACTTTGAAAAAAACAATTATAAAGCATTGATATATTTGAGTTTGTTTAAAAGTGAAATAACATAATAACATTGACATATTTGGATCCTGGTAAAAAAAAAAAAAAAAAAGTACCAGCACATATGGTAGAGAATATGGTAAATACATTATTTTAGCAAACACTTCAGAAAAATAACCCATAAATAAATAAATAAATATACAGAAGACCCTGTGTAATTGTAAAAATCTTTTAGTTTCAGTTAAGAGTAACAGAACGAGCACTAGAGGGCAGTAAGAAGTGGGGATTCAAACAGTAGGTTGTGTAGAAACTGAGCTATGACGTTGTTCAAATGCTATGGAATAACAGCAGGGATATATTGTTTTATTAAATACTTTAATTAATAGCTAATTAATACATTTGCCGGGTCTTGATAGAACATGTATTTTTATTACAAGCATACTAAGACCATACTACCTACACATTTACTGTACATGTTGATAGTTCTGGACTTATTTCAAAGTCAAACTGTGAGTAATGCCGTTTGTTAAAGTTTCTTTTTAATTACTTATGTTCTGCTACACCCAGGATGGTTTGTAATCCTAATGAAGTTAACACACCGGTTTAGGTCAAGTATCACATCATAATTCTTATTCGGGAGGTGACAAGTTAAAATGGTCGTCAAATAAATGATGTGCGTGCTTAATTTTAGGGTTTGGATTTAGCTGTGACTCGATCAATGCAGTACAGCCGTGTTTGAAAAAAGAATGGGCTAAATGTATTAAATGACCTCCACTCGGGTGCTGTAACAATACAGTCGGCCTACTTTTCTGCATAGCATGCTGAGCAGAGTGACGTTGGGACTGCAGTCACCCTCGTTTCCTGACACTTCGTGTCATCGCTGCTGCAACAGCATGCGGACGTTGGATATAGTAGCCGCTCTGCATTGCAAGGGAGAAGACGCGGGCCTTTTCTACTACGCTGCGTTTGATTCTTTATCGCCACTGGAAGGTGAACCACATGCATGCATTGTTATTGCAAATGCGCAGATATCGATTTGCAGGAGACGAGAGCACTGCAAGCTGGAAACCTGGTTTCATTTCAATGATGCGCGTGTTGTAGATTATAGTAAAACAACACGGTAGTAGAACGCGTAATGAATGCTTCAGCAGGGACTGGAGTGTTTGTATTATCAATGCTGTCCATACCCATCACCTACCTGTTTAACTTTTTATTTCACATCAACAGGTGAGTGTTTATGTGAGATTGTGTTTCTATAATATAACTCAGTGCTTTGCTTGTGCATATGAAAGGAAAGTGGTGCTTTATACACTTGTGATGCACTGCAAGCGGCTTCAAAGTTATTACACAAGTGCACAGTAAACGAGGGGTGTGGTGCTGTACTTCCTCTTCATACGTATAAGTATTACAAAAAAAATAAAAACAACAAGGCTTTCCCAATACTTGAAAATAGCAGAGCAAAGTTTGACAATGAAGAAAGACCTAGTTATGAAATGAAAGGGTAGTTATTACAGTGACTTGTATGTGTGTCCACTAACAGCTTTAGCTTAAAGTCGTCTTCTTATTGTCTAGGCCTAACCCCTCAAAGTTATAACGTGTATTAGTTCATGAATTTGATTTTGTAAGTTGTGTAACTATAACTAATCTTATTATTTACAAGGAGGGCATGCATGCTCAGTCTTTGATGTTGCTTATTTGTGTGTTTGTTTTTCCAGTACTGGGGCAGTCCTTGTTGCTGGAGCTTTGGTTTTGCTGGTCATAGCAATTTTGGCACGTCTCTTGCTCAAAAGAAACCCCCCGAAAGATCCTCTGTTTTATGGTAGGTGTTGTTTCCGTTGTTTGCGGATGGCATCACACAGAGGCACACGTGAGCCACTGTCTTTAAGTTCTAGTCAAGTTAACATGAAGTTCCAGTCAAGGTATGCTCTTATGGGATTATGACACAGCTGACAAAGACTCGGGAGACGCCCCAAGGTTTGAGGAGGTGAGCTCAGAGTAGGGTGGAATTCAATTGCATTATGACGCTACATTTACTGAAGGAACAGTCTATCCTGGTTTTGTTTGGTGCAGTGCTTCTAAAATAACCAGTGTGGCTGCAGTGTCCTCAAAACCCCAAAACATTTGCCTTGAAACAATTATGGGAGAGCTGTTTATAGTTGTGCACATTAATTGGAACAAATGAATTTGGTTTTTCTGCGCCGCATGCTCGCTGTGTTTTAATCTGTTCTCCTATTGATGTTTTTTTTTTTTACCAGTCTATTCTGTGTTTGCCTTTCTGAGTGTCGTTGACCTAATACTAGGACTTGAACAGGATGGACTCATCGATGGATACATGACGTTTTACTTGAAAGAGGTAACTAATATAAAAATATGTACTCCAAACTAATTAACCACTTCCCTTTTGCATAACAAATAAATCAGTCATGTGAGGAACATCCCATTGACACAAAAGTCATATCTCACAAATGGGGGAATAAGGATCCCCTTGCGTTGCTGTTTGATACATTCCTAGTTTTACTGTGTCTAATAAGACACACCTGAGCATGTTACCTGTGGCTAATCAAGCGTGTAGCGTGCTAGGAAATAGGAGTCCTATTTCCATCTGTCACAGTGACACTGCAGGCCAAGAAGTGTCCCTTTCAAAAGTGGTTTTCAACCACATAGGCTTCACACGTACAGAAGTGTAAAATGATGGTTTGGGGTCACGGCAGAAACTATTTAAAGAAAAAATGTGTTGGTTAAAATATCTCTATATTATACATTTCATTGAATTTGTTGACTAACCCATCATCTGAAAGAGTTTATGTATTTATTACCTTATTGAAGGTATTGCCTATTGTGTGTTGTCTGGTGCATTGGTTGGAATGATGTTCATTCAATTTTAGGGACAGCCTTACCTGAACACAGCCCATGGTCACATGATCTGCTACTGGGATGGCTGTGTGCACTATCTCATGTATTTGCTCATGGTTGCAGCTATTTCCTGGGGGTAAGTAGAGCACCAATACACAATATCAATTCCTGGGACAGGTAGCTTGAATCTGATTAGGTTGCACCAATAAACTGCAGTCATCTGGTTACAGTATATCCAAGAAAGTGTTCACTGAAGCAGTACAGGAGAAATCATTGAGAATTGCACAGCACTTTATCAGGACAGATGTAGTGTTTTCTGTGTACTAATTTGTTATAGGTTGTATTTTTATTTTATTTTTTACATTGTACAGCTTTCAAGCATGGACCGTCAGGTTGGATATTTGCATATTACCATCACCTGACAAATATGCAATGGGGGTACTTGCTGCAGTTATTATAAATAATCTTGTGGATCTTTTTACCTTGCTGCATTATTTTTTCCTTCCATAAATGACGACTCAGTACTGACTTGTGAGATAAGGTTTAAAAGAAAGTCAAGGAGACAGGTGTTTCTGCCAGTGTCTTCATCAGCGTTGATGATGATGATTACTAAGACAGACATTGATCTGAACATGTCCAGTACAGCAGCTAAACTTCTTTTCTGGTCTCTAATGTACTGCTTGTTCTTGACAGAGAGAGTTACAGAATGATTGGCCAGTACTGGGTAGGATCCATCCTAATGACTATCATTGTCTACCTTCCGGGAAACGCCGTCGGTAAGAGAAAAACAGAGAGTGCAGCCTGTCTTCTTTATTTAGTAAATCTGATCCCAATTGTGTCTCTTTATGATAAATGCATGTTGATGTTTACTCTGATTCATGTGTAGAGTGTGACATGAACAGATGTTTTTTTTTTCATCTTAAAAGCAGTAAGAAAGCCTGTGTTGCTATAGTTTCTTACACTTACCCCTACCTGAGTGTGCATGGACTTAATCTGTGGTTCTCTTCTATTTTCTAAAACTATCTTTCCAAGACAGACCGTGTTCAGAAACAGTACTTGAGCCTCAATGCTCACTTAAGTGTGCTTTCCCATATCCATGTCTGAATATGGTCTTTGACTTGGCTGGATAGCTGGCACTCCAGGACAATGGCAAGATTCCAACTGTTAATCTTTCCACTTGTATTCTAGGCCTATTCTAACAGTGTTGAAATATGCAGTCCTAAAAGAAGCTGTGTACAGAGCCTGCTGTAATTGCTTTTGTTTTTGATGTAGTTTGTTATTAATTTCCTTGCTACTTATAGGGGAATCTTAAATCTTTCCAGGTAAATACGGAACAAGGCTGAGCCCTGCTTTTATCGTAAACGTCCTGTATGTCATTCTGATCGTGTGGGCCACCTTTCGCATCTTCAGTCAGCCGTCAGTAAGAGAAGCATCGACACTTAAGGTAAAAAGCACAACATCAAGATCACAGTTTGCAACATTTAAACCAGACAGAACTGTTTTCAAATGAATAATTTAGGGAACTTCACATGACCTCGTGTCTCGGGAATCAATTTAAGGAATTCCTTTAATATTTGCAAAATGTTGGGATTGGATTTCAGGGCTCAAACTATTTATTTAAACATATTTTCTGAGCAGATTGTAATCATGACCGCGCTCAATCAACGTTTTATCCATAGTTAAAGAAGCTTTTAAAATGCATAGTGCTTTTAAAAAAGGCTGCTAAGTTTCAGTGCTCAAAGAGTTAAATACTTCAGTGGTATCGGTATCTTCACCCAGGAGGCCTCAGATCTGTTTAGTATCAAAACTGTAACACCCTGGGAATCTTGCACAGCTCCCTTTTGCAGATAAAAATATGATATTTAAAAATAGAATTTTCCAAACTACTTCTGAAGTGCTTTCCCAACGGCTTTTCATACAGAATAGCATTGGGGGTGTATCATGTAGTCTTTTTGTACATGCAGTGCAGCATGTGATGTGGAGTCTCCACAATATGCAGATTTTAATTAGTTCATGTAAATGTACATGTTGTGTTGTAATATGATACTGTGTTTCTTGAATTTTATAGTTAGCAGTTCCTTAATGTTTATTGGCTTGATAGATGCTTTGTTATAGACTGGCCTGTTCCTTGATATCTGAGAAAAACGTACATTTTAACTCCTTCTTCAGCACTGCAGACCGCTATTGTAGTAAACAACAAAAGATAACAAAAGAACATAAGAAAACAACAGAAAAATAATCAAATTTAATATACTTGTGTAGCGCATTGGCATTTATTGTTCTGTGTAAGACACTAATTAGTAATCCTAGGACAGTCTTTCTGTGAAGTTGCTTTGTGTTGTGGTTGCAGAATGTTTTGTCCAATAGTAACATTAGACCTGGCAGGAATTTAGGTCAATGATTTAATTTGAATTGTGCAAAATCACTGCATAATATACTTCATTTTGGATTAAGTGCATTCAAGAATCTCAGAAGAGGAGGCTGGTGCAAAGACCACTTGACCTGCTCTTTACACTCTACCTCATCCCAGCCATTGGCTTCAGCATCTTCAGGGGACTGGTAAGAGTTCCACTATACAGTATGGGCTGCCTTCAGAATGTACTGGTTTCAATCAGAACACTAACCACCCCATCACACCAGTCACTAGAATGCTCATTAGGAGTGCTAACTAAATGGAACTCCTGCTATTGAGTCTCAGAGGGGAAATAAAACTGAAGGAAAGTTCTGACCACTCTACTTATAATTTCATTTGTAACCTAAGCCTGACCCCAGGCTTGGATAGGTGAAAGGCTGGAGCATTGAACAGCAACACCACCTACTGTAGCTCCCTCAGTCAAGACACTAAACCCCTAGTATGTCAGCCACCTCTATTTTAGTAATTAAGAAATTCAAAATTAGACACCACAGACTCCATTTGTCATCGTGTGCAAGGGGAAAAAGAAATGTGTTCTGTGAAAGGAATGTAAACCTTGAAATGCTATAAAACAATTAAAATCTGTTGTATTGTGCAATTAGCGTCCCTTTAAGTTAGAATATACATGGACATAGCAAAACTGGGTAAAGTGTACGTCACACAACTGCTAGGGGTTTTGCTTGATAAAAGGCCAGAGAAGAGCAGGGTTATGTGAACTTGATTGACTGCACTTAGGCTGGAGGTTAAATGGAAGCATTCCATGTGTTGAGGGCATTCGTCAGGTTGGTGATTGGGGTTAACCTTGGTATTGTCCTAGGTCACATTAGACTGCCCTGCTGAGCTTTGCCAGAAGTATGTAGAGAGTCATGAGCCTTACCTCAAGGACCCCACAGCCTACTCTAAAATCCAGGTATGAGGTGTCTAATTGTTTGGGTCATTACCCCAGTGCACATGCATTTACAGTATCGATGTTACATACATACACACAAAACCAAATCTTTGATGTGAAACTTTTACTGCTGAGTAGTAGTCGTAATGTGGTTTATTATTATTATTATTATTATTAGTTTATTTAGCAGACACCTTTATCCAAGGCGACTTACAGAGACTAGGGTGTGTGAACTATGCATCAGCTGCAGAGTCACTTACAATTACGTCTCACCCGAAAGATGGAGCACAAGGAGGTTAAGTGACTTGCTCAGGGTCACACAATGAGTCAGTGGCTGAGGTGGGATTTGAACCGGGGACCTCCTGGTTACAAGCCCATTTCTTTAACCACTGGACCACACAGCCTACTCTTTAAAAACCTACTGTATTCCTGTCTAATTCCTCTGGCCATGTACAGTTAAACTAGCTGGCTATGTGTTTACTGAAAACCAAGCAACATAAGTGCATATGACTGTGCAGTGTATTAGTATTGATATACCCAGCCTTTGATCTCATCCACCTGTACGGGCTGAAGGTAAAATCCTCTGTTAACATCGCACCTGTTGCTTAAGATTCCTGGAAGTAGTTTGCAGGGAAAACGTCTCCTGTTTTTATTTAAGAAAACAGTAAACATTTCTGGCGATGAGGGGCCACTCCATAAAAATGGCAATGCGTACTTGCTTAGAGTTACAGTGAAAGCAAATGCCTATTGGGTTTCCAGGAAAACTGTGAGCGATGATTTCCGAACAGCAGCAGCAAACGCATTGCTTTTGGTAACGCAAGCTTCTACATTAACATCAGTGCTCTAACCTTCATCTCTTCACACAGATGCTAGTGTACATGTTTTACTGCGTTCCGTATTACACAGTCTCCCTGTATGGTCTCTTGGTTCCTGGGTGCAGCTGGATGCCTGACTTGGCACTGATCCACGCCGGGGCGCTGGCACAAGTAAGTGAAACACCGCAGTGACCTCACCTGCTAAATAGGGCTTGAGTTGGTGCCCTCCAATTCTTGGTAAGCCAGTGTGTTCCCCTCTTACATATAAAACATGCACTAGCATTAGAACAATACTTGTGGTCACTACTGCATATGTAGAATTTTAGTGTCTAGTATTGAAATAGTAGGACCATGAATATGCTTCATTAGGCAAGCAGTTAATTTCCATTCACAGTAGTAACTCGCCTGGCTTTAATGTATGCAGTTAATAAGGACAAGAGAGATGGATTCACTGGAGGTCAGAGCCATGCAGTGTATTGCTATTTCAAAGCAGTCATCACACATTGTGATGTGCGTTTTGAATCAGTCGTGCTGTGTTGCTATTTTTATCCACTCATCGTGGCACTTGATAAGTGGGGCTCAGTATCTGATCTGCTGCTCATTGGCTTGTCTGGATTGAGGCAAAGCTAAAGATTGGTGGAATAAATGGACTCCTTCCAGCCAGCATAGAAAACATTTCCGAATAAAAGCCAGGGTCCCATATTTACTCTGGCAAGAATGATTCTGTCTTGAAATGTCAGCTGCCTGTGCTATTAATAAAGCTGCCACTCAGGCCAGTGTGCTGTGGGGTGGAGGATGTGGTGCACTGAAAGAATCCCAAACCCTTGGAAACGCTCCTTCTTGTTTTATTGCAAAACAATTCCTTGGTACAATGTATTCATTCTCATTTAAAACCGCTACAGAGCGTCTCTTCAGTTCACCAGCAGGCCTGTTTTAATGCTTGTTATTGCCAGTTTAGAAGTGGTTAGCTAAACCATTTAATCATATGTGCCAAAAAGGATTTCAGATGGCTTTTTTTTCTGAATTGAATAATGTTCCTCTTGTAGAAGGCTTTTTACATCGTCGTAATACAGGGATGGAATTAATCCTCCCACTGAACAGCAGTCTGTTAACCATTTACACACTGTACAGCCAATCGTGGTGGTAGAGATGTTCACACACACCTGCTGTGTAGAGCGGTCATGCTTGCTGTAGGTTATGTATTTCTATGAAGCGCTTGGCGAAGACAGCGTCGGGCTCTAGATCTGAATTTGGTCATGCTGTTGACTGCTAAACTAACTTGAGGTGACTGGTTAGTTGTGGTTGAAGCATGTTTATGGGACAACTTTGCCTTTCCATATTTAAATAACCCAGTTATTTCCTTCATCCACAGGCTCAGTTTTCCCACATTGGGGCCTCTCTCCACACACGGACGCCCTTCGCATACAGGGTCCCAGAGGAAGCGAAGTCTAGCTTTCTAATAATAAACATGGTTTATGGAATTGTACCCCAGCTGTTTACCTATAGGTGTATTACTAACCCGGAGTTCTTCCTCAAAGCCACGGAGGATAAAAAGACTGAGAAATGCAAATGAAACGTTTAAGGTCAAAACCTGCTATGCAGTACATGTATAATACAGGAGCTTTAAGACAGCTTGGTGTAGATGATTACATTTTTTGCTTTTTTGTGTGTTCTGTTTCTTTTATATTGCTTGGAGTGTGTATTTATTTAACATTGTTGGACTGTGCTATATATTAGTGTTATCTGTTGTATTGTTTACTTAGGGATCATTTAGGTTGTGTGTCCTTCTGGGAACAC
Source organism: Acipenser ruthenus (assembly GCF_902713425.1). Taxonomy (NCBI): domain Eukaryota; kingdom Metazoa; phylum Chordata; class Actinopteri; order Acipenseriformes; family Acipenseridae; genus Acipenser; species Acipenser ruthenus. The sequence goes on along the minus strand of NC_081212.1, from coordinate 25,542,235 downwards.
AGCAGCACATACAGGAAGATATGATGTTGTAGGAACAATGGGTTAGTCTACTATATTCTATTACTGTGGGGCTTCACCCCTGTATACTATGTATGTATGTAGGTTAGTAATGAAAAGTAGAATATTAGTTGCCTTAAATTCTGTACTAAGAATGTATAGAAGCGTATGGTGCTTTGAAAATGTATTGTTATTATAAAAAATAAAACCAAGTTGAATATATTACCTTAACTGCATGTCTTATGACAGTATGTACAGTCCATTTCTCTGATTTAATCATTTGGGTCAATGTGTTGGCTTGCTTGTTAGCAAGGTGCACACAAACCATAATCATTAACCCTTCAGGTCCTGGAGTGCCTGTGAGCATCCATCTCAGAATGCTGCCAGCTTCAGATATAGATTCAAATACCATTCATTTCTCTAAAGATCCCTTTTTTTGTTGTTTAACCTGGTTGATAAACCATATATCGCAGCACTCATTAATGGCTAAAACACCACACTCAAATCATTTTCACATTTCAAAATGTCTTGCTGGTGTTTTGGGGGCGAAAATACTCTGCTTCCCAAAAACCTTTAAACAGAGAACACGTGTAACATTCTGCATTACAATAATTTTATTCTGTAAAATTATTTTCCATAAACAGCAAAAAACAATTCTTTTACATTAAACTACAAACCTTGAATATGTAAAACATGTTTAAATTACAAGCATAACAAAAATGTAAACCAAAAATCCCAAAATAAATATAATATATTCTTTCTATCGACAAAAAACAACAAAGCAAAAGGTAACTGTTGCAGATTGTTAACGGAATGCTTGCGTTCTGAACTGGTGGAATGTGATCAGGAAAGGGCAGGGTTTTTGTAGCCCACTCTGAGCGAAGTTTTTATGTGCAGTCATAATGAAAAGTTAGTTCAAATAACCTGATGGGAGAAGTTGGTTGCCTGGAGCGACAGGTTTCCCAAGAACAGCAGCCTGGTTATTGGTAGGTAATTTTATCCTTTCCGTTATATTCTATTCCGTTTCAGGACTCTGTTCCAACCATGATGTAATTAGATTTAGAGTAGAGAATTACAGTAGATTTGAGCTTGCTTCTGAAGATTAATTAAAAAAATATAGGACCTGTACATGTAATCACAGTCCTGAAATGAAACAGCGAGAGCTTGTGCAACATCTTAAAAGTGGGCACCAGATCAAATCGCCTGCCATTAACCATGCTCTGTGGATCAGACCCCTTCAGGACATGAGCGAAAAGCAAGGGTCACCCTGCACAGTATGCTTTGAACTTCGCAAGAAAATGAAAATGCTAGTTAGATGCTTCCTTCCCCCACACCATGAGCATTCGACTTTCCTTCATAAAAAATAACAATTATTATAATTGTAATGAAATAACACAATTACAACTGTAAACTCTTAATTGAGGGGTAACACATACTAATGGGGCCATGGTTTTAGAAACCTTGCGATCTTAAAGGTAGACTATTCGTTAGCTTAACTGTTCTGTTGTTTGAATGTAAAAAAAAACCCAAAAACAAAACACAGTTAACTACTTTACAAGTTTGATCTGAACACTGTAACACATACTTACAGATTGTGTGTGTTCTGGAAATGGTATTTGGAAAAATAAAGGGGATCTTGTTGACAGTAACTTCGGTGGTATTGATGTGACAGGACCAGGGTGATCGTGCTTTATTGAATGCAAAGGATTTCAATGTGGAGAGACAGACGAAGTGTGTGTGAGCTTCTACTAATGGAAACCTTGTATTGTCGCAGACAATGGAAAAGCAATGATCATTTCACAACTCCAGTAACACTTGACAGCCACAACAAATGACTCCCTTAAGGGGGCCTTCGCAACATTTAGCATTCTTCTCTGAGTAATTAGGTCTGGAAAAAAAAATACATACATTACCGTTAAAGACAGAAGAGCATACTGCTTGCTATAAAGACTGCTGAAGTTCAAGTGAAGGATTTCAAAGCAGAATTGATGAACCAGGCTATAAAACCACAAAACCGATAAATGGGGTCATCATAAACAGTTTTCTAAAGCAGAAGTGGGTAAAATAGAAACTGCCTCTGCAGGCTTACATTGGTGACACCTAAAACTAATCTGAAATGTTTCAGCTACTACATTTTTATCTCTCCCAATTTCTCAGTAATTATGCAACTCCTATTCCATCAAAATTATTATTTCCTCTTCTTGTTAATACATTATTCTTTTTTTTTTTTTTGTAAAATCGCTGAAAAGCAATTTTGCTTTAACCTAAAACCAGGAGCAAGGGCCACCTTTAATGATGGGATCTGATCTGATATTATTAATATATATCCAATAAAAGAAAAAATGGCGTTTTTCGATATTAAAAAAAGAAAAACAAGCAGCAAACAAATCATACAAAAAATACCAACAAAATTAAGAAATCAGGACTGTTAAGGCCTATTCATAACGGACGCGATGCAATTTGTTCTGTGATAAACGATACTTTCGCTGCAACACTGCTTTTCACACCAGTGGCGACAGGCACTTGCAATGCGATAGGCGACTCTCCTCTGATTGGTCATTGGTCAGAACCGATTAGTACCAATCCTATTTTTTTAGCATCTAGCATCGGTTCAGTGTTGCCCCGTCACTTTGCAGGCAGTTTGAATTGTTTGTATCAAAACTACATGTCGTATTATTTTTTTGTCGTGGTGTTTCATACTACACACTAGCTTGTTGCATCACGTCTGGTTTGAATAGGTCTTTAAAGAAAGTTTTTAACTTGCCACTCAAAGATTTGACTCCATTGCAGTAAGAGCCACAGGCCAGCCATTTCAAACAGCCTGCCCTCCTGTCAGATGCTTTTAATGCTCCACAACCAGACATAGAACACATCTCGTTGTGTCAAACCTGACTTGGAATAGTCTTCACTTTATGCCTAAGGGTCAAGTCTGCATGTCTTCTATGTTCATAAAATCCTTCTTTCAAACCTACATGCATTCCTTTTTATTGTTTGAGCATTCTTAAAACATGTATCTCTGTACAGTATGTCACTGAGACACTGCATGCACGGCACCATTTGGTGGGTTGAATATGCCTTTTTTAGAATTCCTAATACACTTTATTTCAGCTTAGTTTCAGGCATTCAGGACTGGGAGTTAGGAGCGATGCTATGAAAAGATTATGCACCATCCCCTACAGGAAAGCATATTGGGTTTGCTAGTTTAACACATTGTATCTACTGTTTTCGTTAAATAATCACCTTTTCCACCATGTGTTGGCAGGTTTGCTGCTGGAGTTTTATTTCTTTGAAAAAGGGTGTTGTTCTGGCATTGGATATCTATAACAAACACTAACAGGTTTTGTACGTTGGTATTATTTACAAGACTTGGTGAAGTTTGCAAACTTTTATTGTAGATGACAGACAGAGACAGACAGACATTTTCCACTTGCAAATGCGTATTAAAAGTTATCACTAAAGAGAGAGATTTAAGCAGTACAGCAGTGCTTAATTGCTTAGTACATTTGTCTGAGATTTATTTCCAGGCCACAAAACGTGTGTGATTGGCAAAGTGGGATGTTACAGCCATCGTACCAAACACCACAAAACTGTTCTCCAACGTGAGATTGAAAAACTTCACTTGTCAGCGCTGCTAAAACGAAATGAAAAATGTATGGAATTTGTTTTATTATCACACAGGATTACTTTGCGATGAGTTTCAATACAAAACTTAAATGTGCCGAGAATTTACCCCTTCGCTGGCTTTCTTGGTGTCTGAAGCGTTCTGCGTGTTGTTATCTGGGTCTCTAGCCTCTGAACTGCTCTTGTGATCTTCCTCCTTACTGTCCTTATCACCTTCCTCCTCTCCAGAGGACTTCCTTGACAGCTTAGATGACTTCTTGAGAGAAAAAAACAAACAAATGAAATCCTTATCTTAACTAATGTATTCTTTGTCTTGTTTCATTCATCCTGTATTCATTTTCTGTTTCACCTTTAAGGTAGCTTTTGTCTCTAACACCAAAGTGCAACCATTAACCTATCCCTCTGCAACAAATGTGGTATTTCTTCTATCCACTGGTGTACCCACTATACTGTTTGATAGCTGTATAGAGACCGCAAACACTATTGCAAACACTCCTCCCTTCCTTAGCTGCTAAATCGCCTGCTCATCTCCCGCCCTCATGTAGTATTTGTGATCTCTCTGCTTTTTTTGGGGGTGTTATCCGTGATCTGCTCCTCAAACAGTAAAGATGTTTAAAGTTTAAAGTATTCAGAATGAGTCAATGATAGATACAAGTCACAGGCTACACTGGGAACGGTAGTTTGTTGTTTTAAATGGGAAAGGAGTGGTCAACATGAATTGAGAAACCATTTCCAGTTTTCCCAGTGTTTTCCGGTGTTTATTGGATATGCACCGATTTCATTCTTAACCAAAAATCAGAAGCCCTATATATAACATGCGCCACCTGCTGGATAGTTAATACCTCACTACAGTGAACGAAAAACACCTTAGACAAGATTGTGGGGTCAAGTCTGGTTTCATTTTCCACCATATTTGTATTTCTCTAATTATGCAAAGGGAAAGATTTGCATTGACTTCTTGTTACCTTTGTCGACAATGCCTTCTTTCGCTTGGAGCCAGTCTTGTCACTCTTCCTCTTGCCTTTGCCGTCCTCCACGATTGAGTCCCCCTCCTCACCCTCGCTGCTGGCGTCAGCTGTGTTCCCCCCTTCACCCTCGGTCTCTGATGAGCTCTGTTGCTGGATTGCCTGGAAATGGTACAGGTTAGCAGAGCAGATTAATGTGAGATGAAAACAAAATGTATGTGTGTGTGCACTGAAACAAACAGGTCAAATGCATAAGAAGGCTGCACTGCGTTCGGGTTGGTTCATGTTTAACACAGGGCTGTGTTCGGGTTGGTTCATGTTTAACACAGGGCTGCATTGCGTTCGGGTTGGTTCATGTTTAACACAGGGCTGCGTTCGGGTTGGTTCATGTTTAACACAGGGCTGCATTGCGTTCGGGTTGGTTCATGTTTAACACAGGGCTGCGTTCGGGCTGGTTCATGTTTAACACAGGGCTGCATTGCGTTCGGGTTGGTTCATGTTTAACACAGGGCTGCGTTCGGATTGGTTCATGTTTAACATAGGGCTGCATTGCGTTCGGGCTGGTTCATGTTTAACACAGGGCTGCATTGCGTTCGGGTTGGTTCATGTTTAACACAGGGCTGCATTGCGTTCGGGTTGGTTCATGTTTAACACAGGGCTGCATTGCGTTCGGGTTGGTTCATGTTTAACACAGGGCTGCACTGCGTTCGGGTTGGTTCATGTTTAACACAGGGCTGCATTGCGTTCGGGTTGGTTCATGTTTAACACAGGGCTGCGTTCGGATTGGTTCATGTTTAACATAGGGCTGCATTGCGTTCGGGCTGGTTCATGTTTAACACAGGGCTGCATTGCGTTCGGGTTGGTTCATGTTTAACACAGGGCTGCATTGCGTTCGGGTTGGTTCATGTTTAACACAGGGCTGCATTGCGTTCGGGTTGGTTCATGTTTAACACAGGGCTGCATTGCGTTCGGGTTGGTTCATGTTTAACACAGGGCTGCGTTCGGATTGGTTCATGTTTAACATAGGGCTGCATTGCGTTCGGGCTGGTTCATGTTTAACACAGGGCTGCATTGCGTTCGGGATGGTTCATGTTTAACACAGGGCTGCATTGCGTTCGGGTTGGTTCATGTTTAACACAGGGCTGCACTGCGTTCGGGTTGGTTCATGTTTAACACAGGGCTGTGTTCGGGTTGGTTCATGTTTAACACAGGGCTGCATTGCGTTCGGGATGGTTCATGTTTAACACAGGGCTGCGTTCGGATTGGTTCATGTTTAACATAGGGCTGCGTTCGGGTTGGTTCATGTTTAACACAGGGCTGTGTTCGGGTTGGTTCATGTTTAACACAGGGCTGCATTGCGTTCGGGATGGTTCATGTTTAACACAGGGCTGCGTTCGGATTGGTTCATGTTTAACACAGGGCTGCACTGCGTTCGGGTTGGTTCATGTTTAACACAGGGCTGCGTTCGGATTGGTTCATGTTTAACATAGGGCTGCATTGCGTTCGGGCTGGTTCATGTTTAACACAGGGCTGCATTGTGTTCGGGTTGGTTCATGTTTAACACAGGGCTGCACTGCGTTCGGGTTGGTTCATGTTTAACACAGGGCTGCGTTCGGGTTGGTTCATGTTTAACACAGGGCTGCACTGCGTTCGGGTTGGTTCATGTTTAACGCAGGGCTGTGTTCGGGTTGGTTCATGTTTAACACAGGGCTGCATTGCGTTCGGGTTGGTTCATGTTTAACACAGGGCTGCACTGCGTTCGGGTTGGTTCATGTTTAACACAGGGCTGCGTTCGGGTTGGTTCATGTTTAACACAGGGCTGCGTTTGGATTGGTTCATGTTTAACATAGGGCTGCATTGCGTTCGGGCTGGTTCATGTTTAACACAGGGCTGCGTTCGGATTGGTTCATGTTTAACACAGGGCTGCACTGCGTTCGGGTTGGTTCATGTTTAACACAGGGCTGCACTGCGTTCGGGTTGGTTCATGTTTAACACAGGGCTGCGTTCGGGTTGGTTCATGTTTAACACAGGGCTGCGTTTGGATTGGTTCATGTTTAACATAGGGCTGCATTGCGTTCGGGCTGGTTCATGTTTAACACAGGGCTGCGTTCGGATTGGTTCATGTTTAACACAGGGCTGCGTTCGGATTGGTTCATGTTTAACACAGGGCTGCACTGCGTTCGGGTTGGTTCATGTTTAACGCAGGGCTGTGTTCGGGTTGGTTCATGTTTAACACAGGGCTGCACTGCGTTCGGGTTGGTTCATGTTTAACACAGGGCTGCACTGCGTTCGGGTTGGTTCATGTTTAACACAGGGCTGCGTTCGGGTTGGTTCATGTTTAACACAGGGCTGCGTTCGGGTTGGTTCATGTTTAACACAGGGCTGCGTTCGGGCTGGTTCATGTTTAACACAGGGCTGCATTGCATTCGGGTTGGTTCATGTTTAACACAGGGCTGCGTTTGGATTGGTTCATGTTTAACATAGGGCTGCATTGCGTTCGGGCTGGTTCATGTTTAACACAGGGCTGCATTGTGTTCGGGTTGGTTCATGTTTAACACAGGGCTGCATTGCGTTCGGGTTGGTTCATGTTTAACACAGGGCTGCGTTCGGGCTGGTTCATGTTTAACACAGGGCTGCACTGCGTTCGGGCTGGTTCATGTTTAACACAGGGCTGCGTTCGGGCTGGTTCATGTTTAACACAGGGCTGCACTGCGTTCGGGTTGGTTCATGTTTAACACAGGGCTGCACTGCGTTCGGGTTGGTTCATGTTTAACACAGGGCTGCGTTCGGGCTGGTTCATGTTTAACACAGGGCTGCACTGCGTTCGGGTTGGTTCATGTTTAACACAGGGCTGCGTTCGGGCTGGTTCATGTTTAACACAGGGCTGCGTTCGGGCTGGTTCATGTTTAACACAGGGCTGCATTGCGTTCGGGTTGCGTCCGTGACTCTGTTGTGTACCTGATACCCGGTAAACTTCACTCCAGGGTTGTTCTCAATTTCCCACAAGCCTTCATTGAATCCTTTCCTCTTGTTTGACTTCCCAAACTTATCTTTATATTCCTTGTATGGAAAAAGATCCTTTGGGCCCAGAAACGCACTGCAATGGAAGAAGAAGAAGAAGAACAACAACAACTCGTTAATATAGGTCAAATGTACCTGATGTCCCTTTTTAAAAAGGAAGATCTGCATAATATATAAATGAACACTTGCTGTATTAAAGTCTGACACAAAACAAGAGGATTATTTTATGTGGCTCACATCTAGAAAGAATACAATTTACTTTTATAAATATTTCAAATATATATATGACTAATTGCTTTCTGATTATACATACGTTTCATGAGTGCCAAAGAAGAAGATTGGGTATTTGTTTGCTGGAGGTTTCACAGCTCCTTCCGGGAGTTCATCAATCTGTTTGATAAATGATAAATAAATTCATCTATCATACTATCATCAGGTTCATCCACTGAAATGAGACCGTCCGCTGTTGTTTTATCTACCTGTTTGTAAAACTAAATAAACTTAGTAAAAACAAATGTTTCTGGCTCAGATTTCCTTACACAATTGTCCCTCTCTGTTTCCCAACTTGTGTACAAGATGTTACTTCAGTTTAAATCTGGGGTTCGGAAGTTTGCACAAAACATGTTTTGAATTTATAAAGTGTTCCGTTCAGTTTTAGCATTTTGGTTTGAATTTGCAATGAGTCATCACTGTAACATTCCAACCCCCCCCCCCCACACACAATGTACTGTCATAACAACTGCGCAGTTAAAAATGGCTTCAAGCAAAATCAGTATTCAAAGGGGATGCTGCTGGTTAGGAAGGCAGCTGGCAATAATAACCGTAACACAGGGTGTATGAGATTTACTGATAACCTGAAGCTGACCAGTTTCATCTAGCATTCATGATTGACACCTTTTCATGCACGACAATGCAAAGTAATTCTATCATAATCTCACAGATACCAGTATGTGGACTCCAGAAAATCCTAATTAGATGAAGTCAAGCAAAGTCTCAGTACAGTAAAAGAAAAAGGACGGAAATAAGGCTTTACTTAATTTAGGCGCCTGTGGTTGTTTGTGTGGCTGTATGTCTTAAAAAGCTCAGTAAAGCCTCTTGCTGCTACTGAATAGGGATGTTATTTCTATCCCCAAGTTAACGTTTACGCTACTTGGCTACCACTTGCTTGACTTACAGCACATCAAACCATTTGTTTCAATCTCACTGACTATAAACTACTTTATTGTGCATTACCTCCCCTTTACAAAAACGAGGTTTTCACACTGAGAGAGAAAACCCTTTCCAATACAAGTAAAACAGGATCAGATTTGAGTCACCTGCTGTTAATGTTCTAATGGAAAATGAATCAAGTGGTAAGTGGCAAAACGGTTTGGCTAAAAACAGGAAACTGAATTACACCGCAAGCTGTGCAAGTTAAAAACATTCCTGAGCGTCACAGACCTGACACAAGGAAGACCATTCACCACATTTATGTTATTTTAAAAAAACTTACAGAGTAATACAGTTATCCCTGCTGAAATTCTGTCTCAGTTCATTTGAAAGCTTTTTGAACAAAATCCAGAGTAGTGAATCTACCAGTGTTTACCGCAGGGATGCAAAAACGACTCCTATCGCGCAGCAGTTTCACCCCAGCTTTTAATACAAGCTTGTTTAGCCACAGTGTATAGGTAACAAGCTCAGGTGTATCTTATCAGACTCCTAGTAAAACCAGGACTGGATCAAACTGCAATGCAATGGGAGTCTTATTTCCATCCTGTACTGTGTTACTTCTTATTTGTAATATTGTAATAATCTGTGCTGATTTGCTCTGAGCCACACTGTGCACGAGATCAAAGTGTGGCTAATTAAGCATACAGTAAAACACAAGTAGATGCAAATACTGCATGAGCAACTGAGACATGGGTAGCTGTGATGGAAAGCAATACATATTGCAATCTACCTCAATGCTAACAAATCTTTTTATTCTGTGTACAAACAAATCTCTTGCAATGAAACCTGCCAAACAGAATTGAATCAAAAGCTCCCAAAGCATCATTTCAACAACACCAGGCATCACTTTGTGGTCTGCTCCATCCAAAGATAGAATGACGTGATTACAGTGAAGAATACTCAAATCTAATTACAGACATCTTCAGCAAATTACAAAAGGGGGCTATTTAGAACTATGATCTAAGTTTTCAAGATTGTTTTAAAAGTGCCCTTCACTACTTCTTCTAATGGATTTTTGTCTTGTACCAAATCCATATGATTATCAGAATACAAAAGAACAACAGCACTTCTAACAGGAGACTTCCCTTACAAAAGCATTCTACTAAGATGCTAAGCCGTACTTAGCAAAGTACTATACAAGCAGCTATTCAGTAGTATCTCAATAATATGAATACAGTCTGCTATACTACAAGGGACTACTGCACTAGAATAACTGTACTAATCATGTACTCCTTAGCAACTCAGGCACGGTATTACCAGCACACTACACTGCTGCAGTTTTCTTTCTTACCCAAGGCAAATACAAACGTACACTTTACTGTTAATGTAGCCTCTCGGCACGCTACAGATGCACCTCAGTATTACACAGTGTGGAATTCAATCCTTCATTGTGATTAAAAAACATTTATGGATAAAGAATCAATAGAATCAATTGGACAGCCATAAAAGAAATGTCGAAAACAAATTCAACATAATGCTATAGCAGGGATGGAAATAGGACTCCTACTGCATAGCCATTTCACCCATTCCAGATTTTACTACGAGCTTGATCAGCCACAGTGTATAGGTAACAAGATCAGATCAAACTGCTATGCAATGGGAGTCTTATTTCCACCCCTAGTTATAGTTTAATATCTATTATGTGGCCAAATCAATCAATATTCCTAGTCGACCATGAGGGTAATGGGATTTTAATTTAGCACACACTGCCACCAGGTGGTCAAACAATGTAACTGCAGCCAGCTGGTCTTTAATTTCTACAATGAAATCAGAAGGGATGATCTTATCTCAATTGCGCAAGTTTCTCTTGTACTCCTTTATGTGGGTCATCCATTCTCTATTGGTCACTGAATGACTTTCGCTTTCCATATACGCAAGTCTCTACTTGTGTGTGCCGTTTCACTTGTCTATATGAATTTATACACTGACTTTAGAACGCATATCTCTAGATGACCAGTTTGAGTCATTCTGGTCTAACAGTGGGTCGTCTGGGATTAAATCAATCTTTTTATAGAATAAAATGTCTTAAGTTTCACGGTCTATCAACCACCTCATTGGCTAGACTGCTGGTTTCTTTATCTGTATGTTCTGCCCTCATATGACTGGCTGGGAAAGTACATGGATGTGGTTCACTTAAGTTTGAATGTCCCATTGCAACGAATGCTGTTGTACAAATCTATTGCTGTTTGCTATGCTTATTAACTATTACAGCAAAAGTTGCTTCTAAAAAGATTGTTAAGATGCAAGGTGGGGGAACATATTGGCTTCGAGCACTGAAGCCCATCAGAGAAGCACTGTGCACTGAAGCCCATCAGAGAAGCACTGTGCACTGAAGCCCATAGGAGAAGCACTGTGCACTGAAGCCCATAGGAGAAGCATTGTGCACTGAAGCATGTGCAACTCTAATATGCTTCCCCACCTCACTTCCTCCAAATCAGCCTTGAGGAATCTTTTTAGAAGCTGGAACTGTAAGAATGCTTGGCAAATAACAAATCTAAGGAGAAACAACGTTAGAGAACCAGGATATTAAACAGGTAAGAAATTCAATATTAGGAACATGCAGATGATATTAATATGAAATTCAATATTAGGAACATGCAGATGATATTAATATTAAGTATATCCTTAACGCCGCAAGACAAATGAGAAGTCAATGTAAAAATATTTATCAGCAAGCTACAGCCCCCTCTATGTCATTGTGACAGTCCGAGAATGTTACTGCTGCTCACCTGTCAGGTTACAGTGCCCTTTAGTGAATGATATTACATTGCATTCAGGAAGTCTAGATACAGTACCTACAGTACCACACTGATGTTTTGTTTGGAGTTCCAAATTAAAGCTACAATTAAGCTTTAGACGTTCACAGCCAACTTGTAATCTGCACAGTGTAGCTGATGATAAGGTATACGTGTGTGTGGCTGATAAAATCCATCTTCTGCTTATGTAAAAGACACCCAGGAACTTGAAAAGTCAGTGGAGACCAATAAAGAAATTTGAACTCGCCTTTACAAACGTGCCAATCCATGTGCATCATCTTTAATAACTATATTAAACTTATAGCAACTGGGCATTTACAGTACCGTCAAAATGAAGCCCAAAAATGATGTTCAGCAGTCAGCCAAACACTGTAATATTCCATATCAGAACACACACACACACACACACACACACACACTGTTACACTGAGGGTGATGCATTGTAACAATTCGCTAAACATTAGTAGCACACTGTCCTGTAAAAGGATACATTTGGCTTCGTTGCTGTAGGAAATGTCAGTGATGGAAATATAACTCCTATTGCACAGCAGTTTCACCCATCCCAGGTTTGAATATGTGCTCGTTAGCCCCAGTGTATAGGTATCAAGCTCAGTTGTGCTTTGTTACACTTATAGTAAAACCAGGAATGGATCAAACTGCTATGCAATGGGAGTCTTATTCCCGTGCCTCAGCGTGCTCTTTTCCAGTGGAGAATGCTGATGTTATGTATGGTTTTCTGCTCTAACCTGCAGGCCTTCACTGTCAGATCTGCCTTAGTCTCTCTATAGGTGCTGATAATAGGCCTTTTACAGGTCAGCTGTTGTTTATAAAGGGATGTCGTCATCACCACCATGATATCTGTGAACCTGGCCACCAGTCTTCACAGCAATGTGTTTTCATACTAATATTGATTTTTAGACTGGAGAACTTATAATTCCCCAAACTAATTTAAGATGGAGAACACCAAACTGATGCCCTTAGCGCAGATGTAATGGTGTTTCTGGTGTAGACCATTACTAAATAAAGATATATAACAAAAACATTTAACATTATAAAAGGCCGGTTATAATATACGATAAAATCATATCAAATACCGATGTAGCATAATCCTATACAGACAAAAGCCTTTCTGAAAACGATACAATAACAACCACAGCATCTTCCCCATCCTCCGCCGACTGTACTGTCCCAGACAACCCCGCCTCCCTGCTTCTCAGTCCCGGCTAAATCTAATACTCACCCTCGCTGGCCAGTACGGGTATCCTTTCATTTTAGCAAAAACAAGATCTCCAGCTTTGTACTCCCTGGGCCGAGGGCGAGTCATTTTTATTCTGAAATGTATTTACAACCGCTCTAGATGCTAAAATAAACGAAATGCTTCCAATGTTTTCTTAGCAACACCGTCGTTTTTAAAAAAATGGAAATAAATTAAGGGAGAGGGGCCTTAGATTTCACCCTTTTTCCTTCTTTCTAGCACTAAAATATCTATTTAATAAGAAAATACAATACGCAGTCGCAATGAAATCGCTGTTGAAAGCTGTAATCGTGGTCTAGCAGTGTTGTGAACGAGGAAGCAGAAGCGGTCTCTTCATTCTTTTCGAATCGAACGCAGGACTGCTGTACACCGAAAATATGGATTCTTTTCAGAATTATTAATCGGGCAGGGACAGAAAACATTGCACTTTCACATCCACTATGTGTCATTCTATTGTTACACAGAGGATTTTAATAAAATAATGCGCCGAAGGAACATGTTTTTTTTTTTTTATTTAATTAATGTATTTATAGAATAAAAAAAAATGGCAAGGTCAGGAAACAAATACAAACCGTAGTTTAAAAAGTTCAGTGTAGTTTGCAGATTAGCCCTGGTATTTAAACCCACAATAAAACAAAATTTATTCTGCATGCCCAATAAAAGGGGTTTAAATATGTAAATATGAAATCATGATTTTAACCATAATGAACTGATTCATTATTCGTATTTTATAATTTAATTAATTTTTACAATGGCTTATCCAGGTTGTAAAAAAAAATAGCGAAAATAATAAATAAAGTGTGTATAGCCAGACTTAAAAAAGAGCTACTCTTTGCAACAGCATGCAAAGTCTAATCAGCACAATCCATATGCTTGCACCCTGCTGTCAGATTGAACGTTTCATTTAAACAAACTGTTTTTTGCAAAACAGATAAACCCATCACTATAGAAATGGTTAAGCATGGTAAAGCATGAACATGCAAGAAGCAGCGGACTAGTTGGAACCAAAAAGTGTTTTGCTGAGTTTGGAAGTTGTTCAAACACACCAATGACATCAACCAAAAAAACATTTCTGTCTGAAACACCCTTTGGGAAACTGGAAGTTGTTTTGTAAGAGAAACCAGATTCAGAAAGAAGTCTTTCACCACTTGTGTTTGATATTAACCTTAGATTGAGAGTTTTCCGATATGTCGGTAAGTTTTCTTGTAATTTGACCACCTCATCCACACCCATGCTGTCTTATTGGTGTTCCTGGACAGATTATATCACAAATGTTAGATTGTGTTGCCTTAACTTTGCACATGGTTAAAATGTGACCTTAAGCTGACAGAAAAGGTTGCCTAAAAATGGCCTGTTCTGTTGTGGCCCTTTCAGTGAGACTATTCTCTATAAAGGACCGTTATGACCCACCCTGCTATGATTTGACATTGCAAAATGCTGTTGGTAAGATTTTCATATTGTGGGGCGTCACAAACCCCACAGATCAACCCCCACACCTCATAAAACAATCTCATGTTTCTCTGAATTAAATATCTTTTAAATTAAAAAACAGATCTCAAATCTAAATGATCTAATGATACATTATTTTTTTCAGTTATCATGTTTTTGCCAGTTTCTTATTAAAAGAATGCAGGTAAAGGGTATGCGGTCTAAAGCAGATGAACTTGAGCACGTGTCATTAATATATATATATATATATATATATATATATATATATATATATATATATATATATATATATATATATACAGTATATATATATGTCTGATGGGTCATTATACGTATTGGAAGGAGCCGCGTTGTCACTTCCATTACCTGTGTGTGTACCCCATAGTTTCAAAAGGTCCGTCAGTCTATCGAACGCCAAATAGACAGGTATTTAATCACAGTAACCAGCAGATGGCGGTACTGCTGTTAGTACAAGCATTTATTTCCATTTATTCTCCCCAATCTCTCTCTCTCTCGTCTAACAGATACAAGACCAATGTCTTTTAACATGATGAACATAATTATGAACTGTGGATAAATACATAGCACCTAATTGTACAAAACAAAATGGTGCCAAGTGGTTTAAAAAATTGAAAACAATGCAGATGTATGACAAGCTAAGCCTGCATACACAACGGCATGTGATGAAAGCACTGCCGCTTGCATGCAGTTTCACGTTTCACCAGCAGAGGGGACTGCTACTCTATGAATTCAGTTCGATTCAGCCATAGCCCCATACTGGTAGTAAATTCTTAATTAGAGAAGGCAAACGAGGATTTCATATTATTAAGCACTTTTTTTTTTTTTTTTTTTTTAAATGAACTGTGCAAGGACATGCGCTGTTTGTGCCAATTCCGGCAACTTGCTGTGAGTGGGGTTATGGTTAGGGTTAGAGCTATGGTGTGGGTGACATTTGAACCCGACTCGTGTGAATCACCCAGCATGCCAAGTTCTATTACTATTTAAACCACTGGAGACCCTACTAATAAGGTATTCTTTGACCCATTGTTCCAAATTTACAATAATTACTATTAAGAGTGATTATTCAGTAATGTCCTACTTCCTGGTGCTGCTGTGTTTAACTGTAAAAACTAAACAGAAATCTTGTATTTCAACCCATGTGCACGGAGGTTCTCTGTCCTATTAAAACAAGCCATTGTGTACGACAGTTTATCTTGCCAGGTTTGAGCTGTGCAGCCTGCACAGAGAGCGTATCAGCCTGTGATGCATTCCTCTGGGTGTCAGGAGGGAACTCCACTGGGTTTAGATCTAACATACACTCAAGTCTGATATTCTTCAGCAGGGAGAGGCCTGGCTTGTGTCCCTCACTAAAAAACCATATGCTTTGAATGCCAAGGGTGTGATCAGAGCAGGCTGGGTTTGCAGAATTCCTGTGAATGGAGTTAACCGTGCAGCTGGATAGGGAGATCTCCAGTGAACCACAGGCACTACAATGTATCAAGTGCTGTTAACAGACCAAATCAGTATCCTATAATCATCCCAGCATCAGACCAGCATACACGACACACAGTGTGGATTAGGGTTAGGATTTGAATGGACATCAAGATTAGTTTAATTATTCCTTTTTATAAAAATAAGTTTTTCCTACAGTTTACATAACGTATCAGATTGCATTTTTATACTTTCTCTCAAAGTAACAGAACTTTTTTTTATCCAGCAGAGGTCAGTCAAACCAAGTTTATTAAATTCATTAGAGCAGCAATGTCTTTCTCCCAGAAGACTCCATTTGTACGGTGTATGAGAGTTACTGTAAGAATAGTTTTCAATTCTAAAACGATCGCTCACTTCATCCTCTGCACTAGTGGCTATGCGTGATGTAGATCCACAGAACACAGTTTAAAAGAGGCTGAACAGTGACGACTTCTGGAGGTTTTTAATTGTGTAACCTGGTATGGACGGGGCCTGCTAACCCTTCCAATGTATCTCTCGTTTAATCAGCTCAAAATAAAAGATCATTTACAGCAAACTAAACTGAACCCAATCACAGGCCCCACCTAGCCCGCTCTCTTACCTGCATCTTATCCAAGGAAGAATGATTCGGACTGGAAAGGGGAGAAAAAGAAAAAAACATTAAACGGCACTGAAATTCACTTAATGGAAAAAAAAGAACACATGGAAAACGTACACCAGTAGGGACAGCAGTATCTGTCATTAAATAGACAGCTGGCGGGGAGGACACTAGAATCATTTCCATAGAAACATCTGATAAAACTCTAAGTGGATTCCTCATGGCACATACTGATGAGAGGGAGTCATGTTATTGGGCTGAGTCAATAAATAATGAAGCCAAACAGAAACTGATAGGCTTGATTATATTCCAGCTAGAAACACATTCTCCGAATGGATGCGCGCACACACACACACACACACACACACACACACACTAGTATTAGTACAGTTTATAAATGATATTTCTTCTCATGATTAGTGGAAGCGGTTGCTTGTTGCGCTACTGTTTTTAAAGCAGCAGCATACGAGTGACTGTAATCTGTCATGATGTGCTACGTGATGGTGGAAGGTATCAAGCCCACAGTCACCGTTGCTGATTCTACCCTTTTGTCACCTCCTTGCTGCTCCTAAGTAGGCAGTCACATGCACCCCGTGTGTCACAAGGGTTTGGCAATGCCCTTATTCATCAGATCCTCAAGCCTCCGCGGATAATCCGTTTTGCTTCTCCTGGCTGTATGTGCTCACTCGTGGGTTTGCAGTGAATGATATCTGATTTCATATCACCAGCTCACAGGCATTCTCACTCATTACAGCTCCAGCACAACAAAAACCTCCGGCCAGAAAAAAAAATGATTACCAGCTGCATCAGCATCACTTCCATGTATGAGATCTGTGTACATGTCCAACAAAAGAACACTATGAAATGAAACTGTACAGCACCGACTGGATGTGAAGTGAAAGCCAGTGCTTGGACACATGGCTGTTGATGCTGAATTCATGTGCTTGGGAAGGTTTTATTTAAAAACTGAATGCATCATGATGCTTGCTAAATAATCGTTGAATGAGCTTATGCTTCCTTACTGCTACGTATGATATAAACTTAGCAGGAATATGTCATTTAAAACGATCAGCAGTGACAACTAGAACTTTTTATGTGCAATAATAATTAATAACATTTGTTACTACAATAAAACAACTGCACACACACACACACACACACACAAAAAACATCTGGAAGATAGGTCATATTAAACACTTTTATTACAGCCATTTATTTTGTCTCTATGTTCTGTCATGTTGTATAAATCAGCTTTCTTCCACACAATGTGCCCTTTGTGTATAAAACAACAAATATTGAACGCAGCAAAAGCATGCAAACCAAATATGGCTTTTTAAATGAAAAGGGATGAATACTGCTACACCAATATTTAGAAAATGGGTTGACATCTGCCAGTTTCTTTGCTTTACATTTCTTTTTGTTTTACTACAAAATCTTCAATTTGACAATCATAAAAAAAAGAGAAACTGAAATGATGCAAAAAGCAACGTGTCACATTACAAATTTAGAAAACGACTTTAAAAGATAAAATGTCAATCTGAGAAATATATATTTTTGGACAGCCTTTGAAACAGAGACTAGTACACTTCCCTGTACCACAAGACTTGTGTAGTTGAGACATTTAATCACATATCAATTAGATGATTATAAAAAAAAGAATGTAATACAAGATTATTTGGTTTCTTTCAGAGAAACGTGATTGATCCCCTATTCACAAAATATACAGTTTGATGAACACTGAAGTACCCTGTTCTTGTCTTGACTGACAAGTTAATTGTAGCCACATTTTGTGACATGGCTTCCAAACATTGGCTTTCCTATCGCCATGGATACAATTTGAAACACACTGGATATGTTTGAAATATCTCATCAGGGCAATTTAATACTGCTTTCCTCACGCATAGAGCTTTTAGTGGTTTCATAAAAGTAATAGAACTCTTTGGTCAACTTTAGCCTCTTTCGTACCATAACAGAAGAATGATTACCGACGATATCAAAACAATAACTTATCCGTCAAGAATGCTACACAATTTTCTATAAACAAGTGTCTCCTACGATCAAGATGCAAAAATGCCACTCAACAGACCTCAAATTTACAACTGCACCAAGACTACGGCATATTATTGAAAAACAAAACGATACACAGAAAACTCTAGACTTCTGTTTGCTAAACTAAACACATAAACAGACACAGGTAAAGCACCCTGTTTGGCACAATTCATATTAACAAGCGTAGCGATAGAAGAAATTGCAGGTAAAGCTTTTGGATGCCATATATGGTACCTTGATATGCTTTGTGATGAACGAAACTTTGCACCTAGCGTAATGCAAGCAAAGTCTTGATAATAAAATAAGTGCTTAGAAAGGAGACCTGGGGGAGTGAGATCTCAGATACAAAGCTAAGATTTTCAGTTCTTTGCATGAAAAGGATCTTCTTTCTTATTTTGCCAAATGAAGATGACAATGGGTGAAGGACACGGGTCATTTCAGGGATTAAGGTCATGTTGTTTTTTCTTTCTTTTCACTTTTTTTATATTAGAGTGGCAAGTACAGGCCTTCTGTTGCATGTGATGGACATTGGTGTACAGTACAGGTCTGTCTGCCCTTATAAAAGCTTACCATGGTAGTTTTGCATGGTATTGTGGCAGTTTTAAAACGCTGTTCCCATGGTATTCACCATGATTTAACCTAGTTTGCCATGTTTATTAATATGCTTCACCATATCTCGCTGTTCTTTACAATGCTTACCTATGCTTTAGCATGCTTTCACTATGCTTTATTACACTTTGCTCTGCTTTTACTATGGTATACTTTTATAAGGGTGTCACTGTTTAGCTTTTATTCCTTCTCTCTATATAAAATGGTACACCCAGCGCCATATCGCTGTTACATATGAATGCAGTCGCAGCCTATATGAGTAGGATACACAGTATAAACTTCAGTCTCTTATTTTTCTTTTTGTGTGTCATAACCAGCTGAATTTATCAATTTACTCTGCAATGACTCGGTTAAAGTTGGGTTAGAATGCGTAAAAAAAAAAAAAAAAAAATGAATTCAGGAGAAACTAAAACAGAAAAGTGGTTGTGCAAGCACCATAATATACAGCACTTATCTATATTCTAATCAAGATAAACATCTAATCCCAAATAATCATAGCACCTGCCCACTAGGTATAATGGCTCTGCCGTTACCAGGACTGAAATTGACCCCACATTACTGAACATTTTATTAGCGGTTTGCATGAATAAATTAAAATACTTGAATCCAAATTTTTGATGGGGCATTTTAAATACACATTCCACATGCTTACAGCTGATCGTTGCTTGTGCCGCTACTCATGTTCCTATGTAAATTAGGGTTCTGGCTGTGTCTGTTTCGACTTCGTACCGATGAGAACATAGTGTTGCAGTCGGGAATTTTACACTTGTGCAGCTGACGGAGGTGCACAGTTTTGTAGTGAGCCCTGAATGTTCCTTTGTTGCTGTATACCTTCTGGCACATATGGCAAGTTATTGGCGAGCCAGCTGGCAAGTGTTGTGTAAAGCAGTCACTGGCTTTCTCAATCAAAGCCAGGTTTTGATGCAGTTCCTCTTTGGGCGTCAGACTTAACCCTTCGTAGCTTTCATCACTGTCCTCCACGGGGATGCCGTCCTCGCTCCCCCCGTCAGAGTCCCAGGAGGAGTGGGTGCTGCTTCCTGATTTGAGGATGGAAGTGGTGCTCAGATCCAGCACGGCCCCCTCCTCCATGGGGCTCCCTCCCAGGGGGGCAAAGCAGCTCTCCATGCTCTTACTCATTGGAAAAACCAGACCCATCCTGTTCGCTCCTTTAAAGATCACGGAAGTCTGTGCAACGTGTTCCTTTAAAAGGATGTCCGGGTGGAAATCTTTAGCTAGATCTCTGCAGGGAGCCGGGGTGGGGAAGAGCGAGCTTGGGGTTCCGTATTGGTCTTTGGTCAACAGCTTGTGGTGCAGATTCATGTTGGCGCTGTGCCTAAAGGTTACAAAATGAGAAAGTTATGAAAAGGGTCTCATACACATTTTTTTTTTTATCCACAAGCAATCATACAGAAGATGCTTGACAGTTGTTTTTTTTTATATGAATTGTTAAGTAATGTGTGTTTACAAATCATGCACCAGTGAAACATACAGTTTTTTTTGTTTGACTCCTCACCTGTCTCTGCTTCTCCTGGAGGGAAAGGCTGCATTGCAGCCCTCGACAGTGCACATGTGCATTTCTTTCAGATGCACATTTCGGTAATGCATTTTCACACTGTAGGGGTTTTTGAATGTCTTATTGCAGATCTCACAGTGATGAGGGGCTTCTTC
The DNA here is from genome assembly GCF_902713425.1 of Acipenser ruthenus. Classification (NCBI taxonomy): domain Eukaryota; kingdom Metazoa; phylum Chordata; class Actinopteri; order Acipenseriformes; family Acipenseridae; genus Acipenser; species Acipenser ruthenus. The sequence goes on along the minus strand of NC_081212.1, from coordinate 25,521,568 downwards.
TTTGTTTGAGCAAATCAAATGCGGTGCTGTGCAAGTCATGAGTACGGAGTCTGCAGAATTTACTGCCGTTTCTTTATTAGCAGTTAAAATTTGGAAGAACCCCCTGTTTTGTACTCTATGCTCATTTTCCACATAATCATCGTCACATGGATGAATTTCTGGCTCCTTTTTAGCACAGCTTTCCACATTGGACATGTGTACTGGTTTAAGAAGATTGTTATTTTCTTTTTGGTTTTTTTCAGGGGTAAGTGAGATTACACTTCCTTCCAGCACACATTTAACACCATTTCTCAAGTGGTACAATTGATCTTCTCTCTCTTCAGCGATATTAGAATCTTGATTTGATTTGGGGTCTACGTGGCTGTGGAGTGAAGCTGTAGAAATGTCTCGGTCTGTTGACTGAATGACACTGCTGTCCCCTTGGTGGGGAGTTTGTTTCTCAAACCTTTCACTTGCGGATTCACCTTTCCCTCTTATCTGCAGGGGAACGTCGTCTCCCGAGCTATCGTCTTCAGCGAGCTCGCCGACACTCTCAACAGCTTCTTTCTCTATCTTAATGGGCATGCTGGATTTGCGAGATTTTTTCTTTGGTATGGGATCAGAGGACAGTTCTGCCACAGGCTGCTCTGGAAGAGATGAAGAAATCAGAGGTAATGAAGGCAGGGTATCTGGGGTGTTAGCAAGCTCGCCTGGAGTGACTAGACTCCGATAAAAAGGCAGCACAGGCTGGACGGTCTTCAGGTTTGGAAACAGTATCCCACTCTGCCCAACGTTGGGGAAGCTGCTTTGTATATAGGTAGAAACAGACCTGCCGTCTGTCGGCACACTGGCACTGAAATCAAGCTTCTTTTCAACCTCAGGTGTGACGTCTGCAGATGAATGGCCTCTCATGTCTTTGTCCCGGTGGTTTCTATTCATCGGCATGTGGAGTCTGGGGTTGGGATTGGCACTGTGGCGGTTGCGGCTACGCAGGGAGCTGAACACCATGTTGCAGCCCTGTATTGTGCACTTGTGTTTGATCTTGAGGTGAACAGCGTTATAATGGATCTTGAGCGTTCCTTTATCGTAGAAGGTCTTTTCACAGGCGCTGCAGTAAACCCGTCCCTTCCTTGGCCCGCTGCCGTTGTGTTTGTCAGGAGATCGCATGCTGGTCTCCGGGGACATCTGCGCCACCTCGGAACTAACAGAAGCATTGCACGGAGTTGAAGGAGCGTCGGAATACTCATCGCTGCCAGGGAATTCCTCTGCTTCCACTTTGGTGGCAGTTTCTTGCTGGGAGTTCCAGTTTCTTTCATTGTCTGATGCAACCGAAGCAGAACTGGAACCCAAGAGGCTGCTCTCAGTCGCAGGAATCTGAACCTCTTGCTTGGTTTTGTGGCTTTGTCTCTGACCCTGCTCAAGAAGGAAAGTATCTGTCGAGGAGCCGATCACAGGTGCTGCTGGGACAGGGCTGAGAAACTGAAACGGCAGCATGAAGGCCATACTGTTTATAAAGTTTTCAAAGTGGTGAACGTTGCTGGAGGTGACTTTTTCAATGTTAGCAGAAAGGCTAGGGCTCCTGTGGGAATTGCTTTCTATAAATGCCCGAATGTCTGAATCAGTTCTGGAGTTTGACACAGCTACTGCTTGTCCTTCCTTATCTTGGATGACCATGAGCTCCACTATTGACTTGGTCTCTCCAAAACGAAGAAATTGTTGCAATGTAGCAATCTCCTCTTCATAGGTCATAATGGCCCAGCGATCCAGTACTTTTCCTGTGGCATCCTAAAAATAAATATAATAAAATGTTTATTTATATAGATATAGATATATAGAAATTTTATATAGCCATCATAATGAATAATTGCCTACATGTATAATAACAATGGGGCCAAAGGTTAGTTCACATCACATCTTTGAAATTAAATTAATTAAAATAATATGTTGCAACTCCAAACAGATTCTGCTTGCTTGAACATATTCCACCAATCTTTATTTAAATAGAAAAAATAGATTCAATGTAAAAAAGGATGTAATTAGTGTACCACAGTATGTATGTATATATATATATATATATATATATATATATATATATATATAGCTTCATTTTTCCTCATTTAAATAATGCAGATTCATTCACTGTGCGTCCAATTATCTCTGAAATACAGCATCTCAGATCAGAGGCAAATCGTAGAGTGATATATAGGCTGGCTTACCCAGCACAGCTGTACATACACAGAAGTGTTGAAGGGTTTTGAAACTCTGGTTTCGGATAACTTTGTGCTAGAACTATGATAAATATTTCATCATACAGCATGTATTTAATGGCCTGTCGAGATTTTCCTATAAGGAGGGACAAAGGTGAATTAAATGCAAGGTTATGAATATTTCATGTTATCCTAATAGCCTGTGTGATGGCTCAAGACGGCTGTGTTATAAAAGTCAAACATTCTGCTGGGGATGCGTGTATATCCCAAGTTTTGCTCATTTTACAGCAGTTATTAGTGTCTTCCTGAGTGTCTGTAGGGGGGAGAAGTTACCACTGTGCCTCCATATGAATAATACAGACTATCAAACGACTCTGAAGCCCAAATGTTTAATTTGCCATTGAACTACAGGTTAGCATTACTCAGATTTTAGAAGACAATTCTTACATGATTTCCTGGTGATCACAAGCTAGTTTTGTAGGCATTTTATTTAGCGGGTACCCGTTTGGTAGGATGGGGAACCCCATAGTTACATCACGTTGTCCAGCCAGCCAACCATGCCCGTACCAGCCTTAACATCCCTCCACCTTCACAGCTGCCCCTTGGTTTATCTGTGGGTCTTATATTCCCCCAAGATATCTATTGGTCTAGAAGTTAAAAACTATATCTGTAATGTCAGACTCCTTGCAGAAGAAAATAGAGGTGTCTCATTGAGAAATTCATTGCTATAATATATGTGGCATGATGTTTAGTTACCTGAAGGACATATCCACGAATGTAATCCTGTAAGGTCCAGTCCAAAGCATTGAGGATCTGGATGACCTCCTCCTGTTTCAATACACTGAAGAGGCGGTCAAGGAGAATTTTAAGTCGGACTGGAATAGCTTGGGTTCCGTACAGCATCAGACTGCTGATATCGAAGACCACGTTCGACTGGACTATCTCCACCTGACTGCCTTGATACAGGTGATGCACTTTAAGCTTGCTTAAAGCTAGAAAAAAAAAAAAAGATGCAGGATAACATATGCACAAAATATGCATCAGATTGGAAAAATAAGGGCGCAGCAAAAGTGCACAACACTTACCGTGCGCTACCCATCCATGCCGGCAGTGTTCACATTGTCTTATTTTAATCTTTCCTGGTTTAAAGCACTCACAGTTACAGTTTAGCAGGGTGCAGCAGATAGCCTGTTTAAAACAAAACAAAAAGAAAAAGAAATGTTTGAACTTTGAGATGCAACATTTTATTCCTTAAAGTTTGAAAGACCAGCAGGCAAAGTGAACAAGGATCTGGTATTTTAATTAGTTCTCAAAAACAATAACCTCCTCATATTGACCGGTACCTGTGCATTTATAGGTTTCTAAAACCACGCCTTTAACTATCATTTGCAATGTAATTTTTTTATTGGCTGCATCGGTGATGAAGCAATATCCGAACATTGTAGTTGCTTGCAGACCTTAAAATGACAGACTACACAAGATTTTTAAATCCTGCAGTGTTGAATAATATAGTATACTGGGACGCATCAGAGCTCTCCCAGAATAATGCTTCAGAGCTGAACAGAAGAAAGGAGTTTGGCAGAAGTATTGCATCCTTTCTCACATCAGTGTGTGAAATAAGAATGTCAGCCTATAAAGTGTTGGACATGATGAATGGACACGTTACAGTTACAACAGGGAGCTTCCATTCCGTCACCAGCGGTTTTTTAATTGCTAGAGATAAGTTAAAAAAAATGCATCTCATGGTACCTCTAAATAATGCCTTTAAGAGTAAAGCAAGAACTCAAATGATCTGAAATGAAAGCATGAACCATGTCCACAATGCTATGAATAACACAGATGCATATTGTAAATCTCACAACCATGTCCACAATGCTATGAATAACACAGATGCATACTGTAACTCTCTTGTGAGTCTGCATAATTCTGCAATACTGATAGCCTCAAGGTTAATCAAGGGCTGGGCACTGCCTGACACAGAGTTCAAAACCTTTGTCCAGGATTTTGCTGGGCTTGGCAGATGAAGAAATTGGAGCCCTAGGCACTGGTGACAGGCGCACCATTGAACACAGGAAAAGGCTTCCGTTATGGCAACAGGCATCTGTGATCCCAACCAACATTTGATCACGTATTTTTACCATCCAATTCTACCAAGATTTCTACATCCTCTAGTACTAGAACTTAGACTCAAGAGCAAGGGCCTTACTAGCTAGGCTTCTCGCTGTGGTAAGGAAACCCTCATTTTCTATAAAATGATATCAGGAAATGCTCTAACAGCAAAGACCTTGTCAATCGAAGAAAGGAATCTCCTGCTTTACAAGCTTGCCTCACGTAGAGGATTATCACTGTAACATTACAGCCTGAATATATCTCGCACTGCTTTATCTGTATAAACACATCGTTAAGACATTCTGCAAGATCTAGCAACTGCCAAATGCTCATCATTAACTTATTTACTTTCAAATTCATAAAAAAAAATAACCACAAAAAAACTACAATCAGAATTAATAAATTGTCTTGACCATTTAATTTACAGCTGAAAATAACAAACATGCACCGTGTAGTTCATTGATAAATTACAGGAAATACTTCATTCGAAAGATTTTTGATATCGACGTTTCGTTTTTAGCTTGTGTTGTATCGCTTTTCCTTTCAACTCAGTAAGAGATCTTCTTTCCCAGAGAAGGTCTGCTTGGATGGTCCTGAAGAAGCGAGTGACAGGAGGACCTCAGGCAGCACCAATGGCAACGTGCAGCGCAGTCAGGGATCAGATCTGTTTTGTTGGCTTTGTTGAAGGAGACAGCGCAGTATGTGATCTGCTGGAATGTAGGAGGTGTTACCCGGGCCAGACACATCAAGAGGAAAGGCTTGTTTACATCTCGTGGAGAAAGAGGACAAGGAGATGACAGACAATTCCTCGGAGAGCGAAAAAGGTTCACTTTTTTTTTTTTTTTTTGGCTTCATAGAATCATCAATAATTGATGAAGGAAGTGCATAATGCTCCATATTCCAGATGAAATATTAAAAACCTTTCCTGGACCAAGAGGTAGCTTTCTGTATTGGGGGAAAAAAAGGAAAAAAAGGTTCCCTGAGATCTTCTGTCTTTATGATACCTATTATTTGAGACCTTCAGTATTACTTCTACCACACCGCCCCAGGTTAACAAATCCCACTGTGCTGTACTGTAGAAATCTCACAGTAGATGAGCAAGATCATTGAGAAGGACCTCAAGCAATGTAGGTCCTTGACATAATGTGCCAACTGTATTGTGGTGATTAAACATTAACACAGTTGCACTACTATCTGGGGTCACTTCATTGATTCAGCTAGCAACGTCTCCACAAACAGCAACGCATGACAGTAATACACTGCTTGGTACGCTACAGCCACGTGGAACCTCACACGTCCATAGCCTTACAAAATACAACTGTGCAGCCTCACACATCCATAGCCTTACAAAATACAACTCTGCAGCCTTACGGAGGCTTTGTGCCAATGGCTCTCCACTGCATCGGCACAGGGCAAGATATATTACACTACGATGTTATCCAACTGATGTTGAGCGATCTGTGCTATGTCTGATTCAGTTATTTAAGTCACATCAAAAGTGCTTTGAAACATGCTTCTGACATGCCCTATACAGAGTCAACCTAAATCTACATACAGTATCATGGTGCCTTGCCAACTAGGAAAAAAAAAAATACTCCGATTTACTTATGAAATCCATATGATGTCCAATTACTTTAAAACCCTGAAAAAAATAAAAATGAAAATAAAATCACATTTCTATCAAATTATACGTGGTAAATAACAAAGAAATGTTCTATTTTGGTTATTGACTTGCATTATTTAGACAAATAATTTATAGAAGTGTATTGCAAAATAATTTGTATATATATATATATATATATATATATATATATATATATATATATATATATATATATATATATAAAACATTTACAATACACTTTTATAAATTATTTGTCTATATTTAATATATCTATATATATATATATATATATCTATATCTATATATATATATATATATATATATATATATATATATATATATATATATATATATATATATATATATATATATATTAATCTTTTTTTAATAGATGCAGTAAGTCCCTTTGACTTTTGAAAACACAATGACAGTCTTACCTACACAAATAGGTTACTTACAAAAGAATCGAGATACGTATTAAACGGGTGTCGGTAATCACAGCAGCCTTTGGGGTTTTCCACATTTCAGTTATAAATAATACAGGCTCTGAATACTTTATAATCCTTGCGTACAGCCTTGGCAAAGTGGGCACTGGGAGTTTACTAATGAAACATGACTTCTGCTGTAATACTGATTTTCCTGTAACAGCAAGGCACCTGATTTTCATTATAAAGAATAAAGTGATGTGTAAAACCTTGAGTCTTAAAACGCAGCTAAATCCCATAATCATCAGGCACAAAACAAGCATGGTCCAGTCAATATAATCCCATTACCCACATAGATCTCCTTTGCTGTAGCCTTTCATGTACATCTCAATGAGTTCCAGTGGACACAGATATTCAGCAATGCCACTGTTCACTGAATGGGCTTCTTTTTTAATGATCTAAACATTGTCAGCGTCTATCTCTTAACACTATCTTAATCTTGCTTGTGCTGCTACCTAGGCATGCTTTATAAACCCCTTTATCGTCATCACTAAATGCAATAAGGAGGCTTGGTGGTCCAGTGGTTAAAGAAAGTGGCTTGTTACTAGGAGGTTCCAGGTTCAATCCCAGCTCAACCACTGACTCACTCTGTGTGTGACTCTGAGCAAGTCACTTAACCTCCTTGTGCTCCGTCCTTCAGATGAGACGTAAAACCAAGGTCCTATTGCAATGACTCTGCAGCAGCAGTTGTGATGCATAGTACACCTCCTAGTCTCTAAGTCACTTCGGATAAAAGCATCTGCTAAATTACTAAATAATAATAATAATAATAATAAAATAAATACAGTGAAAAGAGACACCGGATTCACAAGTTTAAGGTTGGCAGTATTTAAACCATGCCATCATTTTACAATACAGCATTTTCATGTTTCTTGATTAGTAATAATAAAATTAGTGATTCACCAAACCGAAGCAGTCAGGTCCCTTAGAAGTTTCTGAATGAATCTGCACAGCATAGCGATTCTGACACTTTGCCAAATACAGCACACTTAGTGCTTGGACCAGATCCTGTTATTGTTGAAGGCAGATTTTGTTTTTTCATTGATGGATGGTGACTGGTTGAATTAAACAGGTGTGGGTGCAGATATTCTTTACTGTATCTACAGGGAATGCCCAGAGTGGTTGGGAGAAAAAAAACATTTAAGTTATCAGTGAAACTAACTGCTAGTGAAAAAAGAATGCATCTGTAATAATCCAATTGGTACAAGTAGGACTTTTACATTGTGAATTCTCCAGACTGTAATCGACTGAGAGAGAAGGCACACAATTAATACCCTTTCCATGAGCTCAAGTAAATGTTGCATTTCTTCTTCTTTCTTCTGCGAGAGCTATTCACGCCAATGCATTGTCACAGTTTGTTTAGCTGCGGTATTAAAGCCTATAAAAATTACAGCAACATGTATCAATGGGAATGAACTGGGACACCCCCACCCCCACACATGAAATCAATGGAAACTGTTTTTTTCCCTGTTAATGTTGTCACTCAGCTCTTGGGTATTGTATTGCACAGCCAGAGAAATCTAAAGCAGATGTCTGAAAGGGTATTCATCTTTCTCTGAGGAGTCTAATTTTCCTTATTTTTGGTTCAAGGCTGGTTAACAGAAAAACAATGGTTTTCGTTTTATTTAAACTACATAAAAAAACACTACATGCACACACAACATATCACATTGATTTTTGCAAGGAATTTGTGTTTCGAGATATGATCTATATTTGTGAATTTTCACCTTGAATGCAGCAGCATCGTCAATGGTTAGACGATCACCTCTTTCCACAACTCCCAGTAGAGCTAAAGTATGTATTTCTGGATAGGCACAGTTAGAAATACCTGCTGTTCCAGGACAGTCCCTTCAAGCCCACCCTGCCACACTGCCAGCGAGGCAACATCTCTACCCCGGGAATCAGGAGTTCAAGGTTTTAAAGTATAGATTAGAATCTCTGCCCCTGCATGTATCAAATATATATGTTTGAAAAGAGGTATAACTGCTTCTTGAGCTGTGTAGTCAGAAAAGTAACACACAGTGCAGTAAACTTGCTATTTATATAAGATCTAAGACTAGAATATAATTAAAATATGGTCAAGACATATAAATACTTTTATTTTAGAACTGCAGTAGTTTTATTGCATGCATCTGATGAATGCAAGGGGCAGAGATTATAATAAGTCATGTACATTGTAGTAGAAACTCAACACTGCTGTAACTGCACATTGAAATTCCATGTCCACTCTCAATACAGCCTCACTACACCCTAGAGCTATTTGTCCCATTAAAAAGGCACCTTAACTCTGTTTAAAAGCAAGCTGCTGTCATACAGGAGAAGCAGCTGATGTGTGTGTGTGTGTGTGTGAGTAATCAGACTGGAGGAGTTTCTGAGAGGAGCAGCATGCATCTGTAGGAGTGAAACGCTTCTTGTGCGAGTCATCAGCCAGACATGAGCATCTAATGGGACTCTGGAAAACACCCTCCCTTCTAATAACTAAGAAAACTTACTGCGAAATAAAAAAAAAAAAACTAACAAAACAATTTGATTCTTTTATTTCATAAATACGTTATTTATAGGTTTGCCTGAAGATATTATAAAAAAAAAAAAAAATCTGGAAAAAACAATAAACCTATTTTAAAATTGCTATTATTATTATTATCATTATTATTATTAATTATTAATAATAATAATAATAATAATAATAATAATAATAATAATAATAATAATAATAATAATTGCTCTGATATCCTTACAGCTGCTTTAAAAAGTACCAAATAACAATGGGAAATCATTAATACTGCACAAAACGGCAATAATAAGTATGATCTTGTTGTTTGTTGTGTTATTCAGTTAATAAGGGTAGCGACGGCAACACTTAAATCCAATCCTAGGGGATGGCAGACTTGTTTAATCTCAGTTTCTCAGCATTTTAGTAGAAACAAAAAAAAATCACAAGCAGAAACATGTTGGGTTTAGAAAAGATATCTTATGAACCTGGACCAGATTTTTAATTTTTTTTTTTTTTTTTTTTTTTTAATGAAGCTGCAAACCTGAGGGATTGCTGTTCTTTTACTTTGCTGGTGCCGGAGCAGCTGTTCTGCTTCAATGTTTTTCAGAGTGCTAAAGAGAGGTAACATACATTGTGGCAGGTAATTGACTGCAATGGAGTAGGGAGCCCTGTATCCAATCGACGAGGACCAGAGTGGGAGCGAGAGCGAGAGAAAGAGAGAGAGAGAAATAGATAGAGAGAGAAAGAAAGAAAGAAAGAAAGAAAGAAAGACTTTGCTTACAAGGCTACCATGCACTTCCTTTAGCAGCAAGAACAAAAGAGTACTTCATTCCCCATGTGTTTCCATTCCAGGTCTGCTGTTTGAACTTAGGCTGTCAATTGTGCCAAATTGTGCAGAACTACAAGGTTAGTTTGTGATCGTGTGCTGCATGTTTGGTGCCACAAGGGACGAGGCTGAAAGCCTCAATCTCATGTCACTTGGCATCAAAGCCATGAAACAGAACCCAGGTGAAGGTACGCTTTAGACCAGACTAATAAAAACAAGCTTAGGTAGAACACACTGCAGGGGCGCTGGAACTAGGGGTGCTGGGGGTGCGGCAGCATGGATTCTATCATATACAGGGGTTACAGTTTTGTTCAATGGCTTTCAGCACCCCCACTTTAAAAACTGTTCCAGTGCCACTGACACACTGTATATAAAAATCTTACTTTATGGACCCAAACAAAGTGAATACAAGGAAGCTTTGACTAACCGTCAAATAAACTGACGGAAAATAAAACACATTCAAATTCTAAAACCTAGAAGTTAAAAATCAAGCTTCTAAATTAAATATTATCAAATCATGGTTTTTATTCTGATAAAATAACAAGATTGGAGTAAAAATCTTTATGAATCCTTCTCCAAAAGTTAAAAAATAAAAAAATAAATAGATTGGAAAATTACGATCAGCGTCTGGTATGCAATGCTTTCCATCACTTGGCCACTCAGTTATTGTTACTGGGTATACAATAACTACATGGGAGACAACATACACGACACACAAGGACAATCGAGGTCTCTGTGTACTGTTCACTACGATGAGTGTGGGAGAGGCAGCTACTTACTAATCCAATAGTCATAACGGTGGTCAAATGATGCACACTTATGAATAAGGCCCGATGATAAGGAACACAAACAGCTCATTATAGACAAATGCCCCTAATCTGTGAAGCTTACAAAAACACATACAATTACCAAACCATGTCTCATCTGTACACACCTGTGAAAAACCTTTTCAGAACAAAGGAGTATTTTACAGTACACGATGCCCCACAAATACAGATTGAAATAAATCGCAATCAAATTCAAGGTCTGTTGTAAATGCTTTAAAAGATGGCTGCATGGCTGACTAGCAGCAAGTGTTACTAATTATGTCCTGAACTACAAACACTTTGCAGCTTAAGTGATACAATATGTATGGAACCACGACGGCTAAACGAAACAAGGTTTTATGAAACAGGAATCAGTGACAACTGTTTTCACATTCAATCTTAAACCTCCTTTCAACACAAACGCATCACAAGCTGAAAAACTGTAAGTGTATCAGCATCTGGCACTTTACACACATATTTTTCTAATTAAATGACACGTCCTGGTAATAACATAAGGCACTAGAGAACCAGCACTGTGCGATTACCAAGAAAAAAAAAAAAAAAGACAGCCCCATGCCAGATATTGTAAAATTCATGGATTAGAAATTTCCTGGTGTAAAATATTTTCTCATGCTTTTAAATGCATTTACTGTACATACTTTACAAAACTTGAACTGATAGTCGATGACAACTATAAATACAAATGTCATCAGTGGGATTTGACTCAAGGATTAGGATAGTGAATTTGTATAGATTTTTTGATTTTCTGTCAATTTTCTATGCTACAGCAGCTGCACTGAATAGATTAAGAGATTCTAAATGTCTGGCTGTTTTATAATTTCAAAATATTTTAATTGACTCTAACCTTACAAACCTTGACAGACAAAGTATGTATGTATTATTATCATCATCATCATCATCAAAATGGGATTTCTTCAGGAGTCGTTTAATATATACAGTCCCACCCGGACACAGAAAGCACCTACCATAGGAAAACGATACAGGGTTACCGCAATTTAAAAACACAAGATCTAATATCCCAGAGGCATTTCTTCATAAGTAAATGATTGCAGAGCACAGTTTATTACTACCCACACAGTCATTAAGAAACAGCTTTGATTAGAATGATATGGTTTTGATGGCTCATCGTGACGTATCCATAACAAAATATCCAATTGTTTTCTCTACGGCTAAATAAATAATACAAAATACAAAATAAAAAATAAATGCCTGTAAAACGACTCTGCTTCCATTTAATTGATTTGGTATCTTATTAGAAAACAGAATTAGTCTGGGTTCTTTGCCGTATTCTTCTCTTTCAATATATTTCAGTAACATAGTGTATTTTTATTTTCCATTAAAGCAAAAACAAGCTTGCTGAAAAAATCTCGGTATTAAAATTCACAATGATGCTGAAGTACAAAGTATTTTTGACAGCAATAAAGATACATCTCAGAGTAAACCTTCAGGTTCAAGATTAAACTACAATACCAAAGGAAAAACAAACACTCACACAGTAGAAACCTCACCATCTAAAGATCTGTATGGACAATGACTTCCCTTGACAACCTGACACTTGTTTTCACTGCCCAGAGTATCAGATCTCCCCTCTTTAATGCAGCTCAATACCATAAACCAACAGGTGCTTAAAAACAACATTTTACCTCGATATACGTTACACAAATATTAGCAAAACTTTTAAAATCAAACAAAAGTAATGCTATAGTTACCTGATTCGCCATGAGATAATAATTCGCTCTAGACAAGTAAAAAGAAAAAAGGGTTTTGTTTTTTTTTTGTTTTGTTTTTTTGTTCGGGCTTCTAGTCCAGCGGTCTACAGCAAGACAGTGGCAGCTTTGTGGCCACAAAGAAAAGCAGTAAATGAGAAGAACATGTTAGTACACTGCATCTGAGAAAGTTTGGCTTCGAGCTATGCGCTGATTAATATCAGATCTCCCTCTTTGCTTGCCTCTTGACAATCTTGTCACATCTGGCTGACAAATCCTTGCAAGCTTATCCAAACCAAAGCAGAGCAGATCATGCTCAGAGAGTAGCTGGAAGGGGCTTGTAGCCCCAGTCAGGTACTGATGTACCATCATGAAACTAATGAAGCTGAGTACGCTGGTAGGCTGCAGGAGCACGAAGCAGCACAACATGCCCGAGGGCCTGTGCTACATAACACAGAGTTAGCACACAGAAAGACAAGCCCAACAATCACGTCTCACGCTTCGAGGAGCTAGGGAGTTAACCAGAAGAATGAAAAAAGAAAACTGTACACATCGCACTGAAACCAGTTGAAAGATTTATTGCAAAGATGAACTACGCCACGTTATTTTAGATTTGTGACAGTGACTTTCTCCTATGCATTATTACATAAAGCTACACAATTTAAGTAATAAAATTAATAAAGTCAGAGAACTAAAATGAAGACGTAAAAAAAAAAAAAATCGTATATAAGATGATTGTATTTTAAAGAAACCAGTAACACGATGTTTTCTATATTTTACAGATTTTACAGGGATGAGTGAGGAATTACACAGTCTCTTAGGACAGATCGAAATGCATTTTATTGAATAAGAAAAAATTGAAGTTAGTGTTTGGAGAGACACTGAGATAAACTAAATGTATACACAAACTGGAAAAAATTGAGAACTATAAATCCTCCCAGTATATGTTAAATGAATGTGGTAAAAACACACAAGGAGGAAAAGAAATCTAGATATTAAAAAAAAAAATAGATTAGCATCAATCATTCAGTTACCTAATTCTGAAAAACAGCAGGGGCTAGTTTCACAATGCAGTTCTCAGTAGCAGTCTGCTAAATCCAAAAAGAAAAAAACAAAACAGATGCATCCTTTAATCATATAGAATTTCTACTAAACTTTATCCTTCTATCGTTAACACTTCAAATGTATTTGCTTACGATTGTAAGTCGCCCTGGATAAGGGAGTCTGCTAAGAAATAAATAATAATAATAATAATAATATTGTTAAAATAAGATAGCTTGCTAGCTAGCTGCCTGCTAAGTGCTGGCAGTGCTTTGTGAAGCTGGCCCCCAGAATGTCACAGATTGACTGTGATGTTTCTCTAAAGTTGATCGTTTGGGGTTTGTCGTAGCCTGTGTTTCGCATTGTCTTGACAATTTGTATTCTTAAGACACAACTGTGATATTTGAAGTAAAAAAGCAAACTAAAAACACACACACACACACACACACACAATGAAACATCTCAGCTAGAAACTACAGATCTGTTTTCTACTCTGGGGACATCAAACACAAAAATACCTCTCCGAGCAAGGCCCCTGTCTTACCACTCAGAGACATGAATACAAACTGGAGCCAACTGCAGCCTTAATCTTCCAGTAAAAGATCCCTTCAGTGTAAATAATACATTCAAAATGAAACAACTGAGAGATGCCCAAATCAAGTGCACAGGAACCTTGGTAGTTACACCATGGCTCTGGAAACTAGTCACAACTTAAAACCGGTGTTGGCTACAGATTAGGGAAATGGAAATAGTAAATTTCTCTTAGCAGTCCTATTAAAAAAAAAACACTTCTCTTTTTTCTTGTATTATTATTTTTTTTATAATACAGGACCTGTAAATAGGAAAACAGTCAATAGCAACAATAAGTAATACACTTTGTGCATAGTACAATTTGTGTAAGATTTTGCTTTCTAAAACTTTTCTTGTTCTTTCAGGGGAGTTGCCCATTAGCAGTCTGTGACACTCAGAAATCGTATTTGTGTGTACATGTTTCAGGGCTGGACTCATATTCAATGGAAATACCTTAAAAGCACAAAGCATGCTTACAACCATGCCATGCAAACACACTACACAGTAAACAGACACTTCACTGAAACACATTACACAAATAAGCCTGCAATCACTCGTGCCCTTAAGTGTTGATAGAATTAAATAGTGGTTTAAAAAGAATATTAAGCCAAAAGCTATTTATAAAAGAAAAATAATAAAATGAACAGCTCGCTACTACTGTATATTAACAAAACATTAAATAAAAAAAATAAACTATAGACAAAGTATCTTTCTTACCTCTGACATTTTCATTAAACAGATGTTTCCAGGGAAACCACGCAGTTTGCCATTCCCTAAGAGTTCTACCAAAGCAATGCCTCCAGCTCTCCTGCCTGTACAAGTATTAAAGCTGAAGAACCACCACAGTCACACAGTCCGTCAGCCAGTCAGTCAGTCACACACACACACACACAAACACACCCCTCTTTTACTCTGCTCTGGATCTAAACTACTCAAGATGTGCAGTGTGTTCAAACTGTGCACATGGGAGTGGAATGAGATCCTCCCACTCGGAGCTCTCCAGTGTTGGGGGAGGCTGCGTCTGCTTCTCACCTCTGGTGCAGCCTCTCCCCTCAGCGCCTCAGCGTGCTGTGTTTGAGCATGCTCCCCGGAGTCACAGGGCAGTCCCCCCCACACAGCTGGCTGGAAGAGGGCATGACACTCATCTTTCACAGAGATGTGATCAAAAGGAATCAGAAAGGCTCGAGGCACTCCGAATGCAGTCTGGAGAGAGTGTACCTCTGTGCTCCGGCTGCCCGTCTAATGCATCAAATCAATGCAGCGATTCTCTGCTCGGCTCAGGCTCTCACTCGGGAGTGCTGTTGGATGTGTTTTTATCCCTTAATACCACTCTGTGAACAGCCACGCTAACATGTTGTACCTTGTGCCTAGACTGGAAGGTGTGCCACTTACTCAGAGCGCTTTTTTTTTTTTTTTTAAAAATGAGCTAGGAGTGTGCTTCAGAAAGTGTCCACACTTTAATAGAAAACTAAAAACTAATTTTGGAAAGGTTAATTTTAATTTTTGCAATACTACTACGACTATTACTACTACTACTACTGACAATAAAATGATTAACATTCACTTACATTCATATTTCAGAAAAACAGCTGCCAAGCCCCTGAACAATTCAGCCACTTGATTTCCTCATTTATTGGCGTTTCCAGTGCTGGGCATTTGCAAGCAGTTAATTGTTTTTAGAGCGAAGGCACCCTTTTCATAAAGCATTAGCCTTTCAGGGGTAGACATTGCTCATGGTTGTTCCTCTTTGTGCCCCGTTTAAACACTAGTCTAATAATTGCAAACTAAACGTCTGAATATGGTTCACCGTGAGGAATGTATTTTAGGTGTACTCCAAATTAGCTGAGCTCTTAATCTTTAAAAGTAGAAGCCAAGTGCTCAGATTCTAATGTCTGCCTGCATACTTTGGCAAACTCTTTCAAAGTGTATCCTACAGGGCTGCTTAACCTAAGCCAATAGTTTTTACAAAATGTTGTGACAACTTTTTTTTCTTACAGAATCACATGTCACAAGTAGAGTCTTCTGTTCCCAAAAGGGTCAAAGGGCAAGGTACAGTGGTTAGAGCCAAACTATGAAATCCACTGCTAATAGAGAGACTCTTCAAAGTGGGGTTACGAAAAAAAAGGTGTGCCTGCCACTGGAACAAAACCGTTTAAACAGGATGTTCCCCCCCGAGGTGCTGCATCTAATCCACAAATTACAACGCAAGTTTTAACAGGCATGTTCCATCTATCACTAGGAGTAGAGTAATTAACAAAAGGAAAACTAACCTAGAGATATTTTCAGCAGTTCTTAGTTACCATGTTTAATAAACTACCTACCCACACATTGAACATCACAAACGCTAAGTGATGGTATAACTACTGAGGATGAGTCACATGTTTCTAAAAGTTTAATTTCTCAAACAGGACAAAACAAGAAGAAAAAAAGAAACGTTTCCCAGCCGGACCAGATTTATTATAGAACTGTCCCACAGTCGAGTCCCTAAATTATATTTATTACCACATCATCCAAAACGCAGAGAATACACATATCATAGCACGCAATATGGGTTTATCCAAGTTAGAAATTTATATAATTAAAATATGTTGTATAATAAAAAGGAGTTTCTTTTTTTCATTCAGGAATCCTACATTTCTTGCAACCCCCCCCCCCCCCCCCTTTTTTTTTTAACAACTAACAATTTGTAATATAGAGAAAGTCACCCGTATGCTTATATTTTCTCATCTTATATTGAATTGAGCCCCATTGAATTTGAATCCTTTCACAGCTGGGTCAAGACCACCGCTGGTGAAGCAATGTAGGTTCCATATGGTGGCTGTTGGTGGAGGGGCAGGGGGGCAGTGTGAAATACCTTACATAGTGTTTAGGAGCAATGACAGGACAGCAATAACTCTTACTATAGTAGCAGTAGTATATACACACACACCAACTTAAAATCATATAACACATATCAATAATAATAATAAAAATATTTTAGAAAAGTACAAAAAATATATATACAAATTCAATACACAGTAACCCCCCCTCTTTGTTGAAGACATGGGACTAGTTAGCTTTTTTTTTAGGTAGCTTTCTTTTCTACTGCTTTTCTCACTCCTGAAGCCCCTAGCTGTGAAAAAGTCAATATAAATGAACTGCATGCTGGGCAATAGATCCACTTCTAGTTGAGCTCAAAGTTGTGACACGGGGGAAGGAGCATGGGCTCGATTAGCAGAGGGCCTGGATGTTTTGGGGAACAGCAGCGGAACCCTGCCCAGACATCTGCAGTCAGCATTAGTGTAGCTCTATAGATTTTAAAAGACATCCCTGTCTGCCTTCACTTGAACTGACAAAGAAAAAAGGAAAGGCCAAGGGGGATTCATCTGAGCCCACTCAGATACACAGCTACTTCAAGTGCCAGCTTCCCTCAAAACGGTTTGATTAACTTGGAATTGTAGTCAATAATGTGACCTCATTTCAGAGAGGGCAGCTTTAATAGACAGTCTGATTGCATGGAGGGGCAAAGAGTACTAGCCACTTCCAACTGCAGGGGAGCAGAGTTAAACATTCTTGCAAAGATCAGCGTTGTTTCTTTTCCAGGGAATAAACGGTGCATGTTGAGTCCCTTTCACTGTAAGGCTCTGTAATCAATTGATTTAACAGTATTCCCTCCATTATTTGTTATTAAGAAAATAAAAGCTTCTGGGTGTCAATAAAACACAACGATTATTAAAATAAAAGTTGTTTATTCACTGAACCAGCTGCATTGCTCTAACCAACTATATACTGAAATTTAAAAGGAAGATATCATAGTGGAAAGAGAATCAAGATCATTTGGTTCATGAAGTTCACTTTCGAGTAAAACAAATTCAATCAATGGCCTTCATTTCTGACAGCACCACATGGGACCACGAGAAAGTCAAGGGTATTGAGTGCACCAGGACAGACTGAAGAAACATAAAATCCAGGCATAGCGATGTGTGCTTAAACTGACTCTAATAACTCCTGTCGTCTTTTATTCTGCGGCAGTGCAAGGTTGTACAATAGAATATTCATAAATGACATAGATGACAGCTTAGCTAATGTCATAACTGACTCGTATCAAAGCCACCTGGACGTCTGCCTTCACAAAATGCATTTTAAGTAGCACATTCTCAGATTTACATACGTTTCATGAAAGATTTCTGCGGCTTCAGGGCAGTAAAGATGCGTGTCAGCGTACTTTTTATAATTATTGCAGACGTCACCAAAAAAAAAAAAGTTTGTGAAGTATATCATTTATTTTAATTTCCTTGTGTTGGTTTTTATATGCCTACAGACTCTTCAGGTCGATAGAAGTCCATTTTCCACAGGGACAGTAACTCAGATTCATAACATTTTTAAACAGATCTCAGCTGGGAGGATAGATATTTAAAAACTGCCAGGTGCTTAAGAATAAAAAGCATGCTATCTCTCGAACTTCTAACGAAAAGGTAACGTTTAGAGCGAACAATTGAAATATGTCTGGAAGGAGATTAATCTTGTACTAGCTACTTGGCAAACTTTCTAGGGTCAAGATAAAGCCTGAAATTTCAGACACAAGTTATCTTTTATGCAAATCGCCCAAAAATGCCAAGAGGTAGGATAGTTTTAGAATAAAGATCACATTGGCTCAACACAGTTATTTCCTTGTGCTCTAGCACTCAACAAACATGTGTGTGACAGATTATAGTTAAAGCAGGCTCACTGGTTTATAACATTAAATGGTTGAACTACTCTCTGTGTCTGGGTGAACTCAAGACCTGAGATTTGGAAATGCAGGTTTCTACTGCGGTATCTGTTTATAATTAAACGGGACCTGCTTTAACGAGACAGTCAAAAAAAAAAAAAAAAACAACACAAAATAATCTATCTATCTATATAATATATATATATACACACACACACACACACACACAAGCAGTGTAGATAGGTAACCTAGCTTAAATTATACAGTAATGTTTTGCTGATAGATGTAATCACATATTGTAATCACAGAAAAAAAGTGAAACAAACTGTGCCTGTAATGTAATCATCACTTTATTTAAAATGATATGGAATGAGCACAGAAATCTAGATCGGCCAGAATAAACTTTAAAAAGATATTTCCTTATGCAAGTTGTACAGTCTAACTGCAATTATTAAACCTATCCCAAATCATCCCTGGAAATGCAATTAAATAATATTCACCAGAATATCAGTGTCCGAGTCTAGAATACACTACAGCCTTGTTGGTCCACAGACTGCATTACTAGAGTGATCCAAGACAGCGACACAGACCCGGCTGCACTCTGCCAGCTGCAGACTATAGATCCCTTTTTAAGCATTTACCCCAGAGGACTCTGGTGGCTTGGCAAGTCAATTTTCCATGGCCAGGTCACTGCCACTCAGATCATTAGGTCACACAAGAGAAAAGGAAATGGTTGCGATTAATAAAGGAGGCTTCTAGCTTGCTGCTGCATTTTTGTTGTCTGGTATTGATCAGAAATGTCCACATCAGACGAGAAATGCTTTTACGATAATCTGCTCCCACGTCATGCTATATAATGGGTGCATTAGCAGTGTACGTCTCTTTACAGCTAACACCGTGCTCTGTCTCTTTCGAATTACTGTTTGCGTTATTTCGGGTTTGACTGAGTGGTCTTATTCAGAAGTGAAAAGTTTAGCGACCTTCAGTCAAAAGACTAATGGTTGTGTGACTTAAGAGCTACTGAGCAAAGCAGAACGCCTGCACGGAACTGTTCATGAAGAGACTTTTTGTTCTTGGACATGTATGTTTGCTCTGGCAGTGAGGGACAGAGAGGCAGAAAGCATTTAAATGCACACATTCTTCAGGGATACTGGGGTCCGAGCCACTCCCCAGGAGACTCCCTGCCTGTGTCCCCAGGCTACAATCCTCTTCTTGGGCTTAAGGATCCAGGGAAATGCCAGACCTAAAGAATACCGTGTCAAGACAGAAACACTGACCTTGAGAAATGCTAGGAGGAACCAAGCAAACAAATCAATGCAAACATGCATTTCAATCCATGCACTGGGATTCTTTGCAGTGCTTTCAAAAGCTCCAAAAAGTTAAGACCTTGAAAACAGCTCTTGCACCGGCATTGTATGAGAAAAAAACAGCCTTTTATATTAGTTACATTTAAAGGACTAATCATTTATATCTTTGCATTCTTTCTTAGCAGGTCCAAAGGGTAGCTTAGCAATCCCTGGCTGCTTCATAACAGACTACTGAAAAAAAGGCCATCTGGATACCATCAGTCTCGCCCAAAGGTAAACACCATTGACATGTGGCCTGGCCTGTTGGCCAGCGCAGGTTAGGGGTCACGATGACAAACGAGTGACCCAAGCGCCCTGAAAGGTAAAGATGTCTCTGGAATCTTTCACCGGGGGACAACACTGAGTGTTAAAGAAGGTTCGCGCTGAGGAATGACATTGTGCGTTGCTGGTCTGTGGCATCTTAAACTTGGATCGTCCAGCTGACAGTGGTGTTAGCTGGCACTACTATTAATTCCTATATAATAATAATAATGATAATAATAATAATAATAATAATAATAATAATAATAATAATAATAATAATAATGTTTAAAAGCATAGTCTTTTGTTAATTAAAAAAAAATAACATAAAACATAATGTACATATACATTCAAATATCATGGTCAGTTTTTAAATATAGCAAAACATTCTAGTTTGCCAAATCAGTTCAGTATATCTGTATTGAGAAAAGGATTTAAAAATGTGTATGGCCAGCAACTCTAGAGAGTATTTTGTTTCTTGTTGCAAGTTACTTTCAATTGAACTGTGAACGATGATAATTTCTCATTTCGCTGGAATGTGGGTAATGCTGAGCTAAGTCAACAGATCTTGATAAAGAGTTCTGTGCTTCCAAACTGACACCGGATTATATTTCCGCAGGTGAAAGCCATCCTAAAGCTTGTCACCTCAAGGGGAAAAACTAACAGGGGGAAGAGTAGCTTCTACCAATCTGCTGCTTTGTTTAGTCAACACAAGCATTTAAACATTGAACTACCCGACAGTGAACCATGCAGCCTCCAATCCTCTCAGTATCTCCCCCCTCCTTCACTCATTTAGAGATCACACCTGATAATGCTGACTCTCACACAGGCAATACATATGCCAGTTCTCTTTGGGGTGGTTCTGAACAGGGCTAGGGTCAATTCCTGCTTTTCATTTCCAATTGAATTTCCAATTTCTTTTTAAAATCAATTCCTTCAAAGGAATTGGAATTGAAATGTTAAAAGACATAATTGTTGGAATTGTTCAACTGCTTTCATTTAAAGTCCATTTAATTGACTAACAGTGACTTCAATTTAAGAAATTTGTCGCCATTGTGAGAAGCTCGCTCATTTTAACAGAATACTGCCGACTGCAATTTTGATCAGCGATGTGTTGGAATTCATTAAAAAGCAATTGGAATTGGAAATTGATTTTAAAAACTATGCGATACAGAGGAAAGCAAGTCGTCAATTCATAAGTGTAGAGGACTAATGATGACAAAAGACATGTGAGAATAGTTTCATATTTTGATGTCCCATGAAGACGGATGTTGTCATTCTAGGACCTTGTGTTTCATTTACAAATCTCTTAGCAATGTACTTAATGCTAGTTAATTAACACTAAAAATGAATCTGTAATTGTCTCATGCATCAACTTCATGGAACAGAGAAATAGGATTCATTGTTCATGAGGTCACACCTTCACTCGCTCAAACCGGGCACAGATATTTGAGATTGTATTTTGTGCATAGAAGTCAGCGAATTTGCACGTCTGCTTTTTTAAATATGCATACAGCGGTTGTACAAAGTGCTCTTTCTGAGAAAGTGAAGATTGAGACCTTGTATGCTTAAGAGGCAGGTATGGAGCAGTTAGGCACATAAATATAAGGTTTAACTGGATGATTACCTACTGTACCTCTGCGCAGTAAATATTAATTCAAAATGTCAAAAACAAACACACCTTCCCAGGAAGGATTCGCAATAATCTGTAATGAATCTTACTGAGAACATATTGTGAATGTCAGGATAGACGACCAGGCTTGGTCTCCTAACCCCTATATACCACGCCCTCTATAAACCTAAATACTCGGATTCACAGGCAGCAGCACATCTAAGTTGGGGATGCAGTGGTCACGGTGGTGGAAGTGCTACACCAGTAGTTATTACAGCCACATATCTTGACCTCACACAAGCTTATATCAAATCCTGTTGACATGAGAGCAAGACTTTTCTATAGGGAACGAATGAGGCAATAAAGGAGAGGTGAACCGCTGAAGATTGTTTTCCTGCGTGCATGCTCTCAAACTGTTTTGGTCTCATTAAGGGAACATCTTTCTTTCTTAGCTGTTGTACAACGGCTTATCTTTTGGTCACGTGTGTTGTGTTGCACTGTATGAAGTGCCAGTGCTTTTCAGCCAGCGTGTGTCGTGTTGCACTGTATGAAGTGCCAGTGCTTTTCAGCCAGCGTGTGTCGTGTTGCACTGTATGAAGTGCCAGTGCTTTTCAGCCAGCGAGTGTCCTGTTGCTCTTATTTTCCAATCAGAACTGAGCCTGGCTAACCAGGTGGGCTGCCTGCGCGCTGTGTGCTTCTCAGCAGCTGGATGACAGATCCAGTCAACACCTCTTTAATGAAGGAGGGGGCCACTATAAAGGGGATCCAGTGACACCAATTTATACTTTTCCAGGCATTTAAAAAGGAACACTTTTTACAACTTTTTTTTTTTTTTTTCCCTGAATCAAATAACTATTTTGTCTAGGCGTTGATGTTCTGTCTACCGTTTCTACAATTCCTTGGTTTGGCCTGTTTTCAAATATTTTATTTGAAACAAATATTTAACGGTTTCTCCATTTTAAAACCTGAAGCTGGAACTATCGGGGTCTTATTCATTATTATTATTTATTTCTTAGCAGACGCCCTTATCCAGGGCGACTTACAATTGTTACAAGATATCACATTATACATTATTTCACATACAATTACCCATTTATACAGTTGGGTTTTTACTGGAGCAATCTAGGTAAAGTACCTTGCTCAAGGTTACAACAGCAGTGTCCTCCACCTGGGATTGAACCCATGACCCTCTGGTCAAGAGTCCAGAGCCCTAACCACTACTCCACACTGCTGCCCTATTCATGTGTTAAGATGAACTGCATTATAAAGTCTTTAAAAAAAAAAGTTAAATAAATATGGTGGCATTAATAAAACTGTTACTAAGTCAATACTTTGCTAGATAAACATTATGGGCTGTATTCAAAAACATTTTTAAGCATTTACTGCTGTGCATATATTTCATGTACAGCAAAACAAATTCAAAATCAGCACATGCTTAATAGATCTATTGAGTATATTATTATACTGCATAGATTCTGTATTGACATGAACCACAATATGAAGCTCATTTTGTAACTTTAATGGGAAACCTCTGTGAATGGATACAAAACAGAGTCACTCTGAAATTCAGCAACAGGTTTTCAAAGCGACCGACACGCTGAAGTGCTTATAAACAGCCTGCGTACATCTGCAGTGAAGGACTCAGGCCTCACCGAAAGCTGATAACACATGCTGCAAGGATCAGTGAGATTCACAGCCATGCTCAAAACTGCCACCCCAGCTCTTTAAGGGTGTACAGTGTGTACTACTTAATATAACAGACACAGGGTGCATACACTTTATAATTACAGCGGGATTGGGTTATAGTCAAATATACAGCTGTACTGTAATTAGAATGCTTGATCTGAAGAGTGGAGTTATTGGTCTCCCTAGAATAGCTGGAATTAAGGTCACAGGAGAGCAAGCTCAGATTTCTGAGGCAACCCCTCAGGAAACGCTGTACATTGAAGAAGGCAGCAAACATGCTCTGGCAAACATGGTGGTATGTGTGTATGTGTGTATGCATGCTTAGTTTACTGGAATTCACACCATTATTCTGAACAAATCAAAGTCTGAAAATATGTTTGTTTTTCATTAAAATGCCCTGTGTCACATTTAAAAAGAAAAATCCACTCATAACTTCAAATAATCATCAATTCTGAGGAAAATCTAAAAGTGCGTTGAGTAGACAAACGTCTCCTGTCCCTTCAAATACAGAAGTGAAATTCCGCCTTCTCAGACGGGTTGCAAACCTTACAAGCAAAACCTTTTCCAAAGCACTGCGTGATTCTACCTGACATGGGGAGAATGACAAGGCGGCATGCTACCAGTACTCAAGAAAATGCTACAAAGGGCTGATAGAGGGTTAAACTATTGAACGTACCTAACCTACAAATCTGGTTAAATATACATGGGACCATTGCAAATGCTGCCCCACACAATACAAAACTTTTCTTTTAGACTTCTATTATTCAATACACACACATTCGCTTTAAATGTCTTATGCTGGCCAACTTTATACAGTATCCCAACTAATGGTACAATTCGAAAAGCCCCAAATCCCTTGTTTGCTCATGACGTTCAACTTTGAGGGTCACAGAAGATTCTTTTTTAGCAGTCATCCTCCCCTTCATGTACTCGGCTGATGTAATGAAGCGCAAGGGGGGGGGATTGCTGATGAAATTGGAAAAGCATGTGCAGATAAAAATCAACCTCAGACAGATTCAGACACTTCCAGCCACTCCGCAGATGCCCCAGTGCTGGGAGCCACCCTCCCAGGAGAGATGATTCACCTGGAAGGAGGGCCAAGCGCTGCCAGATGTGTAGGAAGCTGCCTGGGACCCACACGCTAACACTGTCTCAATTGTGTGAAGCATATGCTTTCAGTCAAGGGTGAAA
The DNA here is from genome assembly GCF_902713425.1 of Acipenser ruthenus. Taxonomy (NCBI): domain Eukaryota; kingdom Metazoa; phylum Chordata; class Actinopteri; order Acipenseriformes; family Acipenseridae; genus Acipenser; species Acipenser ruthenus. The sequence goes on along the minus strand of NC_081212.1, from coordinate 25,496,914 downwards.
AATGCAGGCACCAGCACATGCCAAAAGTCTTTCAAGCATGGCCCACCAGTCAGCCTGAAGCTTAACACGCTGATCCTCCGAGTCAGCAGATGCATGTCACCACAGTGCAAGTCAAGGCTGGTTAAACTATAAAGCAGCTAAGGGACCTAATCCAGACATTCAGCCCTAACAAACAAAAAAAATTACATTCGTCAGTATGAGCATTTAAGGCAGACTGTTAGATGACATTCTGCTTAAAAAAAAAACATTTTAAAAAGAAAGAGAAAAGAGACAGAGAGAAAGAAGAGTTATGGTCCCTTTCAAAAAAAAGTTTGGATGTATCCGAGGCAATCATTTATGATCCACACAGGAAAAAGCTCATTCGGAATTCAGGTTTTACAAGATACAGTACCAAGTTTTTAAATCAAACAACACTGATAGCAATAAATAACGCATCAATCCAAACTACCGGGGAACTTACTAAACCAATAAAATGACCAAGCTTTCTCTTACCGTGTACCCTTATTGATGTTGCAACTACAATTGCATTTACAGTTACTGGATTACAAAACGACTCACTGAATGCATAACGTCTGGCTGACTACTGTATATCTCATCATAACGGAGTTCTGAGATTAAAAATGTAGTGCATATCTCAGGGTCTTGATCACTCACATATACAGTAAATAATCCACTGTATGCCTCTCCACTACAAAAATAGGGATTTATCTAATAATAATAATAATAATAATAATAATAATAATAATAATAATAATAATAATAATAATAATGAAAAAGAATGCATGTGTTGCTTTGTTAGTGATTCCACCACAAAGTCCTTGGGATTTTGACAGTGCATCTCAGATGCTGTGATCAAATCCTTTTGTACAGTAAATCCTTTCCAAATCCCCCCTCACCTGGATTCCAGCTCACAGATGACTACCTTTAGTGCTGCTGCTGCCTGTAAATGTCTCAGGCTTTTGCAAGAATGTTGAAGTTACACAATGACCTCATTGTGCTGTGATACGGCTTGTCTGAGCTGCATTTTGTGGCAGACTCACACCTGTTCCCACCTATGCCAAAGGGCCACAAAAGCCAAAGTTACATCAATCAGCATTTAAACTCATCAAATGAATGTGGCTTTTTGCTTTCTGTCTCAGCCGGTATCTATGTCTACTGCACTTCACAAAGACCTACCTTGTCATCTGAAAGTTTAACCATTTTTGTGCCAAATTAAAGGTGAAACATGTGCAGTGGCTAAACTCTCAGACATGGCTCTTTGCAAGGGTCTAGAATCCCAAGAGGATATTAAAAGAACATCTTGTGTACAAATGAACTGGGTGATCTCTCATTTTATAACCCAGTTTAAAATATGGAAATCTCATCCAATTACAGAAGTAAGCATACATTTGAAATCCTATATATATATATATATAAAAACAAGCAGTACAGCTTCTCACTCAGGTCAGAGGAGTTGGGGCCGTCACTCAATATTTGGTGCTTTAAGTAATTATGTTAAAGACTGAAGTACCATATGTCTAAAGAGACGAATTATCAAAAAGGAAGTGGCCACATTCCCTGCAGCTATATAAATAACGCTCTCCAACTTCCTATGTACTCAGCAGAATTTCATTCACTAAACTTCGATGTGAAATGTGGTTATTCCACTTAGTAGCAAAATCATTTGCAGGCCAGGTTACATTTAACTGCCAATGCTGTAATACACACGCGGAGTAGAAAATCCTATGAACTCTCCTGGTTAGACACCTTGTGTGGATGAGACAGCCCACACCAGAACAGGCAATAGCCGTGCATCTGTGTTTTACTGCTCAAGAGCAATTCACAAAATGTAAACCCTCCAGGTATGAATATGCAACTCATTGCTGTAAGCCGTGGGGAAATGGGTCAGGTTTACCAAGGTCTTCACACTTTTGGGGTAAATGAAATGTCACACACTCTATTTCACACCTTTGCATGCTTGACAAGTTTGGTAACCTAATGAGTTTTTCATTTTCCTTTTACAAAAACGTGTGTTAAACTCGTCTTAAACCCAAACATTGAATCATACCCTTTCCCAATTGCTCAATCAAAAATGCTCAAATATTGCAGGACGGGGCAGGGAGTCTTTCATACCATGTTTAATAGTGGTTTACATAAGAAAAAAACACATCTGATACATTGCACACACCATTTCACATTAAAAGGGGGTACTTTACAAAAAGACACATTAAACAAATACCTTACCCTGGTTTGTTGGCTCAGAAATGCCTAAACCTCTCATTTTATCACAAGAACACTGACTGCTGCAGATAGGCTTCAGCAGATCCCCACACTTGCATTATGGCACATGGATACTTCCAACTCCTCAGCATCTGTCTCATTCCTGGGCTTCCCGCTGCACTCTGAAGAAAACCTCTAAAGGAAATATTTATTTGTATATATTCTTACCAGCTTGAAGGGCCATGAAAGTCACAAACACACACTATATATATATACACACACACACACACACACACACACACACATATACACATATACACATTTCAAACAGAGACTACAATGCTGCATCACATGCGAGAGACCTCCTGAACCCTGTTAGCTCTGTTTCTAGGTAACGGTATCCTTTAGAACAGCACTGACAAGTCTGGCACAGAAGTATGCAGCAGATTACATACAATTTAATATTACTTATTTTGACATGACAGAGATATAACTTGCACGGTGCAAGTGCAAATAAATAAAAATGCACTGTTGATAATGTTCAATGTTGCCATTATTCTTCTGATAACATTTATTTAAAATATTTAGATACTGCTGTATATATATATAAAGTGTAAACACTGCATTTTAAAACAGAAGGTAACAAAAAGATGACTAGAACAGTAGCCTGATGTGACTACATTAAAAATAATTAAATAAAGCAGGCTCTGCAAACTCTGTACAGAAAATCACAGGCGCTTCATTGATGGATTGAGCAGAATTAGATTAAGAAATCACCATGCCTTGCATTGACTGCTGAGGTCCATTCATTTTAATAACAGCAAGAATGTACTGTGTATTGTGTTTCTTCTATTGAGGGCTCTATGGAGCAACGGACTGTGCAGCTGCATTTATTCCCACATGATAAATGCCTTCTTCTTATCAGTTTTATATTACCCGACACAGACATGACTAGCGCTGAGCTGGCGCGCAATCAGTTCTCTGTCCCATTGACAAGAACCAGGCGGTGGCTAATATCCAGCCCAACAACACACCATCAATACTGCTGCTCTGTTTATCTTCCATGGGTACGTTTACCATCAAAAGCACATTGCTTTACATGGCAACAATTAGACTGAGGTTTACAGCAAATATATATATATATATATATATATATATATATATATATATATATATATATATATATATATATAATGTATGGAAAATGATTACTTCTTAAATGAAGTCTTATAGGGTGGTGTACTCAGAATCTCATCACTGGGCATGATCCAACCTGATTTAAAGGGGACTATATTACCTGCACACATATAATCATGACAACTAAACTGAACTAAACCTACAATTGAAAAGGAAAAAAAACAAAAAAAACACAACACAGATTCTAGCCTATTTTTAAAAACAGCAACAGTTTATTTTTGTGGGTATTATGAAATAGGGAATACAAATCAGAACTCGCTGATCTGTCCATTATATATATTATATATATATATATATATATATATATATATATATATATATATATATATATATACACACACACACACACAGACATTATAATTTTATAGTACAATCCTCCCCTTTGTCATTAATCTGCTGTGGAACTGTGGAACTTTCACTTTGTCTACAGTGACCCCTACTGGTAAACGTGAGCCAGGAGAGGTTGCTGTGCCAGGAAGCAAAGCTTGCCAATAATCATTAAGTAAAATGCATTGATTTTCCCATACCCAATACAATAGCCACACATCCCTCCTCCCCAGTAAACATATTTCAGGAATGTATTTGTTACCCGGTCTAGACTTTATCATCTCCAGTTGAAAGAAGAAGATTACTATAATTAAATGTTTTCACTTAACTGAAGAGGTTGTATCACGTATGCCAACAATAGTTAAAAAAAACAAAAAACTGTTGCCTTGAGCAAGACTATTGTGATAGAGTAAACCGATAGGAAAGTTCCTGTCTGTTATTACAGAAAGTGTATGTAATCCTGCAAGCCTACCTATGTTCAGTCTGCAACAGTTTCACAATGTCTGATGACACAGCTGTGGGGTTTGCCCTTCTGATTTTGCCTATTGTATATACACCAACACAACCGGAAAATAAACATTTGCTACAATGACTGATCTAGAGTCATGTTCATTACCATGTTCAAAAACACAAGACCACTGGGTGTACATGAGGACCAGGGTTGAAAACAAAAAGCACTAGTCCGTTTGACAAGGGGGGCGCTTGAATTGAGTACACTAGTCCATTTGACAAGGGGGGGGTGCTTGAATTGAGTACACTAGTCCGTTTGACAAGGTGGGTGTTTGAATTGAGGACACTAGTCCATTTGACAAGGGGGGGGTGCTTGAATTGAGGACACTAGTCCGTTTAACAAGGGGGGGTGCTTGAATTGAGTACACTAGTCCGTTTGACAAGGGGGGGGGTGCTTGAATTGAGTACACTAGTCCGTTTGACAGGGGGGGGGTGCTTGAATTGAGCACTTGTTGGCTGTAGACAGACGTCAATCTAGTACAGTAACTCACACCAATGGTGGAGGGCATTCTGCAGGAAGTCTGGAGCAAGTTAAGCACATTCAGCCTCTGTGTTCATCTACAGGTAATCTGAAGTCCTTGAGCAATCAATGTGCACAACAGATTATAAGTGTCCCCAGAGAAAGAAATCAAAAGACACAGTGACCCTGATGGGACCTCTAAGAACAAGCTTTAAACCACTGGTCCAAATAGTCACAAAGATTATGATTCAGTGGCTGCTACATAGCTAGCAGTGTATTTATTGAACTCTCGATATATCATCCAAATAAATGAACTGAGAATGGTGCACAAGCAGGGGTGAAGAGAAACCTGATCAAAAAAGAAACTCATCATCTCTCAGCCATAAGAGACTCCACTTCTGTTTATTTCTTTCTGGAAGTGAAGAAGGAAAAATCAATAAATGCCTGTGGTAGCATCGCAATCCAGCTGCAGCATTAATGTTTTAGAAGCTTAGAGAGATGCTTCATCTCCACTAGGCTGTAGCCCTTGGAGAACTGAGCTTCCCAAACAGAATACCGTAGTACTGTGCTGTATGTAAAACATGTGTACGTTTAAAAGCAGAAGGGAACTAATTGATAAAACCCAATTTGCATTCAGCACACAGCTTTAGCAGTTATTTTAATTAAGCTGTTGCCACATCAGTAACCAAACAAGCACATGCTATTCCTCTAATGTGATCTGTTATTAACATACAACACCCCCAAACTATTATTTAGACAGCACTGTGACACAGGGGACTAATTATCTATCTATCCATCTATCTATATTTATATCTAAAGAGCCAACTTCCCAAAGTTTCAGCATGTTTAATATACTGTTGTCAAGGGAAAGTGGAGGTAATTATAGGCTTTTGATGCCATGGTAACTTCAGTCACTTATTTCTATTTAAATCTATGAATGTGTTTGTGATGTTATTTACTACATAGTTAATGATGTAACAATCTACTAGTCCTTTCTATTTAAACAGGAATCCTGGTATTGAGTCTATTTATCCATATATATTCCTTTAGTTTTCTATAGTGTACATTATCTAATTGTATTTCTTCTAACACTGCACATTGTAGGTCATTCCCATATATAAGGTGTGTTAAAATTGAATTTCATATTTGTTGAGATATAAAAGAAGGGTCTGTCTGCAGGCAGGTCCCTGGAATAGAACATGAATACCCCAGTACTCCCTCCAGACAGCTGCTGCATGCCTATGATTCGGAAGTGAGCAGGACTGAATGGAAACCCTGTCTGTGTGTCGTGGAATGAAGCACTATTTCACAAACTGGTTTCACACAGAATGGCTTCCAATCCTCTAATCAGAGCGATTACTATGGCTTGTGCTGGCAAATCACTAGAAAATTAAGGAAAACATCCTTCTACTGGGAAAGTCTATAATGTGCAGTTTATTTAGAGTACCCTACTCCCCTGCGATTACTGGGAAAGTATCGGAAACACAGGGGATAGTGTAGAAGACTTCTCAGTTTAGTTAAGAACTCATTTAGGTCTCTAAAGGCTTAGTTCACTCAACCCACATTTTAATCTACTGCTCCAATATAAAAGTACGAAGACCAAAAATCCCATTGTTTTGGGTGTTTCACTAATTGCAAATGTAGAACATATAAACAATATTTAAAAAAGGTTTCACCACTTGTCATGTCATCTGAGCTGAACTCTGGGTCCAGTAAATGCTCTAGGAGTTTACAGTATGTGCAATGGAAAAAGGCCAGAAATCTACCTCCCTAGACACTGAATCTTAATCTCTAAACTATTTTGGTATTTCATGTTTATGCCACAGTTTCAACATTGCTATCCCGTGACATTAGGAAAATATAAATCAAAAGGCGACAGCTCCCTTGTAGAGACTGGTACGGAGAAGGGAGCTGCCTACCACAGGCAACACCCACAGCCCTGGCCAGATGTGCTCACTAAAGCCCTGCCAGTATTAACTACTTTGACACTACTAATGCCTTTGTTTATGCTAAGATAATCACTGCGTCTCCTGCAATTTAAACCTCTGCGGTTCTCCGACAGCAATTACCAGGAGGATAGACGCAGCACGGCCCTAATGAGGTGGCACTGGCACCCAACACAAAACACATAAAGGCATCTTGATCATTTTGAATCCAATTAAAGAAATGCTCACTTTGTTTCACTAGCACGTTGGGGTTTAAAAAAAAAAACAAGATGGTAACTTTATAAAAAAAAAAACTACGTCAGACAGTTGTTGTACATAGCACAATTGAACCCCCCTCGGGGAAGGTAAAGGGCAATGGACTGTATGATAAAAGACATACAGAACTTACAAATCAATATCATAGCTTACTTCACTTGATATGCACTTCTCTTCCACTGTGCTGTGAATTTCACATGTATGCAGATACCAATGTATAGAACATTATTCACGATTCTAACATCCATCAGTACAATGTATTGTACATATATATATATATATATATACATATACATACATATACACACACACACACACACACACACACACACACACACACACACACATATATATATGGAACAGAATAAGCATGCATAGCACCTATAAATTAAATCTGATTGACTGCTCATTAACACAGAAACAATATTAACAAAAATAATCAGATTCTTCCAGCACTGAAACATACTTTCAGCTCCAATGCATAAACAAAGGGTTAAGTGGTTGCTAATTCCAAGGAGTAAACTGTTTGCCTTTCATTCATCTCCTCTTTACCAGCACTGCCTGACACTCCATGCATCATCGTTTTCACTCTGGAACATTTGGTTCCAGTCATGGGGGGGAGCAAGCCTTGGTAATTTTAAACATATTTAATGCAAGTCTATGACATAATGCTGATTAATACAGTGGGTTTCATCACAGCTTGACTTTTAAATATTTTAATTATAACAAAAAGCCCTTTCTCCAATTACACTAATGACCTTAGCCCAAGCTGCACTGTTCTACAATCTACACATGTCATATCTGCAATACAAGGCATGATCAAACTATAATATGTTTTTCAATACGCGCTGGTTGAAGTGGAGTTACACCCATTGATTTTTTTCAACTAATGTTTAGTTATTTTTAAAATGTGACCTGGAACAGAGTAGCCTTTAATGATCCATTAATCAGCAAAACACTGTGCTTGTTTAATGACACAGAGGGACGTTGTTTATTAAGGCTAAAAAGCAGTTTGCACCTTTAAATAATAAACCCGTTGTTAAGCACAAAGAAACTTGATTAAGGACTCAAAAGCGCACTAAGCTGTGTGTCATTAGTTTTGTAACATTTTACAAACTTTTTAATAGAACTTGATGAATCAGACCTACAGTGTTCTACAATCTTTTAAAAAGTATAATCTACTTAGTCAACCAATATTCACACATCGGTCACTAACTGGACATGAACCCACTGCCCTAGCTGATTTGTCATACTGTAGTGGTTGTCTTCAACATTGTGACTGTTCAGAACGACGGAAAGACACCGCCAATTATAGGTTCATACAAAGCTGCAGTACAGTCAATTATGTACTCTCTTTGGTTGGGCTATTTGCCTTTGCTCACATTTTTTTGCAGTGATTTGTTATTTTAAAATGTACAACACATCCAAATAAAATTCAAAATAAAAACTTAAGATAACCTTGGAAATTTCTGACTGGAAAAGTCACCCCAAAAAAAAGATGTTGATGGTAAATGAAGCTGCTCTAAGAACAGTCGCTTGGAATGCAAGTTTTAAAACACCGGGACAACTCCGAGATGTCTCTAAAAGGCCTCCCAGCTGCAGTGGGTAGGAGGCACGCATGTTTTGTAATACAATCAATGACAAATGCCTTACCTCCGAGTTTGTATTAACACATTTTTTGTCAAACTATTCCAAGTTCCCCCACTGATAACTATGCATTTGATTCTATTTTGGGATTTATACAAATAGTAGAAAAATGCGGTTTAAATGTTTGCTTTTTTTATAATTCAATCTACAATTTACTTAATCATTAAAGGACACCAGTATTTAAACCTTTACATACCGCCGTCATGGTTTTTGTTGATCTGCCATAGGTCGCTGATTGCAAAACCTTTTTGTTTGTTTTCAAAAGAAGAAGAAGAAAAAAAAACGTTGTATATTTTTGCTTAGAACATTATTTGGTTTTCTCAACATGAAGGCTATATGATCAGTCCTGTCGCAAAAGAAGCGTTGATTTGAAAGATGAGATCCTTATTTAGCACAGCGGTGTAGGAACACACGATTGTAAAGGTGTGACATCGTTCCTGTCACCTCTAATTGTCGCCACTCATCGAATCCATCGTGAACAATCCACCTGCAGGCGAATTTCACCTGTGAAATCATTTCTAGTTGATTGGTTTTGCAAGTGACAAACATACCACCCCACTGTGCTTCCCAATGTGGTGGTGTTTAGTTCAGACTTGTCTTGTTAGATGACAGGTTTGAATGGCGTTTTGTATTACTATGAGAAAACAATGCTTTAAGAACAGAAACCTCCAAAGGGAAGTTTTTTGTTGCAGTCGCGATTAAAAAACAAAACACAACAACAAAAGCAAAAGAGTAACATAATAACACAGGGGTGCAAATTTGGTTCCATGGCGATTGCGCCACCAACATTAAATTCTGGCGCCAGCAGACGTTTATTTATTTATTTATTTATTTTATCATTTCTTAACAACCCTAGATTCGGACAGGTTCTCATTGGGTCTGGAGTACACACATGACCCACCCACACTCACCCACATACACAGGAGAGAAGGTTCGCGTCGTGTCGCAGACCACATTTACAGTTATCAATTAAATATTTGTTCAGCAAGTCAAAAAGGTACCTGGACAAAGACTTGACATGTAACAATATATTGTAAAATACGTTTTTTGCAAGTGTCTTCACTTTACTGCAAAAGTTAAGCTTAGCTAGTTTATAAAACACATTCTGTTGACTAAAAAATACTTATGCTTTGGTTAGATGCATATAATCACGTATTTATGATAAAACCAGATCAGTTGTTGCAGCTAATGTAAATATAATCCATTAATAAAATTTAAATATAGCAATTTTTATGTTAAGCGATTGTTTCTTCATCAGTTTGTTAATTAGACCCAGCAAAATACTCACAATTAAACTACATCTATCCACATCTAAAATACCCTCTTTTTAAATACATGTTTGTTTACAAATTATTTTTCTTCTAAGAAAGCATGAAAGTAATATTACAGGCTGCTATGAGGCTTTCCATGGATGAGAGAGATGGCAGAATTTCCTTTTTTACAAAATATAAAGCAGGTAAACATGATTACAAATATGCCATGTTTTTAAATTTGCTTGACCATACCTCTCTGCATTACAAAGCTTACCTAAGCTTTACCATGCTTTCACCATGCTTTACTACACTTACTTATGCTTTTACTATGGGAAACTTGTGTTATCAAGCATGGAAGTGGGACAGATTGACGTTTTCTTTCAGATTTTTTTGACACGCCTCTGCATGTACAGTAATTGAATCGATTAATTTGGAGAATCACTGGAGTGTGATGCATTGTTGGCACCATGGTGGCTGGACTGCACACCTGGCAGAGATAAGAGCTCTGAATGGTGGAGGAACAGCAGCAGACAATGAAGAAAAAAGACAAAAAAAAAAATCATATTTTTACTTCCGTTGATTAGAATCTACTACATAAATGACATGAAATGGAAAGAAAACAAAGCTGGAATGTACTGTGGATGCACCTATCAAATGTACCAGTATACAAGCCTTCCCTATTGAAAAGATTTACAATAGATCCACATGGGACTGTCCTTTTTGGGATTCTCAAATCACCCCAACCAATATATTATAAAGATGCCAGGGATGGGAATAAGAGTCTTGTTGCATAGCAGTTTGATCCATTCCTGGTTTTACTATGAGTTTAATAAGACACACCTGAGCTTGTTACCTATACACTGTGGCTAATCATGCTTATATTAAAACCTGGAATAGGTAAAATTGCTGTGCAATAGGTCCATCCCTGGACCCTACAGTTCTGCACAGTCTTGTCAATCACAGATATGTATGGTTAAGCATGGTAAAATCATGGTTATCCACGGTAAAGCACATGCATACCAGTCAGTACCGTAGTGAACTTTGATAAGTGACATGAATGGTATATTCCTTCAAATATATATTTTATAACACTGCTTTAAATGAAATGGCTTTCCAATGCTAACTGGGAGGATGTGTGCAGTTATCTCATAGATCTTTTCTAATGTTCTTGAAAATATGGATTTCTAAAGCACCCTACATTCCTCTGGGGTGCTTTCATTTTCCAGCTCATTAAAAAGCTTTGCTATGGCTGTGAGTTAGTTGTCAGCCCACGTATTTAAAACGGGTGCTGTTAGGTCCTGTACCCTTGCCATTCTTCAGTGACAGTATTGATTCTTCTGCTGTGGACACACTGCAATTTCTGTACACAGTCTTTGTCTCAACTCCCCTTACTGTGATTTCTTTCCTTCAGGCACTTCTGTCTTCCTTCATAGCAGTGTTCTCCGAGTCTCAGTATGATGTTATTGCTTTCTTTATTTCTTCCTCACTGCGCCCTGTGTAGGCGCAAACAACACAAGTGTGCTCATGTAGAATAAATTTAAAAAAAAAAAAAAGAAACACAACTGTATCCTAGTCTGGTAAGCGCATCAGTGCGAACTCTAAAGTCATTAATGTCAGCAATCTTCTCAGCTCTTGGAGCAATGTACTCTACCAATGTGAGTTTTTAATCTTGCTAAAAAAACACACACACACGTTGAAATAAACGACAGTATAGTCCCTGAGGGGGCAATAATCTTTATTTTGAAAAGTCGTCTAATGAAAAACCCCCATATAGTTACTGATGTAAGGCCTCCTGCTGTTTTAAAAATAGTTTTTACATATTCAAGAAACTCTTTACCTTATAAGCTATGTTACAATTATGGCAAAAAACACCATTGGGGGAAAAAGAAAGAGCCCTTTTGTTTTTTCATTTGTTCACAATTTTATTTTGCTTTCCCAGATCCACAATGAGGAGACTTTATATGACATGCCCAACCTCCCACTGAAGTTAGTAGCAGGGACAGTGCTATTAAGTTCACAGTGACTGTAGTGGCAAGACTGGGATACCAGATGACTACCATTCAACAGTAAGCAGATTCAAATGTCATTCTACTGTTCTGCTGTGTTTGCAATCACTTTGAGTGGTCCTGGGATCTGTTGCTCCAATATTGAACAATTATCATGTTTCTCTAAATCAGCCTTATCTGTTTTTGAACTTCCCTGGAAAATCGAAAGTGAACAGCCTCATTTCATTCAAATCATGTGACAATGCGACCTTTCAGCTCTGCCAGCCCCACCCACTCTCTCTGTCATTGTCACATGACTTGAATGGAATGAGGAAGACTGTTCAGTCCCACCACTTAGGGTTCTCCAGACAAGCTTAAAGAAAGCAAACAGCAAGGTAAAGGCATGTATAAAGAACAATGATAAGAACTCCACATTGGAGCAAATGAATGATTGCAAACGCCCTAAACAAGCAAGGGTAAAAAAGAAAAAAGGTTAAAGCTGCTTTTTACAATTCCCACAAATGCTGTACGTATGACTTACGCTGGTGTGGCTTGCCTTCTGAATAAACTCCTTGAGGTTGACTTGAACAGGAACTGGGACTTTTGGAGCGGAGGTATGCAAATATCTCCGGCTTTGCCATCTTTCTGTTCCGTTTACACTTCGATTCCAATCCACTCATTCCACCTGACTGGCGCACACACAGCTGCTTTGTTCTTTCATTTAGCCCACTTGCAGGGCCACGTCCTCCATCCTCATCACTCTGATTGGAGGGGGTTTCATTGGCATGTCATGTGCAATACATCAGAGGAGATCAGCAACCAGCCTGAAAGTCAGATGACAATGAACACATGCACAACACACGCTTACTTTTTGAGATAAGGTGGCATGCTGAAGAAAGTTAAGTGTAATGAAAAAAAAGAAAGCTTTGCAAAATGGTCTTAGCTTAACTGTTGTTCCGATGTTTGAGCAATTCTACTCAAGCATGCTTAAGTTCAGTGGAGGATGTTTTTAAAGAAGGTTTTGAAAGCAAAAAGCTTGCAATCTTTAACAAACAAACATATAATCTTAGTAATCTTACTGCTCTTGTTTATTCTAAGCCATCAACATTTATGACATCAGCCCTGATTAAGAAATCTCCCATTACCTGCAAAGGCTTGTCTTGCATGGGTACCAACATATGAAAAATGCTGTTTTGTAACATACAGTTTGTGCTTATCTGCACAATACTTTTTGTTTTGCAGATCAAAATTAAACACATGTCTGCTTGAGTTTCATAGCGTTTTACCCCAGGATTAATGATCGAGTGTTTTGAAATTGTGGATGAAAACCCGGTTCTTCATTATTGTTTGTTGGATGAGTCGGCCATGGACACCGTAAGTACTCTATGTACTAGACCTTCAATAGCAGACACTAAGATACATGAATCTTTAGTCATTTTGTTTAGCTGCTTTAGAGCAAAGGGGATATCCGGTATGAAAAGTCTGCTACAGTTTTGTTCCCAACACATGACTCCCAGCTGTCTTTTCTTTATCTCTCCCCTGGGTTTTCTACTATGTCCGATTGGCTTGGAAACTTAATGGGAATCTTGGTTTGGGGTTGCAGCAGACATGTGTCACACATTGTGCTGAGTGTTGAGTGGCTTGAGTGCACAGGCTTGCCACACACAGTGCTTCCTGCATGCACAGCCCTGTAGCAGGCGAAGGAAGACAGCGTGAAAGTAAAAAGTGACCCCCCCCAAAACAATCCCATTAACAGCCTTGTTGCAGGTCCATGTACTGCAATAGAATGATGAGGTGCAAAGAATACTGTTGATACCAGAAAGTGTCTGTCACTTATGTGCCCACTGAGCTCTATCTAGAAAGCATTAACACACCAGAAGATACTTGGTCCTGGTTCATATCATAGTATTGCTTCATGCCCCACACATCTTACTAGTCTTGTAGTGCGTCTTGTCATTGTCACTATCCCTAGAATCCTATTACACAAGTCTCTTAACTAGCTGCTTTTCTTTCATCTAGACATTGTACTCATGGAAACAAGTCTAAAACTCACGAGTTTCTCCCAGATTGCTTTAAAACTGAAATACCGGTAAATAATTACATATCTAAATTAAACAGCCAATCGGTACATGAACTGCTTCGCGTCCAATATATTCCGTCCATGAAAATGTCAATACAATGATGTGGCTCAGGCAACTGAAGCGCAGACTACACATCATAACGACTTGGAAGAGAACTTCAAGCTGGTTCTCTACTTATGTAAGTCTAGTCAGATATATGAATCTACCACCTGTGGGCAGCATGTCAATATCATTGGAGCCCAGAACTGCACTCCACTGGGTTTTTTTTTTTAAAATACCTTTTTAATAGTTTTTGTACCAGATTATTAATGAATGTCCATTTCTTTGGTCACAATTTTGTTAGCCAATACCAGACAGCTTTTACTAGTAATTATAATGGGAGAATTGCTTGTTCTTAAAAATATATATATTCATGTTCAATATTAAATATTATTCTTTACTATATGTTTTGGCATTATTGTATAGTGTAATGTAGGCTGTTTTTACTCATGTTCAGTAATGACACTTGTGCATTGGCTAGAATAACAGAACATAATTAAGTAATGTGTCCAGTTTATGTATTAAATATTGGGTGAATTGTGCAGTAAAATAAATAAATAAATAAATAAATAAATACAGTCACACAGAAATATTTGTTCCGGTAATTCTTCTTGAGCAAATAAACAAAAATAAATGTTCCACCTCTTAATGCAATCTATTGTTTTAATCAAGATAACATTTTTGCAGTGCAATGACACTTTTTTTTCCACAAGGCGCCATCAAATAATTTACGTGAACAGTGTAGATTTTCTGATGTTACCAGCTAAAGAGAAGTTGTGTCGGTAAACGTGAGCTCAGATACAGTGCTTGAGGGAAAACTATTAGAGAATGAGGGAACGGGGGAGCAGTGAGAGTGAATTCTATATTCCGAAAAGAGAGTTTGAAGGAATATTCATGATTCCAGCTCTCACGAGCATTAAGTATGATACTGTTTATAGTTAAATATACTAGTTGAGATTTATGAGCTGGCTGGGGAGCTGCAGGCTGTCTGGCTGTGATCGTACCCGTTTCAGATTCCAGATCTTTCTGAAAGCCCACGGGGCAGGCCTCACCGGTGCATGCTTCACTGCGGTGTCCGATTGCTGAGGGAAAAATCAATAGAACAGGCCAGAGAACAGCAGCAGCAGAAACATGAACTTTTCATATTCTGCCCTACTGTCCAAGGTACATGTGTTTCTTTACAAGGTCCATGCATCTGGGGGGGGGGGGGGGGGGGACCATCTGTCAGCGAGCAGGTTTGGAGGAGAATGGGGAAAGGCATCCTTTATAGAAAGTCCAGGTGATATGATGCCAAGTGCAAAAAGAAACCTGCCAAGTTTCCAGACAGGATGATTCATACATTCTGAGACAATCCGCTCTTGGCATTTATTAAAACCGAAGAAATCCAAGACAGCTGGATAATAGGTGTTTTCCTCCCTTCCCTAGGATTCAAAATAATACAGAATGCTTTATTTCCTGTTCTACAGGGCACTGTTCTTTGAGGACATCTTTAACAACTCCAGCATCATGTCTGTAAAAAGAAATAAATAGAGTAAAATCATTTAAAAATCACGCAAGAGCACTCCTGAAGTTCATGCAGAAGGACTTGCTCTGTAATTGGATGCACTTTTGGCTTCAAAAAAAAAACAAAAAAAAAAAAACAACAATCTCCAAGCTGACACAGTAGCTTCACGCATTAGCACAGTATGGAGCTGACCCCGTGCATCAGGAGGTCACGACTGGAATTACAGCTCTGGATGTCAAGCCTGGGGATGTGGCAAATGTACTGGTCTCCGGAATGTATGGCTGGGGGACACCTCTGCATGCTTGTATGGGTAAGGATTGCCCTCAAGGGGTGAAGGGAGGAAAGATTACTAGCAACAGAACAGCTTAGATACTGAATAGGAGTGGCAGGCTGTGGTGAAGGCTCGGGAGGCCCTTGGCCACTGTTTTTTTTTTCTTCTAAATTTTACCTTGTAGGGAAATAATAAAATAGGAAACTCCTGGTGGGGACAGATGGTTAATGAACTATAAATATGGAATGAAGATTATAAAAAAAAAATACTGTGTATTCCAAGTGGATACTTCCTGTAATGTATTGTCTAGCCTTTTCTGCAGTTTCGTGCACCGCAAACGGCTAGCAAATGACAGAACAAGATGAATAGACTGATACAGACAAACTAATAAACATCCCATGCAAAGCTATGAAGAGGCTAGACCAATTGTGTTTCAGTCCCAGTGGTTTTGACTGTGTATTTCCGTGATAACCACTCAGTGCCAGTCTAAGACTACTAGAGCTCAATTCAATTTAGTCTCCTGGTTGGGTTGGTTCCTGGTCCCAGAGGTGAAAGACAGGGTTTTTTCCACTGAAAAACCAGGGGGGCTGATTTCCGATAACTGCAGTAAGTGTGCCTGAAAGATGAATCTTTCAAGAACTGTGCAACCACTTCTGATTAATACTGAAGCGAGTTTCCCAAAAACCCTTGTGAGAGTGCAGCTTGTTCCGAGAGGTTCTCAAGCATCTTCCAGTTTACAGGCATCGCTCACAGAAATGTTCTGTTCGAATTTTGGACAACAATCATCACAATCAATAGTTTACCAGTTTACGATCTAGAATATAAGTGTATGCAAAAATTATATATATATATACTGTTATTGTTCTTTATTTTCTAACCTATCAGTGCTTCGTTTTTCAGACGTTGGGAGAAATAGTGATCGAAGGGCAATCATGTGGCTGGAATGGAAAAGTAATCTCCCCAGTTTGCTATGCTTCCTTTTCAAGACCACAGCTGTTAACCACACTGCAGCGTATGATCAGAACATGCCTACTTTCTGTATTTGAGGTCCAATCTCAGTTCTTTTGATGCAAACCGGCGTCAGTCAGCACTCACTAGCACACTGGGCCCCTCATTTCTTTAAGGAATAGCTTAGTGAAATAAACACTGCAGTAAAGCGAATTGGGACAGGACGGAATTACAGTGTAATTTTAAGGATCTTTAATTCCAGTTAGTGTTGTTAGCAAGTGCATCTAAATTGCAGTTCACACGATGTTTAAATGCAATGCACTCCATAATTATATCCACCAATAATTGACATGCTCTCTGAAGTAAAGTTCAGGGACTTTCATCCACTATGCCTTAAATCAATAATTATGGCACTGACATCCTTATAGCAACAGAATCATTTCATTTTTAATTTAAACTTTAAAACTGGATTTAAAATATTCCTTGAAATATATGAATAAGAAAATGTTGTTTCATTATTAAAATGTTGAAATGTATTTTTTTTAAATGTAGTTCCCTTCTCTTGTTTTGCAGGTCAACGTCAGTTTTAATTGGTATTTCTTTATAATGCAGTTAGGGTTGCTTTCAGCCTGAAATCCAGTCGGAAAATAAATTCTTAACTTGCAATGACAGATCAAAGGTAAGCCCTGAGATCAAAGACCAGCATCATGCAGCTCTGGTCTCATTGGTGTTGTTCACACGAATGCTAAAGGCACCGATATCACTTATTTCAGCTTAAAAATATAGACTTTGTACCAAAGTGTTTTAATAACCCTTTCAAGCACTTCAATGAATATGGATTTATTTCACAGAAAAGTATTGTTGATGTACACTTATCAAAAGATATCCACAGATTTTACCACAAGAGAATCCAATAATATACAGCTCTGGAAAGAATTAAGAGACCACTGCAAAATTATCAGTTTCGCTGGTTTTACTATTTATAGGTATGTGTTTGGGTAAAATGAACATTTTTGTTTTATTCTATAAACTACTGACAACATTTATTCCAAATTCCAAATAGAAATATTGTCATTTAGAGCATTTATTTGCAGAAAATGACAATTGGTCAAAATAACAAAAAAGATGCAGTGTTGTCAGATCTCGAATAATGCAAAGAAAATAAGTTCATATTCATTTTTAAACAACACAATACTAATGTATAAACTTAGGAAGAGTTCAGAAATCAATATTTGGTGGAATAACCCTGATTTTCAAGCACAGCTTTCATGCGTCTTGGCATGCTCTCCACCAGTCTTTCACATTGATGTTGGGTGACTTTATGCCACTCCTGGCGCAAAAATTCAAGCAGCTCGGCTTTGTTTGATGGCTTGTGACCATCCATCTTCCTCTTGATCACATTCCAGAGGTTTTCAATGGGGTTCAGGTCTGGAGATTGGGCTGGCCATGACAGGGTATTGATCTGGTGGTCCTCCATCCACACCTTGATTGACCTGGGTGTGTGGCATGTAGCATTGTCCTGCTGGAAAAAACAATCCTCAGAGTTGGGGAACATTGTCAGAGCAGAAGGAAGCAAGTTTTCTTCCAGGACAACCTTGTACTTGGCTTGATTCATGCGTCCTTCACAAAGACAAATCTGCCCGATTCCAGCCTTGCTGAAGCACCCCCAGATGAGTCCAATTTTCAGCTTTGCCCAACACCTGGTCGTCTAATGGTTAGACGGAGACCTGGAGAGGCCTACAAGCCACAGTGTCTCGCACCCACTGTGAAATGTGGTGGAGGATCGGTGATGATCTGGGGGTGCTTCAGCAAGGCTGGAATCGGGCAGCTTTGGCATGAATCAAGCCAAGTAAATGACAATATTTTTATTTGGAATTTGGGAGAAATGTTGTCAGAATAAAACTAAAATGTTCATTTTACCCAAACACATACCTATAAATAGTAAAACCAGAGAAACTGATAATTTTGCAGTGGTCTCTTAATTTTTTCCAGAGCTGTATATATATATATATATATATATATATATATATATATATATATATATATATATAATAAAATAATATGTATAGCTTATATCTTATTATATTTGGATTCTGTTCTGGAGTTATTTAAAGTGTTTAAGAAAGAAAGAAAATTGTGTAAACTGATATCCTTTGACTTCACATAAAAAGAATGCTTGACCCGAGTGTTCTCCTAAGCAGACATTGTAAGCGGCTGTTTGAATGAGATTGTAAACCCTGGTGCGATCTCCTTCGTGCACATTAAAGATACCCCTGGCACTGTTCTGAAGGAGAGTCCTGGCCAATTTCCAAAACAGAGACTGTAGCCTGGCTAAATACATTTATTTCAAAAGTCTCCACTCCCAGAACCTCTTTAACACAGGGGCAGGTCATCCCTGGAATGACTGCAATACATGTCCTTGATGTGTTTATTCTCTGATCAAACTGCAACATTTCTGCAACATACAGACGTGCTCAAATTTGTTGGTACCCTTACAGCTCATTGAAATAATGCTTCATTCCTCCTGAAAAGTGATGAAATTAAAAGCTATTTTATCATGTATACTTGCATGCCTTTGGTACGTCATAGAATAAAGCAAAGAAGCTGTGAAAAAAATGAATTATTGCTTATTCTACAAAGATATTCTAAAATGGCCTGGACACATTTGTTGGTACCCCTTAGAAAAGATAATAAAGAATTGGATTATAGTGATATTTCAAACTAATTCGTTTCTTTAATTAGTATCACACATGTCTCCAATCTTGTAATCAATCATTCAGCCTATTTAAATGGAGAAAAGTAGTCACTGTGCTGTTTGGTATCATTGTGTGCACCACACTGAACATGGACCAGAGAAAGCAAAGGAGAGAGTTGTCTGAGGAGATCAGAAAGAAAATAATAGACAAGCATGGTAAAGGTAAAGGCTACAAGACCATCTCCAAGCAGCTTGATGTTCCTGTGACAACAGTTGCAAATATTATTAAGAAGTTTAAGGTCCATGGAACTGTAGCCAACCTCCCTGGGCGCGGCCGCAAGAGGAAAATCGACCCCAGATTGAACAGAAGGATAGTGCGAAAAGTAGAAAAAGAACCAAGGATAACTGCCAAAGAGATACAAGCTGAACTCCAAGGTGAAGGTATGTCAGTTTCTGATCGCGCCATCCGTCGCTTTTTGAGCGAAAGTGGGCTCCATGGAAGAAGACCCAGGAGGACTCCACTTTTGAAAGAAAAACATAAAAAAGCCAGACTGGAATTTGCTAACATGCATATTGACAAGCCACAATCCTTCTGGGAGAATGTCCTTTGGACAGATGAGTCAAAACTGGAGCTTTTTGGCAAGTCACATCAGCTCTATGTTCACAGATGAAAAAATGAAGCTTTCAAAGAAAAGAACACCATACCTACAGTGAAACATGGAGGAGGCTCGGTTATGTTTTGGGGCTGCTTTGCTGCGCCTGGCACAGGGTGCCTTGAATTTGTGCAGGGCACAATGAAATCTCAAGACTATCAAGGCATTCTGGAGCGAAACGTACTGCCCAGTGTCAGAAAGCTCTGTCTCAGTCGCAGGTCATGGGTCCTCCAACAGGATAATGACCCAAAACACACAGCTAAAAGCACCCAAGAATGGATAAGAACAAAACATTGGACTATTCTGAAGTGGCCTTCTATGAGTCCTGATCTGAATCCTATCAAACATCTATGGAAAGAGCTGAAACTTGCAGTCTGGAGAAGGCACCCATCAAACCTGAGACAGCTGGAGCAGTTTGCTCAGGAAAAGTGGGCCAAACTACCTGTTAACAGGTGCAGAAGTCTCATTGAGAGCTACAGAAAACATTTGATTGCAGTGATTGCCTCTAAAGATTGTGCAACAAAATATTAGGTTAGCGGTCCCATCATTTTTGTCCATGCCATTTTCATTTGTTTTCTTATTTACAATATTATGTTGAATAAAAAATCAAAAGCAAAGTCTGATTTCTATTAAATATGGAATAAACAATGGTGGATGCCAATTACTTTTGTCAGTTTCAAGTTATTTCAGAGAAAATTGTGCATTGTTCGTTTTTTGTGGAGGGGTACCAACAAATTTGAGCACGTCTGTATCTGACAGGTCTGTTGTAGAAAATGTGTGCACATATCTGCCATGTGCTGTGACTGTGTTGAGTACGGGCTTGATCTATGGCACAGCACTGCAATTGCAATAGGGAACACAAAGTAACAGCCACATTTGAGCTAATACCTGACATTGTCACCTGAGTCAACTTAAAGAAGTGACAAGTAAGACTTTTAAATCCAGTGTCGCTTATACTGATAATGTTAATAATAGATTCGAATTGGATTTTAAAGCTTTGGTTATTGCTTTGGTTTAATCACCTTGTTTAAACTTCAGTTTTGTTCATATAAGATTTCTGGGGACTGATAGTACTGCGTTATTAAATACTAATGTATGCTGTATGGATCCCTGTCATTAATGTCCATGATCTAGTCTGGAGGATCAGAGTGTACAGCAGGCAGGCAGTCCGATCTTGAGATAAAGCTCCCTCCCTATCAGAAGCTGACCTTTGACAGCCAGGCATTTGCTAAGATAACTGTGGCAGGGGAATGTGTGGTTCAGCGGCTCTGCGCTGCGTTATTGGACTGACTCTTTATCCTCTGGGACCCAGGCTTGAAATTCAGCTTTGAAACACAAAGCAACCGAGACTCACTCCAATGTGAAGTGTCTTCAATTGCGGTACACCAGGAATGATCGTAAAACCGAAACCCCCTCACCCTCACCCACCACGGGAGGATCTGTCATCTTGAATATGTCCTTATGAAAGTTCACCACGCTGCATTTGTACGCTTATAGAGCATTTAACTTGCTGTGCCATACGTATCTGTGATACACCATGCTTGCCTCTACCATACTTTATTGTAATTTACTGCACTTTTCAGAGCAATACCACAGTCATCTTTTAATACAGCCTGTAAGCTTGATGGATTAAAGCTGCAAGAAAATATAATACAATACAATAATAATCAAAATTAATCTCATTAACCAAGTTACCAATAGTAACTTATTAAAACATGCCAACTACCACTACTATAAAAAAAAACCCAATAGGATCACTGAAGAGTATGTAGAGCATTTCAATTCAACGCAGTTCAGTTAATTGTGACAGGCAGGTAAAGGCTCTGAGGACCCGGGTCTCTTGATGGACAGTTTGCACTCTCAGGGCTCAATAGCAAAAGCATTTGAAGTGTAAACTGCTATGTATCTGGCTAGTTTCAGATGTCATACCAGAGTTGTGTGGTTCTGTGAAATAGCAGATGCACTTTGACACTAAGAGCCTGCAGCAGATGTAAAGTGAATGCCTGTTTAAGAAGCCGGAAGAGGTGGCACGATGCATCAGGTAACATTGCCTTTCTGGCTGGCTTCCACTCTCTTGTCGCTCTGTGAGCATGTGTGTCAAATTTTTATGTCATGTTTTAACAGTGATGGAAGATGACTGGCACCTGCCCGCTGCAAAATATGCTGAAAAGCATTTAGCACTAACAAGCTGGGACTAGCCAAACCTAAAGCATTGGCCGTCTTGCAAATGGCAAATAGATTGACTGTGAATTTCCACACAGTGTATGTTTGTACCTTGATGTGGCAAGGCTTAGTCTGGTAAGAGGAGGTTGAAGAGTTTGGCCAAAGGTTTAAAATGATGCTGTTTGACAGACTCCAGGGGCTAGTGAGATGTGCTCTTGCATGACTTTTAAAGGAATCAGCCTCTCTAGTCAAATAAAGCAATGATCTGATAAGCAAGCGAACAAGCAGCAAGAATAGAAAGAAAGAAAGAAAGAAAGAAAGAAAGAAAGAAAGAAAGAAAGAAAGAAAAGCCTCACCTATTTCCAAACCTACATACTGGACCCTTTAACACTCCCAGTTCCTTTCTGCTCAGCCCCAATAAATGCATACAACTATTCTTGGCCCTAGGTATTTGCTGTCACAGTCATGTTTGTCACTGTTAGATGCGCAGACAATTTCTAGTGAACTTTCTCTTTAAAAGAATTTACAACATTGCTTTTACAGGCAAAGTGATGACACACTGCAAAGTTAAAAATACCATTTAGCAGAACCGCAGTTAAAACTTTTGGTCACATGGTGCCCTATGCTATGCAAATCCCGGAGTGAATATTAAACAATGACTCACATATATCATGCCTAATTAGCATTTTAGCAAATTTACCATAAGAATCAAATTGCTTCAAAATAATTAGGCATTTAAAAGTCTGATGAGTTGCTAAAAGCAGCCTACATTTCATTTTGTACACCATGGGTATGATCTTCTAATTAAAGTGGAGAGCTTGTTCATCAGGACTGTTTACAGAAACTCTTTTTACATCTAAAACGAGGGTACTTTAAGATACTTGCAAACACGTACGCTTGTACAGAGGCTTCAAGTTTTCAGATGCGATCTGTTTGACAGCTTCATGACACATTAGGGAATCTGTTTGGTGTTGTGCTTGGTAGCTTATCTTCAAATATTAAGAAGTCTTGCAAATGTGCGTGCTTTTTAACATTATTTTTATTACTGCTAGTTTTGTACATTGCTGAGCAATATTAAAGCATAATGTATGTTTCAGGAATTTGACACCTTGACACTTTGGCACCCGTTTTGAAATGCAGCATGTGGTGTGACACGCTTGTTTTAATAACATTGTGATCTCTAAAGGCTATGCCCCTAGGCTATTTGAACAAGACTACTAAAGAAAAGGATTTCAAAAGGAATTGTATAGCAGGCTTGGGATCTACCAAATAAGTTGAGATACTTTTGCTAGAAATCTGTTTCTTGCACACAAATGTGCACATTTGTTTTTCAGCACCTCTGGTATTTCTTAAGCATTTCTTAAATAGTTATTATTATTATTTATTTCTTAGCAGACGCCCTTATCCAGGGCGACTTACAATTGTTACAAGATATCACATTATACATTATTTCACATACAATTACCCATTTATACAGTTGGGTTTTTACTGGAGCAATCTAGGTAAAGTACCTTGCTCAAGGGTACAGCAGCAATGTCCCCCACTGGGGATTGAACCCACAACCCTCTGGTCAAGAGTCCAGAGCCCCAACCATTACTCCACACTGCTTACTGCTTGTTTTATTTAGATTATGTGTTGGTATTGTTGCATTTAGCATGCTGCATGCAGTATTCAGTATTGTAAAGTATTGCGTCTGTTGCTTTGAAACAAGGCAAAATTAAAGTAGCTTTATAATAGAATATGCTTACAGTACTTCACCTCCCTGTCTATGCTGAATGTTATTGTTAATATTTACAAGAATAAGCAGCATTCTTGTATTCCTATTGAGATGCTGATCTGGTTTATTTATTAGGAATATTAGGCTATATTTACTAACATGTCATGGCACAATGAATCAAATATGCATTCAAACTTTTAACAGCAATATCAAAACCTCTTTCTTTCCATGCTGTTTAATCTTTCATCAGCTGGGTCACATATTCTCATTAGTACTGCTTGAGCACATGGGTACAGAGTTTGGTGACAGCTCCATCCTGCCGATTACAGTATATGTCTAACCAGGGACCAACTTAACATTTATTAGCTTTCTGTATAACAATCAAATAGTAATTTGTTAGTCAGCCATTTAAAAAATCAAACCTTCCCTGCTGTAATCTAAACAGAGCAAAACATTTCAATTAGTTCAAGAAGTCAGCGCTGTCTTAATGTACGTGTGGCATAAAAAAGAAACAGGTGTCGACTGTTACTGTCAAAACATCTCTCCAGCTTTCCAGCATCGATTAAAATGTGAGGAGCCAAGAGAGGGCTTTATTAATTCACATAGCCACTGTGATTATATACAGCTATCCCTCTCATGCTGACAGTGTAAAGATCTATATTTAATAAAAGTGTATGAAGGAATCATCACGACAGCTTTTATCCTTCCATATCTGGATTTGTATAGTATTTACAGCTTGTAACAATCTACCACACTTATACCATATGATACCAATACAATACAATACTATACCGTGTGCATTTATATAGTGCCCTTCATGTGCAGCACAAGCATCCCAGGGCACTTTACAAAGTCCAACGCAAAATCAAGGAGAATTCATGTTTCATTTCATATAGAAATCAGCATGTAGGAAAGTGTGCAAAAAGTTTAAACAAGAATAATATTAAGTTGGTCTCCTAATAATGTAATGGACATTGGCTTCCCTTTTAGTGTGCTTGTAGAATTTCTCTAGAGTTGCTTTACTCATCACCACTTAAGGTTAGCTTGCCCATTCATTGTTAAACGGTAGAAAATATATTATTTTTGGACCGGTATGATTAAACCCGTGAACCCACACACACGCACACACACGGAGGGTTCTCAGACCAGACTACATTACATTACTCTTTGGGTTCACCAATGGGAAATTGGATTTAGAAAAAAAAAAGTTGATCAGATTATACTTGGTGTAAATGCAAGGGATAAGAGTGTGATTGAGAGAAGTTTTATTAAATCGGTTATCGTGTTCGCCATGAACTGTGTGTCAGGCAGGTGGATGGATTCATACTTTAAATACACGCTTCTGAGACTACATAGACCTTCCAATGAGGTGAAAATGGGTTTGAGAAGATATCACTATATCACTGTATCGATATGTAACAGTACCTGCTGTAAACTTCTTACAGGACTGAGCGAATGTGAGAAGGAAGTCACAGTCTAATGACTTTCTCTTTATTGTCTCACCTCGCTGGTCCTGAAGCATGTCTTTTCCCTACTATAATAGACAATAGTTACTGAGAAGTAGAGAACACGATTTCCAATAAGTCATTCAAGGTTTTTGTATCATTGACACAGAAATGATTCAACAACAGACACTGCTACTAAAACAGATTTCTTAACAGACCATTAAGGCCACACATTTTATATTGAAATGGATTGGATGAATTGAATTTTCAATAAAGATCACCAGAGTAAAGATAATTCCCTTATCCACTTCAGTAAAGACCCTCTGCTGGGCGTACTGAATATCCAGGGTCCTGCTGTTCTTTAGCAGGACCTGCCAGAACCAATTACAGGACAAGCTTTAAATCTGCCTTTCTATTTCCTGAAATTGTTTAGAGGATGGAGTTGACAGTAGATATTGTAAATACAATAACTCTTTGAAGATTCTGACCAGGTTTTGGAGCAAAGATAGTGCTTCAGTATTTTTTCTACATAGGAAACCGATGATATGGTATTTATATATATTTTTGTGAGATGTTCGTAACAAGTGCTCTAGATCAATTTATAAATCATTCAAAAATGACAGTTCAAATTCCACTTTCATTGGTAACCAAAAGAGTTATAAAGAGAAATATATTTGAATATTTCAGCAGTACCGTACTTTGATCTTTGAAATTACATTCTTTACAGAAATGAAAAGGAGGGTCTGGGTTGTGGTAATAGCTATCGACCTTGATATATTACTAGTATTTGAAAAACAAACCTGCTTTCATTGAAGTTATACCTGCAGGGGCCTGGTTCTGAAGGAGGCGTCTCTTTTTATATCAAGAGGCTCGTGATTGCTTTTTAATCTGTGGTCCCTGTTGTTGCCTCTGCTAGTGACACATTAAAGTGTGATCCAGCAGTTGCTACAATCAGTGCTGGAAAATGTATAAGCTGTGAACCCAAATGCCAGGTACATGTGTTCCACAATGTTCCACTGAAGTGTAATAAGTTGGCTTCGTGTATATTGATCCAAGTCATGCTTCAGTAAGTGTTCAGCATGACTTCAATGGATGAATGATTTTACATTTGTAGCGCTCAGCTTACTAGCATGTGGTGTCTGAAGTCCCCATGGAGATACAATTAGCCAGTGTTTTACCTGAACTTCACATAAGCAGCCTGAAACTCCTGGCCTATTTTCCTCTGCACGGTTTTACATGATGTACCTGTTCCTGTATGGACCACATACATCAAAATAACTGAATAAACCATGAATGTGATTTCAGCTTCAATCACTAACGGCTTTGAAAAGGAACCACTTTGAAGAAATAGGATAAGGATTGGTAATCACAAATACTAGAAACAATTGGGATAATAAAAAGAAATACTTTGAAAATACCCTATTTAAGTGCTTGGAATGTATACGAACTATGTGTTTTATGTAAAACCACATGCAATTAGAGTAAAACCAATAGTAAAGTGTGGTAAAAGTATAGTATTCTGCAAAATTATGACAAACAAATTCACTTGAAGAACAAAGTAAAGGTACAAGTCAAAAAGTTTGTCAATTTGACAAAGTTTCTTAGAATTTTTACCTTATATTTTGATGGTTTTGAAGTCTAGACTAGAAAAGCGTTTAATAATTGCTGCTTGGTGTCAAAGAAGCACACAAGTGTACAAGCTTAGCTGGGTGAAGAAAGAAGGAAGAAAGAGAAGCTACATGAAGCAGCAGCCTCAAGCCCCCTCCAGACCCCGGAACACGCAGCTTTTTCCACATTCCAAGAACGAAGAGCGGGAGAGGTAGATTAAATATTAATTGCCTGGATTGAGAGTAGGGTTCTCATGTCCACTTCATTCTACACACAGCAGCTCATCAAGCACAGAAATACGCTGAAACAACACTTCACATTGTGATTGCCAGCCGCATTAAAGGATTTGTTTCATAACAGTATCTATTATTTTTTAACATTGCCAGGTGTACAGGACTCAGCTCAGTACTGACAATAAACCATATTGACACATTTTTTGACAGAGTGAGGCTATACTACAGTACCACAATGGCACAAAGCTGAATCCCACACCCTGCCGAATTTGGGGGCATTCTGGTTTTACATTCCAGAGTGACATTACCTGAAAAAATTATCCCTGTAAAAAGTGTCGACCACGTTTTATAAGTACTGTATTAATACATTGAAAACCAGTAATGGCTGCTTTAGAAAAAGGAAACTACTGGGTCTCCCCTAGCTTTAATCATCTTCTTAAATAATGGATTAGATTATTTAATGCTCTATAAAGTCCAAATTAGCTCAACACTTCTGTTGAAAAAGTGAACACAACATTGTGATTATGAGGAATGTTAATTGAGACAGAAGCGAGCTGAAATATGAAGGTGAGAAGGCAAAAAGGGAATATTATGTGTCTGAGTAGTTTTTCTCCCAGAATATGTGGGTAAAAATATCAATGACAAATGTGTTTAAAATTAAATTGCCAACAACAATTTGCATAAGTCTGGGGGAATTCTATAACAGCCTATTTCCCTTGTAAACTAAGCACTGGGGCTCGGAAGCGCATCCCAATGTCATTCCAGTTTTAGGTTTTAGAAAAAGTCTTTATAATACAGAATGGAAACCTTCTGTAGAGTTTCTATCACAAAGACGGAGGAACGAGCAAACAAGTGAAACAACATGGAAATGGAGAATATGTGGGTCTTTGATCCAAGGACAGCGGTCCGAACCCCCAAGGTCAGAAAGAGCTACCCACCAGATAAAAGCTCTGACAAGCAGAGCCGTGTGGAAACATTCCAGCCTTCTTCAATGCAGGGTCAGGGTTTCTCTGAGCAGAAGCTGTCAATTAATACCAATCAGCAAAGTCCTGTGATGTGCTGTCTTCCACGCAATGAAAGAGTCAGAGACCCTGAACCCATAATGCATCTGGCATTTCTTTTGCAGGTGTCAGATCAGGACCAGATTTAGAAAGTAACCCTAAATCTCTGTGCACATGTTGGGGAATGATTGCGTTCATGTTTTATTTAAACCAAACGGCGCAAGGGTGCAGCACCAATCTTTACATCTGAGATGCCACGAGCCTAGACTTTAGATTCAAATATCCATCAAAATTATAATTTAAGATAAGTACTAAATAATGCATCAGCGTTTTTGTTATGTAAAAAAGCGCAGGTTTTAGTTGTCACCCAGCGATCCTAATGCTGCCTGGCAGGCTCTCTCAAAAGACTCGGTAGTGGCACAGAAAAACCTATGAAACTCCCTTGGTTGACAAGAGCATAAAGAATTGAAATCTCATTTATGTTTTTGATTTGTCAGCCAGTGCGCTGGCGTTTCAATATTAAAGATGAAACCATGGTCTTGAATACAATGGAAAAGGATGTTAACAAGACAAGCAGCGAATGCAATATCCAGTAGCCCTGTTTAGGCACAAAAGAGGCTTTAAATCACACATCTCAATAATTAATTATATAAGGATTTAGTTGTTAGTTTCAAGGTCATGTCTGAATAGCAGCCGTATAACTAATTATTCAAGTCTGAGATTCGTGTATAAAGTAAGTCTTTTATTCTCTTCTGTGACGCAGCAAATAAGCACGACTATATACCTACATCTTCCTCTGACGTCTCAGACGTCTTTACCTATTTGTATTGCAATTCTTTGTATTGTATTTATAGCAATAATATTTATTATTTAGATTACCGTTCTGAACAATTTTTGACCATGTTTGTGATATGCTAACTCTTGATATTTTTTAACTTTGTTATGTTTATGGATTTTGCATTTTGTAATATTGCTGTATTTACAGGGCCCTCGTTGAAAACAAGAACGTATGTCTAGCACTCTCTACTCATGTGAACCTGGTAATTCCCATGAATTTAATCATATCTACCTACCCTGTCATAGACCTTACGGATTGCATTTGAGGATAAGCTGATCAACACTTTCGTATATGTGCGTGTGCACCGGTTTCCGATTCCCCACTTATTCATAGCGCCCCGTTCTTGAGAGAGAAGTCAAAGAAACAGAAAAGGGCATGAGTAAGTGTCAGCGAGTCCCAGACTGCTTTGCACAGAGTGCGAGACTCCTGCCCGGTTCTTTAGATCAGTCCTGTTATCACTTGATACTAATCCAAGGCTGGCAATCCATTTTCTGCTGAGAGATTTAGTAGGTAAGTCGCTGGACATCCAGACCCTCCTAATCAGAGACTGTTATTTTGACAAAAGCGAACGCGAAGGTTTAAAAAGCCATAGTGCCTGGGACTATCTGAGGTTCTTACAATTACACTGACATGGAAGCTGTCACCAAGCAAGCTCTTAGAGTCTCCCTTTTAACTCCAGGTGGGACCAATTTGCACAAACCTTTCACCCAGAGACCTGGACCCAGGCCTTGAGAAAAATTATTTAAGGCTTTTTCAAATAAAGCTCAGCAGAGGAAAGTCAGGCATCAATTAACTAAGGACACGCTGCCTGAGAACACGATCTTCAGTGGTTTGCAAAAAGAAGCAAAGGTTAGGAAAAACACACAACCATTCCTTCCAGCCCAATACACCACCTTTAATGGGCAAGATTGTCAGGGTTCAAGGATATCTATATAAATATGGATACTTTGGAACGTGACATTCTACAAATAAATGCATTTTAGGAAACGTGCCAAATACAATGTATTCTTTATTCCACCAGGAGCTAAATTCTAAATGAAATCTCTAACATTTTAGGTTTTTTTTATCTAAAGTTGAACTCCTTTTAATTGACTTGCTCTTAAATAAAAAAAATACATTTTTAAATCTTATTGATATTTCTCATAGCTTTCAAATCTTTAAAATCCAAGTAGCGGCAGATAGTCACGTTTACTGTGTCAATTCTCTTGTGCAATTGCTATCTCTTGAATAAAGTTAGCCTGAGGGAGACGTGTCTTCTTCATTGGTACTTTGCTGTAGGGCCGTGCATATCAATATATACGCGCTTTTTCCAACCAGCTAAAGAAGAAAACATTTTGATTTAATTTATATAGTTTTTTTTTTTTTTAACAAAAATTTATTTTTTAGATTTTGCTCCTTTTGGTACACAGCAGTTTTCCTTTCTCAAATTACACACACACACACACACACACACACACACACACACACACACACACACACACACACACACACACATATATAAAATGAGCCTTAATATAAAGTCTCTCTCTCTCTCTTTCACTCTCTCTCTCCCACTCACTCTCACTCTCTCTCACTCTCACTCTCTCTTCCCTAAACAAACTGAATTCACAGATCAGAGATGACATTTGTTTTTTGTTTTAATTGTAGAGGAATCTCATCTTTTATACAGTACATGGTAAGCTCAGTGATAAGGAGTGTGTCCGGGGATTCGAATGGAATCTGCACACAGTCATGGGTATTCTGGACCCTGGTTACCCCGCAGCAGGGAGTCACCCAGTTTATTGGCGAGAGCTCTGGTGTATCTCAGAGCTTATGAAAACTAGACCTAGAATATTGATATTTGTGTCTATCTAGAGTTTCAGTCCAAAAGGATTCAAGGAGAAAACACTTTGAAATGCTTTCTGCTGCATTTTTAATGCAATGACAGCGTAATGACATTGCTGCGTACTGTACTTTACTGGGACAATAAGTATTTCCATTTGCATTGCATTTGATATTGAAGAATCATTTTGACAAATGGTTTTAAAATAACATTTATAGCTATCCTCGTCCCCTGTTAAAGAATTTTAATGGATTGTACTAGGGGTTAGTTAATGGGTAAACACTTTATATTAAGTTCCATTAATAACAATGTAATTTCATATGAGCAATGCCATTTCCTAATGCATTCTTAAATTCATATTCATTGGATGAAACGCTCAAACAATATATTTAGAACATGTAAATCTCCAACGCGTCTCCTCAGGGTGTTTGATATTATTAAGTAGAGGGTGTTTTTCTAATGAAAGTAAATACTAAGTAATGAC
Organism: Acipenser ruthenus; assembly: GCF_902713425.1. Lineage (NCBI taxonomy): Eukaryota > Metazoa > Chordata > Actinopteri > Acipenseriformes > Acipenseridae > Acipenser > Acipenser ruthenus. The sequence goes on along the minus strand of NC_081212.1, from coordinate 25,465,633 downwards.
ATTGCTTTTGATAAAACTTTGATTACTGTTTATACACAACCCTCAAACAGTATTGGGATGCATACAAGGGAGCATATTTTGAAGCGTTATACAAAACTACTTCTCTGCATACAGACAATAACTAAATGTATTGCAGACTGCATTTCCACAAATGCAGAGATTGCGATACAGCAGGGAATTAGTTGTGCATTATTAATGAATAAAATATTTCAGTTGCATCATATTAAGGCCATCACATTTTACAGTAAATGCTATTGATTTTTCCTGTAATGATATCTCATATGACTTAAAGATGTACCTGAACATTTGATGAAAAAGAAAGGAAAAAATGACACCTAATGTCTCAGAGTATAACCTTTCTGCCAAATAGAAGTAATACAACATTCAATATAGAAAGCAAACAAATGGACGCAGCGTGTCACTGAAGCCAGCAACACAAAGAAACTGTCATTTGAAAACTCTTTAAACTTCGTCTTTCGAACATTGTGAGCCAATCAAATATCTGTGAGAATGCACTTCAGAAACGAGCCCTCTTAAATTCATAGTTTTGTTATTGCATGGAATGTTGGATCTCTTTTATTTTAGCCTACAAATACAAATTCTTCTGCTGGATGGATCGCAGTTGGTACAAAAGTATAATTTGAATAATTGAACCAATCCAATTGAACACGTTTTTCCTCAAAAGAGCCGGTTTAACATGCCTTTGTCAGGGGAAAGTGTGTTTGAAAACAAACACTGGAGATACACGCTTCTGATGCCATGGTAACTACACTCGTTTATGTCTATTTATCCATTAATGTGTTTGTGATGTCATTTACTACATCGTTAATGATGTAACAATCTACTATTCTTTTATATATAAAAGCTGGCTCTTTGAGCTAATATATATATATATATATATATATATATATATATATATATATATATATATATATATATATATATATATTACATTGGGAAATGGGAAGAACAATTACTTAGAAAATCGGAAAGAGAACCTTTAGAATACATTCGGTTTGTAGATGATATTTTTGGGGTTTGGACACATGGAGAAGAATCTCTTTTCCAGTTTCATAAAATGGCAAATGAAATACACAGTAATATTAAGGTGGACCTTCGATGGACAAGGAAAGAAATAGAATTTTTAGATACCATAGTAGAACTTGAAGAACTTGAAGAAGGTTCAACTGAGACTGACCTCTTCTGTAAACCTACTAATCGCACTTAACAAAACTATATTTAATAGCATTTTTTTTTTGGTAAGTATCTTATTTCTTCTACTCATAAAAATAAAACGCTATAAATACAGTTTTGTTAAGTGCTATTAGCGGGTTGTCAAAGTTTTGATTTGATCCCAGCCTACATTTATTTTAAAAGAGATTTGTTTAAATGCACATGCAAATAGAATGATCACATTTTTTAAGGAGATTTATTTTAATGTGTAAGTGAACAGCTGGTGATTTTACTGTATGGAAGTGATCTTTTAAAAAGATTGTAAAACCGCACTATAAACAGACGGAGGAGGTCTGGGAGACAGATGTTGGAAGCTTCTCTTGTTGAGATTTAAAGCGATATTTTTAGTTGGATTTTTGGAATAATCACCTGTCATGTAATAACTGAAGTGTTAAGCGTGAGAATTGTGGTAGTGAGGCGATGTTTCCGTAGGGTGACAGTTCAGGAGCTCTCTGCCATGACAAGCCTGTGCAGCTCCATTATTGTGGATTATAAACCTTATGGAACAAATGCTTGTCTCTGCTTGGCTGGAATTAACTGCCAGCGATGGACCAATTCCTCTAGGATTATTATTACTTAAATACACCTTAATACAATGTGCAATTGATTCTAGAAGATGACACACCCAGTATTTCACCATAATCTGCATTGTGCACTTTGTGATTCATTTTCACCAATCACTGTTACTCAGGGGATGGCAAACATCTTGCACCCCTGTGAAACAGACTCACTAACCACCTCCAAAGCATGTTCAAGCTAAACCCTTATTGTAAAACAAATAAGGCTTAAAACAATCACATTAATCTGGAAAGATGTACTGTCTCACCCTGCAAATTAACCCAACACCTAGGTGACCATATATACAATATTGTATATAAAACTGGTATAACATTCCCCCATAACTCTTTTTTTACAATTTATATTAAGAAGAGTTCAAAACTGCAGCCACTGAATTATTCATGCACAGGTTTAACAAATACCGCTATTCTTGCTTCGATAGCATTGCATGTTTCTGCTGCCACCTTCAGGTGGTAAATTCATACTGCAATTCATAGGGCTATTACACTATGTAACACAATTTTTGTTCCTGGGTAGTAAGTGTTATTTCCTAATTGCTTATGCCTCAAAAGTATAGAAAATGTCTATTATTCCCCACAGACTTTGCTTTTGTGACCAGGACAGTGATATTTTGAAATTTACCTATTTCCAATGAGAAAACGGGCAAATTTGTGTCTTTTCGTTCACATAAAGTCAGAAAAAAACAACATATGAATCCAAATTAACATGTATTTATACTAAAGTAATACAAAAATGACTACAAAAGATTTAGAAGTGAGTAGTTTTTCGAGATTTACGATTATACTGTAAATCACTTTCACGAATCAGCCCCCAAATGTAGTCTCCCATCATGTTCTCGTTATACTGTCCTTGGTAGCGGCGTTCAAAGTCCAGTATATCCTGGTGGAAGCGCTCGCCTTGCTCCTCCGAGTATGCTCCCATGTTCTCCTTGAATTTATCAAGGTGAGCATCAAGGATATGGACTTTGAGGGACATCCTACAGCCCATTGTGCCGTAGTTCTTCACCAGAGTCTCAACCAGCTCCACATAGTTTTCGGCCTTGTGATTGCCCAGGAAGCCCCGAATCACTGCGACAAAGCTGTTCCAAGCCGCTTTCTCCTTACTAGTGAGCTTCTTGGGGAATTCATTGCACTCCAGGATCTTCTTTATCTGTGGTCCGACGAAGACACCGGCTTTGACCTTTGCCTCAGACAGCTTAGGGAAGAAGTCTTGAGGGTACTTGAAGGCTGCCGACTCCTTATCTAGAGCTCTGACAAATTGTTTCATAAGGCCCAATTTGATGTGCAGTGGTGGCATCAGCACCTTCCGGGGGTCCACCAGTGGCTCCCACTTGACGTTGTTCCTCCCCACAGAGAACTCAGTCCGCTGTGGCCAGTCCCGCCTGTGGTAGTGTGCCTTGGTGTCCCTGCTGTCCCAAAGGCAAAGATAGCAGGGAAACTTGGTAAAACCGCCTTGGAGACCCATCAGGAATGCCACCATTTTGAAGTCTCCTATGACCTTGATGCCATCTTAGAAAAATGCAGATATGTATCCACTTAGGCAGCTGGAACTAAACTGAACTGTATTTATACTACTATGTATATTACTAGAAAGTTCTAGAAGTTACTCCAAGTTTACTCAGCACTGAATCTATCTGGAATGTTCTGGAAAATAGGTACATTTCAAAATATCACTGTCCTGGTCACAAAAGCAAAGTTTGTGGGGAATAATAGCCATTTTCTATACTTTTGAGACATAAGCAATTAGGAAATAACACTTACTACCCAGGAACCAAAAAAAAAAAAAATTTGTTACACGGTGTTATTAATATGGATCCTCCACTACGGTAATGGTTTAATATAGTAGACATCCGTTAGTTGTACAGCCCCAGGCAACATATATATATATGCATGTTTAAGGAAACACAGAATAAAACATTGTAATTACTTTTAGTATATATCACCAACAAACAAACCACACATATCAGATTTATTTAGTACACAAAAAAGTACTATATAAACATTTCCCGAAGATCCTTCAACTAAGAATTACTTTTGGTTTTTATAATCAAAATATTTCATTTGTCATTCTAAATTAACACGAGACTGACAGTCAACTCTAACCAAGGTACGTCACTTATGAAGCTGATCTGATATGGTAGGATTTGTCGACATCTGCTGGAGAGTTTGTGTACTGTTAAAACAAAAATCTATTTCACAATTTAGCTTTTTACCCTGAAAAAGCATAATATAAAAAAAATTTTTTCCAATATATACAGTGCAATATATTACTGCCGCCTATAGAAAAGTAAACTACAAAATAATGCATTGTATTGTTTTACCTAATATGCTTGCCATTGATGCTTTTCACCCATTAGGGCTCCATTCTGACTCCGACCACAAGTTAAATCACTTTGAAGGTCTCCATTCAGACCCTAGTGTTGACATCAATAAACCATCATGCAATGTAGCACATTTGCGGTCTGTGAGGGTCAGTTAGATGTGCAAAAGGCTGTATAGTAATATATCTTCTAAAGCAAGAAATAATTCCAAACCTGTCGTGCACTGTCTTACCATTGGTCTCACACATACAGTTTTATAGCAAACGTGGTCATCTGATTTAAAACAAAAGCATAGTACTGTACATCAGGTCACATACAGCTCTATTAGAATACCTTCCTTTCAGGTAGTCTTGCTGAAGGCCAGTCTCCTTTCAGGGCTGATCTGTAATACACGCAGATTTCATCTTAATTCACAGCTATGTGCAGTACAGTGTATATTGAATGTTGTTAAAAGTATGTTTAAAAATAAAACCACCAGGTGGCGCCAATGATTGTAAAAAGAATGTAACCATCTTTAGACTGCTTTGTTATGTACTTCCCCCATTTCATCTCAATTCACTGTGCTTCTCTTAGGAAATTAATGCTTTTGAACATTTCATTGACAGATTTTACAACCATGGTTCATGTTATACTAGTTGGAAATGACCCATAAAAACTACAGCATACATCTCGCTCTCTCTCGCTCTCGCTCTCTCTTAGCTTGGTCTTCAACAGTTACAGATCTCCCTCAACAGTATCTCTTGCATCACGTTGCTTTGAATCAAAATGTATCTGTGCATAAAACAATACGGTGTGCACAGCACACAGTGATGTAAAGGTCAAGTGCACCTGAAACTCCCGTTGGGACTTTAGTTGCGAACCTCTGTGAAGCCAATGCCCTGCTGAGCCTGCCTGCTGCAGGGGTAACACAGCACAGCTTGAAGCAATAATCACACAGGGGCTTTCTGGAAAGGCATTGCCTTTCCAGTAGTCGGGGGCCCTCTAGCTGCCATGCAGGGAAAGGGCAAGGCACCAGACAAAGACAGATCACAATCCAACCTATGAGATCAATTCATGCAGCCCATACGATATTTCTTATAGCACAGAAGCACCAACATCAACAGCAATAACTGTACACAATGCTGCTGTTGAATTATGGGTAACGTCAAAAGTTGTTATTTTTCTTCAGATTTGTCAATGGATGACATCATTAGGCAGGGGTTCCAAATTGCGAGGTTAAGATAACCAAAGACATTCCTACTGCAAGACTAATTACTACACTATGAATAATGAAGATGAAACGTAAAGAACATATTGAATGGTACTAGCCAGCCCTGTATAGGCGGAGATGCAATTCTAGTACTTCTCTATATATTATATATTATAAATAATTGATGGACTGCAGTGAATTACAAGGTTATAATTGCATCGATGGGTTCTGGTGACATCACAAACCACAAGAGCGAAGCTGAGAAGCAATTCTAGTACTTATCCATATAGTATAAGAAAATAAATGTGGTTTTACCAAGAACACGGGCGGTGTCCTCTGCACTGTTATATTAATCCATTGGTATAACTGGAAGATTATATATATATATATATATATATATAACACTGAAGTATGTCACTGCCTGTGATGGGAAATGATAATGCCTCAAGGCAGTATAGTTTTCAGTTTGCTCTGACATTTCTGTTTTTTTTTCTCTGTGTTTTTGGTTTGGGGTTCATTTCTCCATGCTTGCGTGCGTTTGCCCCCGATCTGAAGGCGCTTCTCTTTTCAGCAGCCTCTTTTCCTCTGGCGTGGGCGTCTCGCTCGGGTTTCTGCTGGCCCTCATTTGCATAAGGAGGACTCTTTCACCAATAAAATTGTAGAAGCGACGACGCCTCTCCCTCGTTTCAGCCTTTTGCCAGCAGCAGCAGCAGCAGCATACGCGTTTAATACATTGCAGAGTGACAGCTAGCGGGGTGCTAGAAACACAGTGAAAGCAACGGGCTTGAATCAGACTCATACCACTGAGAGATCAGTTCCTCTTTTTTTCAGTATTGTTTTGCTTCCTATTCGCGTTGGTGTTTCAAGTACAATAGGCGCTGAATTAAGATTTATTAAGGATGTCGGTGGCCGGATTCAAAAAACAGTTCCACAAAGCGAGTCAGGTAGGAGAGGCCTCAAGATCTGTCACTTGTCAAATGATCACTGTCAGTGTGTGTGTGTGTGTGTGTGTGTGTGTGTGTGTGTGTGTGTGTGTTGGTATGGTATTGTTGTTTGGTTGTCAAGACTGCATCCACGGCTACAGCAATACCGACAGCGCTATTGCCCAGCTGTGCATCAGAGTGCTTTGAAGCACACGCTTATAAACGGCCACAATCAGTGTTCTTTTCCCCTTAATCTGCTGATAAACATGTGTATATTTAATTAGGTTTAACGGTTGGAAAAGTTAACTTTGTTACAAGGCAAGTCATTTAATGCACGACTACAGTAACACACAAGACGGTGGTGGTGTTTAGGTTCTTGTGAAAGTAAGGAAATGAGGAAATGACATATATTCGCTGTGCAGTTGATTTTAAAAAAACATATAGAGAAAAACAGCAAATAGAGAAAAATGCTCAAACGAAAAATGAAATTCAAACCCCAAAACACCTGCGTTTACCTAAGAAGGCTGGTACCGCATTTAAATTTCTGCATGTTACCATGACATGGGAAGGGCACACTTTTGTAACAACACCTTAGGAAGTTGCAGCATTGTGGTTGGGTTTGTGTGACTATGCGTGGGAGTTAAAACAAAATAAATAAATCGAAATCGAATTTTCAACTTGATCGAACTTTGATCGAACACGCGCCTGACATTTATAATAATTTCCTCATGTTAATTAATAACGTAATGATGAGCGTGAGTCAACACGCTCTGCACATAATCACGACGTTCCCAGCCCATAATGCTTTCTGCTGCATCGTGATTCATAACAACCCGTCGTGCTGTACAGTATTCATAAATGTTTCTTCCAAAGAGTCTTATGTTGTGCTTTCAAATGCACTTTACAGAGACGTGTTGATGGGTCGATTTGAATGGTAACAATTGATTCTGTTGAAGTATCTGTGATTCATATTTCTTTTTTTATTTTAATTTGTTTACTGAAAATGAGTGGGTTCAGGAGTAGCAGGAATGTACAGTTTGAAACGTGCAGCAAATTACATGACGTCTTTTAACCTGTTGATTTGTTTGTTGCATGCCTGTTTGCCTTGGCAATACACAGCTATTTTCGAATTTTATATAAATCTTTTTTTTTTCTTTCGGGGCTGTCGATTTTTATATACTGAATTAAATTGTTGTTTTTGGTTACTTTTTTTTTTGTGGTTGTCTAGGCATGTTATTACATTTCGCCACAATTTGTAATTCTCACCATCTTCTAACTGTAAGATGCTGTAGCTTTAAATCCTGTGAACAAGCCTTCTAGTGTGATTGTAATCTCGTTTGAAATCTCGTAAGTGGAGTCTCCAATAGAAATGTAGAATTTGCTGCCACTCAGTAGGTGGGGTGGGTTTAAAGTATTCAGAACCAATCAATGATAGATACGAGTCAGGAAGGCGGGACATTGTCCAACTGCTCAGAAAGGTGGTTTGTCTTTGTTTTTTTGAAGTAGTTTTTTTCAACGTGAATTGAGTAACCATTTCCAATTTTTTTTACGGGGGTGTTTTAAGACCTAAGTATAATTACTTGTACTTTTATAATCTGTGTGTTACCCAAAATGACAACTGCTGGACAATAACCTGGCATAAAGTATTCATTGCTTCCACATTTTTATGTTATTTTTTTTATTTTTTTTATTACTTTTTATATATAACTTATTGCAGCTGGTCACCTCATGTCTTATTTATAACTGGTCACAAATTACTTTCAGCATTCCTGGGCCTTGGTTGTTGTTATAACTATTTTTCTCAGTATACATTTGTTGTCCCTTATCAGTGTGGTTAGATAAAACAAAATCATAAAGTGTCTTTATATCACACTTTAGAGTTATATATTAGGCTTATTTCTGGAGAACTACATGCCCAGCTGTGATGAAACTTACTAAAGACATTATTTATCACAAGTTATCAGAACATTTACATGCGTATAGATTTTGCCAGGAATACCATGGAATTCCCCTGAAGCAGCTTTCAAAACTAATTTGTTCAGTTTTGCAGTTTTTAGGTGTAATCAATTCTAAATGAAAATGAGGATGAAAAGCTTTGGCTGCTATCCCATCTTTAACAGAGACATGGCTTTTGTTTTTTTCTAAGCAGGACTTTGTATTAAAGCAGTTTAGGTGATACTGGTGGAAATTGTTGAGGAACACTCATCTAGTTTACTGTATATACCAGATAAGCTTGGATAAGTCATGTTTGAATGAAATGGGTTGTATTGTACTGTGCTGAGAAGTTCTCAAAATAGGGCATGCTGTAACCAGTGAGGTGTACAAATAATTAACCTGTGCATGTAGATAAATATTCTATTCGAACACAAGACAGGTGTAGGTTTTTATTGGGGCATAGATAAGCTCCATGCTGTTACTCTCGTGAAGGTTTGAATGCAACATCTAAACCTGTCTGACACATTAGAACTGTTTTAATTACTTTAATTACAGCTTGGGCTGGATATCAAACCAGTTTGAGAGCAGCTTGATTCATATTTAATGAAGAAGTGAGTTGTTTTTGTAAAAGGAAGATGGAAGATAAACCATGCAGCATTGTGGAGAGCTGTTGCTCTGTCTTAGATCTGAACCTGGCATCGGGGATTTGTTTTCACAAGTTGGTCAAAGGTTTGTAGGCCAGGCCGGAATCACACTGAGCAGTGTGTTTGTTTTTGTTTACTGTGCTCTGTCAAAATATTATTTTACAACTTCAGAGGAATAAATAAAAAAGACAGCTCAGGACCACAGATGTTTTTCGTTAAATGTTTTTTTTTTTTTTTTTCATAACACAGTTTTGACCCTGTTCTAATAAAACATTATTTAACATTAATGTAAAACGAAGCACTCTCTACTCATTTCTTAACCTTACAGAACAGTTCAAATGATTTGCGATACATCCAGAATGATAGTCAGGCCTTTGTGTCTGTGGAGGTTTGCAGTTTACAGCAGTTGTTCCCAATCATTTTGTGGTGGTGTTGTTTTTTTTTTTTTTCAACCTGTATCTTTTAGCATCTGTTTTTATCATAAGAATTAGCTTACTGTACATTCCGAGTAGGCTGTTATACCTTTGCATAATTAGAAAAGTGGAATAAAAAGGCCAGGTACTTTTCTCATCATAGTAAGTGTGGGAGCATGACAGTATTGCATAAAGTGCTCTGCTAATGCACTTCAGACCTTTCTCAGCAAGAAACACACAGGCTTACCTTCCCTAAGATGGAATACAAATCTAGTCAGTACAGTGTGTTTCTACCTCCATTTAACTGCCTGAATGTTGCTTTGGAGCCTGGGGTGAATGCAGAATAACTACAGAATGTTTATTGTATCCAGTGACTAGAGTTTAGTTACAAGAAGTTGTACACCTGCAACTGAAATAATAGCCTACATGTTAAAACTAGTCATGAGGCTGTTTTCATGATTATCTTGAGCCAAGCTTTCCTTCTTCATATTATATTAAGTGCATTCAGTTTTAATGATGCATACAGGATCTAAAAGAAATAAAAAGAGTCATACTTGATCTGTTATTTGATCCAGGTTGTCTTTATAAAAGTTATATGACCTGTTTTATTCTTCTTTACATGCACTTTATATATATATATATATGTTGATTGGCCTTAAAAATGCAAGTGGGTGTACAGTATATCTGATTCAAGTTTAAGGAGCAGTGCACAGGATTTATATATGACTGAGTCCGTCTGGGACTTCAGCTGTTTATAACCCTGTACTGCATTTAATGTGAGGAAGAGACATACAGGTTGCAATCTTTTGAACAACTAATGTACCAGGCTGCGTAAGCTATAACAGTATTGCATTTTAAAGGGCTTATATATTTGTTGCATGGTACAGTAGTTCTCTGTCTTTATCATAGTTACCAAGGACGCTTTGTATCATTTAGATTTGTACAGTAAGTGTCTAATGAATTTGGTGGACCATTGTGTTCTAAAGCCTCTTTTGGAAAAGATAATAAAAGAATAACAACACTACTGTAGATAGTATTTAGTGCAGGCCTCAGTGGTGTCATTGTCTGCCTTGAATGGTCTTGTTGTGTTTGCTTTCACTCTCTGCCCCAGGTTTCTGTTTATCCAGTTGTGCAAAGCAGGAAACAGAAGACACGTTTCAGCTGTCTCTATTTCCATTGCCTCGGCAGAATAGTTTGCCAGTAGTTTAGTTTTGACAGGATGCAATGTAAAGCAGATAAAAACACCAAGGTTATCCACCTCATCCGAAGCCCTTTTGTTGGGTACATTATTCACAGAACAGATTCACACAGAAGCCTTTAAGGGTTGCTGAAATTGCATATCCCTTTAGATGATCCCCTTTGAAGCATGCGAACCCGTTTCTTACTAGAATGTTATTTTTCTGTGTTTCAGAATGAATCTTTTTGTGCTGATTGGAACTTTCTGTGCTCTCATGCATCTCATCTTTAACTTTTAACACTCAATCACAAAATCTACTGCAAGTAAAACTCAAGGAACTAGACGGGTGTATCTTAATGTCATTGCTTTTAATTCATGATTGATTGAAGACTGCTCAGTCTATTATTTGACAGTCTATATCATCTCCCGTCTATTACAGCCCGTTAGAACTGGAAGCTGACGGTACTGAATCGTTTTCTAACAATGCATTAGATCCAAGCTTTTGTCCCCTGCGCACAATGTACATTGTACTGTAGGGTCAGATTGAAAAGTGTCATGCTTGGTATCTGCTTCTCACACGTAAGGAACTTCCACAGGATAACAGAAATGTTTTTTTTGTCAGCCATGTTTTCTTCATCAATGTCAACGGATTAAACTAGTGGAGTCCAACACTTTGTTTACAGTTCAAAGTACAGAGCAGTTATCACTGAAGACATTTCAGAGTGGTCGTGCTTTGAACTTTCGTTTTTCATTGTGTTCTGATGCCTAACATGCTAGTGTAACGATTTGATCCCTGGAAGAATACAATAGTAAAATGAGCATCCGGTAGCTTGCATCAGTCATAGCACAATGTGTTACGTGTGTTCGTCACAGAGATAATTGCAGTGTGGAAAGGTTTTAGTTTAGTTTTTTTGTTTTTTTTATAGCTTGGAATCATATATTCACTTTGATCTATTTATGGTTTGCAATCATAGCCTGCTGAAAAACCACCTGCTGTCTGTAAAGTCGACCCAAAGCCTTTTATTCAGGTCTGGAAAATCTAAAGGCCAGTGCCATTCATCTTTTATTCTACACTGCTACCTTGCACAAAGCCCCCATTATAGAAGCTCAACATAGTAAAAGCATACCTGAATGGAAAAGCAAAGGTAAGAATTGTAACCCACCTGATGAATGAGCATATTAACACAAAAAAAACATGGTAAACTATGATAAATGCATAGTAAATTATAGGAAAAGTATGAGAAAACTGCAAAATGACTGTGCAAGCTTTTATAAGGGTCTATAGCAAAAGACGCAAAAGTGTTACCCCTCAAAATTACTGTAAGATGAATCTGAAAAATGGGAATCAGTGGACACTGAATTATAAAAGTGTATCATAATTCGTCTGTCACGCAGTTTTTGCTGAAGCTACAATCCACTACCAGAACAAGCATTGTTGCTCTTCAGTTTATCAACTGTATTGCAACAGCTGAATAAACATGTACATTCTCTAAACATACCTTCAGAGCAGTGACCTACTGCTAATCGTTTGTTACTTGAAGGATTCGATTTAATGGTTGTCAAGATGAGCATATTTACACAGCAATCAATGACTCTGTATCGATCAGCTTTGGGTCGGTTTCATCACTGTTTTAACACTGCATGGTAATACTGTAACTTGTTTATGATTGAAATTGCATGCCTGCCCTGTTTTTGCACATACTGTGCTGTAGACTGCCCTTGACATTGGTGCGTTTATCCTGGTGTCCTGTCTGCAGTTTGGGTGTGTTGTGACAGAGAGTGCCATGTGGGATGGGATTCCGCTGATGACAGCATTTATTAATGTGCTGTTGCACAAATGTAATATTTCAGCAGCATTCTGAGTACAGAAAAGTTTAAGTAAGAAACTATAAAAGCCACTAGACTCCCAACAACATAACATAAATGTTCTAGATAAAGTAAAAATGTACTAAAGGAAGGCTATCTAGACTGCAAACTGATCATGCCGTTTCGTTGAACTCTGTCAGCAATGAGCCGTAGGGCTGGAAAAACACAAATCATTAATGTACAGAGACTGTTGAAAAAACATTCAACACATCACTGAGGCAATTTGAAAACTCTTTTCCTAATGCCACAATGTCCAATAACAGCACAATTAAGGATCCTAATACAATAACCACAGTCAATTAACATAACATTTTATAAAGTGCTTGTCATGTGCTGAAGTGTAGCATGTGAAAGAATGTTTCAAAGCAAGGAAATGACCATAACAAGGTTCAGTTTCCACAATATGAAAACATGGCAGCCTTCACAGTATATTGCTGTTTTTATGGGGTTATTTGTATTTTTTTGTATGCGTGCCAGTGCGAAAACCAAGACAACCAGAACTCTCCCCTCACCACACTGTAAGCAGATCTCAGAAGTAAACGCCAGTGTACCATCCATTGATTTTTCCACTGTGACCTTCAGATCAAAAATAATGTAAGCTAATTACCAGGATTTTTTTTTTATTTTAATTTGTTTTCAGAATGAAAGCCAAATTAAAATAACACGGGTAATTCAATGTCTCCTTTCCTGAATGGAAATACTAACAGATAGGCCTAATACTAGAACTGTTATCTTTCTACAGTTCCCCAAAACCCACGAAGAAGGCAGCCCATACCCTTCAGAATCTGGAAAGTTGGAACAAGTACCCCTGTGTAGACACTTGAGATACCTCCTGTAAGCCCTGGACAATTACAGGAAATTGAGTGTTTTAAGTACTGTACCAGTATAGTACACAAAAACCTGCACTTTATAATCCTGGCATAGGGAAGGGTTTGCTAATGTCCATATTTACATATTGAATGGATAGCTTTTAAATGCATACTTGTTTTATAATATGTACATATCAGATCATTATAGATGGCAAAAAAGGCATGTTGATAACATAACCCTGAGCAAAAAACAAAGAACTGTACAGATTACAAGACTAACTGAAATGTAAGTGAGTCCTGAGAAAATGCTACACCACTGTCATTTAGAGAGGCCAGGTACTGTCAACCACTTAAACAGCCAGGTCACCACTTACCTGGGGCCAATTAACAAAATGAAAACTGACTCAGTTTAAACAGAGAGTCATGTCAAGGAGTGCCACTTCCATGGGAATGTCCTATCTGGCTGTGAAAATAACTGAAGCTCCTTGGAAGGCAAGGCACACAATGTGCACTGATGACATGTCTGTAGGGTATGATGCAGGAAAGAGTGTTTAGACTTTGCGTTTTCATATTTACTCATCACAGCATATAAAAAAGGTCTGTATTAAAGATTTATAAAACTGCTCCGAGGAGCACCGGAGCAATACATGTAGTGTGCGCACTCACAGCTCGCATTGAGCTCTATGCTACAGTGTCTATGTGCTCCGGCCTAACCACAGAGAGTCTGAAAACTGTAAAATGAGAACCTCTACATAGCCTGACTGAATGACAGAAGCCATTTTCACACAGCAGTGGATGCTGCTGTTACATAGCTTGATATAATGTAGTCTAATTGCAAGTGACATTATAAGTGCAATGGCTCAGTGTATTGACGCTAATCTTGTGCTGGGGAACAAGCTACATTGAAGATGCGATTGAATAGCTTTGTGATTAGTGAATGCAGCGCCTTTATCTAGTGAGAACCTGATGAATTCACTGTCTCAATTTTCTACCAAGACATTGGACATACTGTATTGCACGATTACAGGTATAGCTGTGAAAGCACATTTACACACAAGGTTCATCATGCAGTAATATGCATTTAAAACATACCAATGTATGTAATTCTATGGATCCGTAAGATAAGAAAAAAAAAAAAACACTGATTCATAGAGCACAATATAGCCTAGAAATTGATGCAGTTTGTGTGGATTTGATTTGCAGTTAAATTAATAAACTATGTGGCAGTGAAAGATGATCAATAAAAAGTGTTTCAGTGATTGGTGTAATACATTAACTGACATGGGATACATCTACAAGGTACTGCACAATACAAATACAAATAAAAACCCTGCAGTAACATGCAGCAGCAAAAGGTCAGAAGAGAAAGTCACATTTTTAAATTGAATTCCAAGCTAATTCAAATTGCACCCAGGGTACGGCCTATGTATTGAAGTTGTAGGAAACTTTTAAAGCCCAATGACACCGAGTGTTTGTTTTGTTTCGAATGAAAGATAATAGGTCTTGTCTTTCAGTCTGTTAGCCTAAAGAGGTAAACCAGAGTTGGACGAAGGGCTGGAACATTGCTTCTAGAATAGTAAAGACCTTACTATGCCTGCAAACAGCCATCTTGTTCAATACAATTATTAGAATTTGCTTAACAGAATCCATCCGCTCAGGCTTGATCTGGCGCATTAGGCTGCAAGTTAAAAATAAATGATAATAACTCAGAAAGCATGCTCTCACAACAATGCATTATTTCAATCTGGTTAGAGATTTGCTTTCCACTTGACTGATCATCTCATGTTATGGATCTGCACGGAAATTGAAAGCCCAGTGCTGTTTTCCTGAAAGCAGGATTAATTACCAGTAATTGAAACTAACATGAAGACTGCAATCTTCTGTAACAGCCTGCGCTCTACTCTGAAGGAATGCATGATTAGCCTACAAACCACCCTGGTGCACCCATTCCTTCCATTCTACTGTGCGAAACGAGAGTGACAGTTTATAATAGTGAAGGTGATCTTGTGTGCACAGCTAGTTAGTTCAAACTTAACCCCCCCCACCAACCACCACCCCATGCATTTGGACGTGACAGAAGGGGGTGCATTGTTTTTGTTCACAAAGACACACGTTTAGAGTTTGCCTTAGCACTTGCTCCTAGTCAGGACCCTATAAGTAACTAAACTAGCTTCTCTTTCACTCACTTCCTTTATAACGGCATTGCTGCGGGATAACATTTCACTTCTTGTCATTTCCTGTCACTCAGCAGCATCACACAGAGAGTAACCATTGAGGTGTCTGTGGCATGATGCAACACATGTGGCTAGTAGCTATAAAAACATTTTTCTCTTGGTGTCTTTTTACTACACTATAAACTAACTGGTGTTAGTTTATAGTGTAGTCCTAATGCTGTAGTCGATGCTGAAGAAAAGGGTGTTTATGGGGCTGACTGCAGCTGTTAAGTAGTTAATGATGACATAAACTGCTTCTAAAGCATTACATTCTAGTCCCAGCATGTGGTAAGGATCATTTTTGAACACACAGGGCTTGAATTTGAATCAATATCTGCCAACTCTAATCCATGTTGCAAAGTCCTCTGTGTCTCTGTGCTTATCCCCGGTTTTGTAATCGATACAATATTGTGCTGATAACACTATTTTCTAATTTATTAATAACATAACATTTAATTTTTGTTGTAAAAAATGTTTACTGATGAGTAACTGACGATAGAGAGATACTGTCGGAGTGGAGCAGGATTTATTTTGCATGGCTACAATACCTAATGGATGGACTGATAAAAGCAGAGGACATAAAAGTCAAGAAAGATATACAGTAAGAAGATTTTTACACGACCTGAGTGTGAAACACTTGCTGCAGGCCGAAATGGGAGTGGGGGTAGGGGGAACAATGCCTAGGCTCCATCTTGATGAGAAATAATAGATTGTAACAGGCAGACGAGGGCTAAGAGCCAAAGTAACACTTGTCTGTTATGCAGGGTACAGAAATGTAGATGTGCATTATCTTGGGAGTGGAGTGCTTTTAAAAACAAATCACCGTATTTCAATGTGAGCTGTTTCCAGCCTCTGCATAATTATCAAGCTTTCCCGCACAATTTATTTTCTGATTGTACAGAACATACATGGGAGATTGTCTTATTAATTGAAAACAACCAGGACCAAGTGGGGCATAGAGCATGCCAAAAATAAAATGGCAAATGTGGGGCAATTGGGTACATAAAGTACTGAATAAATAGAATAACGAATATGTTTTGCACAGGCATGTAATTAATGGCGCTTTGACTGTACAGTATTTACTAACACTAATATTGTGCTCTGCATCATGCATGATACTTGTTGGTAGGGTGGGTCTTGGAATGGGAATGAAAGCAAGACTTGTTCAGGAGAGATGAAACGTATTAAAAAATATGAACTTATTGGCAACAGACCTTGGTATACGCCTTGGCTTGAGCAGACTTGTTGGGTTACAGTGTAGTACCACCCAGGCTGGTTCAGTATGATAAGGCAACTGTGGATGAAATCTTGCAGTTTTTCTTGTTGTGAATAATATGTGTGACAGGTGAAGCAATCGATATAAAATAAAATGTTGTTTTTTTTTTAATGCAAAATGGTTGTTGAATGGATTAGTCACATAGAGAATCTCAGTGTTTACTTGTTTATTTATATCTTTATTTATTTAGCATGAACTGTGCACTGAAGGCTTTCAACTTTCCCTTCTGGAAATGAACCAGGTCTTCAGCGGGAAAAAAAAAAAATCAAAACACAAACTAACACTAAATAATGAAAAATAACATTTGAAGTGATTTTTCTTCTTCAAAACCTTAATACCATTGCAGTCCCTTAGGCTACCAGTTGTGCCTCCAGTTTCAATTCATAGATAATAAAATGGTTAAATAAATAATTTAATGAAAAATAATAATAATAATAATAACATTTTCTTTTAAGCATGATCTTTTTTTCTCATTTAATCTGCAGGGGTTGGGTTCATTCAGACACTATTTAATTGCCTTTAACGTTTTTAAGATAAAAAGTCAATCCGTGCCAAGCAGATTTTCTCATCTGTCCCAGGCAGAATTCTTTGCTGCTGGGCTACTGCTGCTTCGTGTCTGGATATGTGTAAGGTTTACCTCCTGACCACAGCAGAATCAGCAGCTTCACGTTTCTATCGCAACACCCACATGAAACCAGGGACATTGCTTACACAAGAATTACAGTTCTGTTAAGATACAGGCCTCTTACTGTTTTCTCAAATCAATGTACTGTATTTCGCTTTCCATAAACATGCCCAGGTATCATCTCACTTAACAGCACTGCACAGGGCCACGTACTCAGAAGAAGAGCGGTTAGAGAGAAATCCTGGGGTTGAGGGGTTTAATACAACATGCTTTGCTTCAAAAAGAAGGGCACAGCTTTTACAGTCCTGTAGAGGAATCTTTAATGAATGATTTCTGGCTTGTGCTGTCGGTGGGTGGGGATGAGTATGTAAGCAATAACATTTTGTTATAATACAGTATATTCGTAAGAATCTGCTTTCGTTTTTTTATATGGTACTGTGAAAAGAAAAACGTCACGGCCAAGGCTGGTGAACGGCAAGAAGGAGACTCAAGAAGAGTCAAGAAGCTGCAGTTTCAACACGCATGCACATGCTTATGAACGCAGATGAAAAGAAAAAGGCACAACGGCCAAAAAACAAATGGTTTACAGAAAAACAATACTATCAGGCTGGGCTATCGGCTTCACAGAACAGAACAGAACAGAACAGAACAGAACAGAACAGAACAGAACAGAACAGAACAGAACAGAACAGAACAGTGAACACACACCCAAACTCTCTTCACCAAACAAAGGATTTCTCCCCTTATACATGTGGCCATTCCCAAATTAGCACTCAATTTGGGAAATGGCCACACCTGTGATTGTTGGCGGGGGCAGATTTAACCCCATCCCTGCCAACCTTAATTCCCCCCCACACGCTTTACATTTGCAGGGCTTTCGTCCTGCCACAGGTTCCTACTGTAATTATGAAAACACTAGGCGTTCCTTAAACTGACCAAAAGACAAGATCAACAAAAAGAAGAAGTTACGTATATCTACTGCTGTGAGAAGACAGACCCTGAGCCCGGCTGACAGGAAAGGCATCTTAGTAATGCACAAGGGATGTGCTGATTCTCACATCAGTGTGCAGCTACTGAGTAAATAATACATTGATGTCAGAAGGGTGTGATTCTGATACATTGACTCACTCATTCAGTTCTGCACTGATAAATAATCAATGTTCAAACTGCATTACTGTAGAGCGAACTTGAACGACTGTATTAAGTGTTTTAATGGATTAAATATCGCTTCTTGCATGCATCAAAAGTGGGTTAAAAGACAGTGTACATCGCCCAGAGTTAGTCCAATATGTGGTGTACAGTATATGGTGAAAGATGGGCAAGGATGAATGGCTTTTTTGTACTGAGTCACAGGGACAGAAGAGTGAATTGCTAACTACAGTAATTATTAGGCAGGAAAAGGCACGTTTGAGTTAAGTGGGAGATAATTCAGTAAAATCCATTTACTGAATGACATTTGGGCACATAACCAGAGGCTCATTATTACTCTGTGACTTGTTTTTCACAATCTCCTCACAGTGAGTGTTTTCCTGTTTATACCACATAGTTTGGGGTGAAGCACAAGACACTGTCAGAAAAAAAAAAATCATCAAAGAAAAAGTCTACTGCTGGGTAGACCTGCTGGGTTACACGTGATAATAATGGTATACAGCCCCATGGAGTGCTAACTACTGTATTCTACTTTAAAGCAACTGGACACCTGAGGCTGTATTGTTGTTTTTAACTTATTTGCTATACTGGGTATCAAACAGTTAAACACAGTGATTGTTAGAGGTTCCTATGTGGGGTTACTGCTGATATTTTGTATATTTTCTATAGTAGCTTTGTGATGAGGTTTTACTGTTTATTAATTAATTTTATTGTAACAATGCATGTTTGATTAGGCTTTTAAATTAATTGTTTGCAGATGACACTGGCACTAAAACTGTTGGATTTACTTTCGTTTTTATTTTAAGGCAATTGTGTGTGTTTTTTTTAGGTAGTGAATGGAATAAACTGTGATGTAATGGCCTCATTTTATTTTGTTATATAAAATACAGTCCTATAACAAAGAGGCCTTTTTATTTCTTCTGCTTTTATTTTTTCTCTCTCTTTTATTTAGCAGAGACTGGTCCAGTGGATTGTTTCTTTCAGTGTGCCAGGCACAGAGGCAGACTCCAAGTGAGATTTCTGAGAGACACAGACAAGCCTATTGAATTATCCATTAATGGGTGACAGCGTATCAGTGCTTTTCAAGGACAGGCAAAAAAGCATGTTGATTGCTGGAGTGTGAGGCTTGGCATGTGTTCGTAATCTTTGTAATAACTAGAAACCTTATGATCACCACGGCGCCATATAAGAGGGTGTGTGTCAAACCAAGACTGTGGAAACACGGAGAAGAGCTAGATATCACTGAACCCAACTCTGGAGTCATACAACTGACATTGGAGTCATTGAGGCGCATTATTACAAGAGCCAAATGAGTTTACAAGTTGCACATCAAAACTCTGGCTGCAAAGCTGTTAAAGCCATATTAGGCGTTGCTTTGATCCTAATTAGACATACCTCAGGTTAATGGGACACAATGTACTGTACTGTAACACACTCTCAGATATCTCAGACATTCCTATTATAGCTGAAGTGGCCCTTTATCACTGTACACAGTGAGAAACCTCCCTCTTCTCGTGGATAATTGTGACAGGTTGGAACTGCGGGGTGGCTGAAGAGATTGTATTTGTTTTTATTTAGGAAGACATTTGACCCATTATCACAGTTCTATTCCTGTTACGAAACATATTTCCTGTAATGTGCCTGCAGTAAGTTGTGGGATTCTAATCATGTTAAACTGACTAACCCTGTTCCTGCTGGGTTGCGATGTACAGTATCACACTTTGCTGTGCTCATGGTAAACTTTCCAAAGGTTGAACAGCACCTTTCTGCTGAAATGCTTGTTCTTTGTTCATATTACACGTTGTAATGAATTGGCATCTCAGGCCATTGCATTGAATGGAAAGGCAAGGGCAGGACGTGAACCGCCAGTCGTCCGGTTTGAACACAAACGTGTTACCATTCAACTAAAGAGCAAGCTCTGTCGTCGAGAGCCAAGTATGAGACTTATACTGCTGATGTCACTATTATTAACTGGTCACCCGCTAGGAGGAGATTCATTTCAGGTATTTCTCACAGTGAACATAATCAAATTCATTCTTGGGTCTGCAGCCAAAACAGTAGATCTCAGATCTTGGAAGCTAAGCAGAGCTTGGCTTCTTGTGTACTCGTGTGTAGTGTCGGCGACTCAGTGGGGTGAAGAACTCATTTATTTATTTTTGTACGTGTGTTCCGTCTACTAAGAATTATACAGATTTTACATTCCTGTGATGTGTGAAACAAACAGGTGCCCAGGGCTGTCAGCAGCATTTAACCCTCCAGAACAGTATTTTGGCAGAATTCTGCTGAAATGCTTTAGCCTCTGTATAGTTGAGGTCCGGTGGTTCTGTTCAGAACCACTGAGCCAGGGTGTTCATGTAAAGCACATTGAGCAGCTTGCAGTAAGTGGTTCCCATGTGCTTTAAGATACTGCCAGACTCGTCAGGTGACTGACCAGTAGGAGACCCTGAGGCATCCAGCCCACAGAAGCACAAAGGCCAACGCAGAGCTGGCTGTGAGCTCATAGACAAGATAACTGAGCATGAGCAGGACTGGAACAAGCAAGCACCTGATTGTACTGTATGGCTCACCCAGCACTCCACTGCAATGGATACAGCACATCTGATGAGACACACTGGATGCTTCAAATGTGCCACTCTCATTGATCTCCCCTTGGAGAATCTACAGCTGTAGTGGGGATGGGGAAATAACATTCATTTTTGCTGTGATTCGAATGGTGGGAAACAGTTATCACTGTGAAATGAGCTAAGGGCTCCATATAAGGTTACATCTTTTAAGATTCATAGTACAGTACTGTAGTTTGAGAGCACTTTTCATCAGACTGGTTATGTACTTATTTATATGCAGCAATAAAACAACAGTACTGTCTATGAATTATGTACATTAATTTAGTTTCTCCTTTATTACATGATAACAGATATTGTATATACTTTTTCACTAAGACCATTATGGTGTTTGGTTACTAATAGCAATACAAGATTGTACTGTTAAATTTCACTTCCTCATAAGTTTTAGAAATATATGCATGTACATATTTTTTGTTTCATAACAGCAGTTATACACAGAATGCATTGGCCAACAATTGACTGCATTTGTCAATTCTTTCCCCAGGATTTCTACAGCTGAGAATCTCATTTCTAGTGGTCTCCTAATCCTACTCTTTTTATTGAAGTAATGTGAGTTGCTCAAGGCCACACAGTGAACCAATGACTTTGAGAAAGATCCGTTCAAGGCTTGTTGTTTTTAGACCTTTGTTCTAACAACTAGATAAAGCCACCTTTCTACCCCTTTGAATAAGGGAATTAGAATGATATTTTAATGATATGTTAAGGGACTAGTATTTGTTTTTATGAAAGACAAGGGATTACTAACAACTGGCCTCAATGCAAACAAGGACAGTTACCATAGACAATGATTCATGTTCGTACTCCACACAGCTATTCAGAGCAAATGTGGGTTGGAGTTGAAAAACAATTATAAATAACATGCAATAAATTAGGCACTTAGCCCTGCTGTTTAATGCTTTTTTGAGTGTAAATTGTAGAGTATGTTTGCAAGCTGCTGCTAAGCAATGCAAAGTACTACTCTTATCATTTTGTCTGACACACGATGCTGTGCACAACAGTTTCATTGTTTTACAATTGCATTGGATTTGTCTTTAATATATTTTTAAATGTCCCAAAAAAGGAGTGAGATTTTATTGCGATAACATGCCTACATCTCTATAACTGATGAAGCAAACAGCCGTGCAGATATACACCTCTCAGTATCACTGTATCACTGAGACAATCTTCAACCACATCTAAACCAGGATGGAAATGGAATCTGCACAGTGAAGTAAGACCTTTAGAAACCAGCATTTTAAATTCAAATTTGACAGAAAAAACTGGTGTTTTATTACTGTAATGATAGTAAAAAAATTGAAATAACAAAATCAATTTTGGCCATTGTCTTTTCTGCCATAACTGTTATTAATCATGGTCATTTATCACCCCAGTAACACTAAATACAAATAGCGGTTCCAATTGTATTCTCATTAAGGAGACAGTGTGAGACAATTTCTTACAATTCTACTCTATTGTCACCATTGTCAAGTGACAGCCTATTGCAAATATATGAAAACGAATGAGCATTTTTAGTAAAATACCACTGTTGTGGATCTTAGCTGAAATATCTGTCTCCAACGGCTGTATTCTTCAATGTTATATTTACAATGTAGGCAAGATGTATTCTCAAGCCCAAAGGCCCTATAATCACCTCTGTCACTGCACAGTTGTGGAGTGAGCCCTTGGTAATTAATTGAATCAAGCTGTTTGACATTAGTCACAAACACAGCAACCACAGCTGAAAGCTTCATTTCCTTTGTAATAAGATTTCTACTTCCTTAACAGGCATCCCAGTTTACTTCCTGTCTGTTCAATAGATGACTCTGAGACATCAGTCAACAGCAGTGTGCAGGAACACTGAAGTCAAGAATAATTACAATTTCATATAAGGCATCTACTTATTAAATAAACCAAAAGCTTTGCATGACAGCGGTGAACGTGAAGCAAGATGTTATTCCACGCTGCCATCATGTTGACTCCTTTGCCCTGCTTTCCAGGATGTAAATGATATATACAGCGATGCCATTTCATATTCTAAGAAGGGCTGGATCTTTCTTACAGTAGGGTAAAACAGTGTTGATGTCTTCGGTGGCTTGTTAATAATGTGACAAGGCAGGCACTGTACATTGTAAGTGCTGTTCACTTTAAAACTACAAAACCCAATACAACAAGCATGGTGAGGCTTTAGTTTTTTATACAACCTCTAATCATGCCGTATTTCTTTCATAACATTATAACTTGTATGTTGTACATTAATAGTACACAGCACTCCTTACATTGGCTACCAGTGAGTTACCTAACCCTAACCCTAACCCCAACCCAGTACTAACTCTGTATATTTCTATTTGTTCTTTGAGAGCAGAAAATACAATTAGTTCCAAAAAATTGTCTTAAATCAACTGGAGTTAGAGCTTTTTGCTGTTGTGCGCTTCGTTTATAGAACTCAGTTTCGGTTGACATTAGGCAGGTTGAATCATTGGATTGTTTTAAGTCTAAATTAAAAACATACTTTTTTTTTAATGTGCTTTTATATAATTGGTTGTAGCTGGAGTGTATTGTACATATAAGCTCTCTTGTTTTGTTTTTAATTTTGTCCAGCGCTCTGGGATGCCATGGTGTGAAGGGCACAATATAAAAAATGTTTTCTATTGTATTTTATTATTTTTTTACTGTACATTAATTACAGAGATTTGTGTTTAGTTGCATTGAGCTGGAATAGCTTTGCACACAAGTAAAGGCTCAGCATATTGTATACTCTTAAATGTCAACTAGAATCTAGTTTACAGTGTATTTTATTTAAGTCACTGATACATTTGTACAAGGATGGCATGATGTCTTCAGCAAAACGTAAAATATCTGAGTCAAACTAATCGAATCAAGTTGTCAGTCATATTTGAATGATTGACTGTGAATTGGCAAAACCTGTTTACAGTGTGAATTTCAAAATCGATTGCTTGCAATGGAAAACGAGAGAACCAGAAAGCAAGCGGTGCTACTGCATTGCAGAGGATCCTGATCTCATACGTAGGTTTCTGTAAAAAAAAAAAAGAACAAAGTAAAGCAGATGGAATTAAAAGTGAAAATGCAGTGTTACTGTATTACTTGTGTGCTGCACACTTAGGCCTGCATTTCCAATTACTGCCTGAAAATCGTATTCCTTACAGCGTGCCTTCACACTGAAAAGACATATTGTCTAAGGAGTATACATCTGATATTATTTCTAATGAAATGCAGTATGATACAATTAGAAGCTTTGGCATGTGGTGACAAGGGCTTCTCAGAGTTCACAGTGATGACAGTTTATACAACGCTATCTTCACAGCGTTATCTAAAGAGTATACAAACAGTGTTACAGGTATTTCATTATTTAATTTTTGATTGTACACTGCTGTGGGGTGAAATACTGTTATTGTTTGGGGTGTATTGTAGTAGAATTCTGGTCAAGCATTTTGAAATTATTGTAATACAGCTGGTAAATTGAGCAGCTCTATTTGAGTTAATAGTGAATGAATCCACACCTGAACAAAACTGTAACACGTACATTCTCTTGGGGTCATGCTTACTACACATGGGATTAAATTGTACATTACATCATATAAAAACTGCAGTCAGAAAAGGAGAATGAAATACATAGGCTAGTCTCTCAATACCAGGGTAGTTTTAAACAACTCAGTCCCAGGTTACATTAGTAATGTGATACTGTCATCATGGGCTCAGAGGCTTTGTCTGGTCTCAGATATCCTTTTGTGAAGTAACTCAGTGACAGCCTACTAATTCGAATGATGGTCATGTTAACCTTGTTTGGATCTGGATAGTGCCTGGTATTACTTCTAACCCTCCAAGCCAAGTCTTGTATAAACAATGATGTTAGTCAGATGCATTTATGGTAATATGTCTGACTCCTTAGAGTACATGCATTATGGGATCCAGTTTGTTTGCCTGTAGATCAAGAGTACATTACAGTTCAGGTTTGCTTTGGAATTACCACACTCAGCTGAAATCATTGTTTTATGTTACAGTTATTAAGTGAGAAGATAAGTGGAGCCGAAGGAACGAAACTAGATGAAGACTTCATGGAAATGGAAAGGGTAAGCTCTCTTACTGTACCGGAATGCAAAGTGTGTTTCCCTTCCATACAGTAGGTGGCGCTGTCCGTCAGGAACGCATTCGTTTTTAGTTACGCACAAAATAATGAATGGATGAACTTCTTTTAATGATGCTTGACTTTCTGCATTCCAGAAAATTGATGTCACAAACAAATCCGTCTTTGAACTTGTGTCTAAAACCACAGAATACCTTCAACCAAATCCAGGTACTTTTTTAAGTTTATGAAAATAAAAGTTTCACTTCAGTAATGCCCTCTTATTCGGCTCTATTGTAATGACTGCATGCAGGCTAAAGTGCTACTATCATTAGCTTGATGCCTGTTTGCATATCATTTACAACTCTGCTGCTTTGTACACTGTATTTGTAAGTAATACAAGGCTAATTGTAGTGTCACTCACCATTAAATGAATTGCTGGCTAGGCTAATCAACTGCCTTTCTAGGCAAGAGTTTTGACAAAAGTTATGAGTCAATTAAGAGTGCCTGTTTTCTTCCTCGTGAATTTCAATGATGTCGCAGCATACAGAGCCAAGCTTGGTATGCTGAACACAGTGTCTAAAATCAGAGGCCAGGTCAAAACGACAGGTTACCCCCAGACGGAAGGCCTGCTGGGAGACTGCATGCTGCGATATGGAAGGGAGCTGGGAGAGGAGTCCAACTTTGGTGAGTCTGTCAGTGCAGTGCATCCAAGACTGTTTGTGTTTAAACGTCGGAGAGAATTTAATGAATTTTGGATTTGGTTTTATACCTTATGGAAGTCGGGAGATTCCTGACATGTTGATTAACATGTAGTTTACTTTGTTCTAATGTAACTAACTATTAAAGGTGATACTGACAGCAAGTAAAGTACTGTAGACGTGAGCACTCGAAAACTGATTTGAAATCTAGCAACCTCAACACAAACAAATAAATAAATACAAATGTATTTTGTAATAGACTGAAATTGAAGGTATGGCAATTGTAACCTACAATGTCTATACACTCCCATCAGCTTAGATGTTTTGACTTACTGTCATGCTCATCAGTTGACACATATGGTTTATGGAACAATACCGACCCCTAGTGGACAGACATGGGAATACACAGTTGTGTGTTTAGGCAGTTACTTCCCTTTACATGATTCTTAGAGCAGGTTAGTCAATAACTGAATGTAACATGTTCGATTTCTCAGTTGACTGAAGTTGCCTGTCTTTCAAGAGCTGTCTCAAAACTCTGGATTGAAATCTTTCTAGGAAATGGTTTGGTCGATATTGGTGAAGCTATGAAACAAATGGCTGAGGTGAAAGATTCCCTGGATATCAGTGTTAAACAGAACTTTATTGATCCACTACAAACACTACAGGAAAAAGACTTAAAAGAGATTGTGGTAAGATTTCCCACCTGTAAATTCATTTTGCCTGCTTCGATAAGTTGTTTAAGATCAACCTAGTTAGATGTAACTTGACATTATGTTCTACTAAGAAGCACAGTACAAAATGGACTGAAAATAAAGTGACTGAATTAGCACATGGCCTGGGATCACATAAATATCAATAGTTCTCCACATGTGTTGCCTTTAATGCATGAGTTAATATTTTCCCCAGTGTAGCTATAAAGTGATTTGATCCTAAGATACAGGTAGACCTATTGGCATGTGGTTCTCGAGAGTTGATTTCTTCAATCCCTGGAGACTGCAGTTCACCTACCGTATCCCTACAGCCTGTGTTTCTGAATAATACCACTTGAATATAAATTGGCTGTTTCATATTTTGTTCTGAAAACGATCAACTGCGACAACGCAGTTTGCTATGGCAGTGTGTATAAGTGCGCATTACACAGTACAATTTCAAATGTTGATTACAACTTTCATGTTTCATATTGTTTTGCAGCACCACTTAAAAAAGCTTGAAGGTCGACGGTTAGATTATGATTACAAAAAGAAACGTCAAGGTAAGATACCAGACGAAGACATCAAGCAAGCTGTAGAAAAATTCGAAGAGTCCAAAGAGCTGGCTGAAAGAAGTATGTTCAACTTTTTAGAAAATGACGTAAGTGTTCAAGCAGAGTAAATTTCTGAACTGTCATATATAACATGCCAAAGACAGCAAGGTGACTTCAGACATGTGTTTAAAGACGTTTTATAAATAGCAATAAGACGTTTAGGAGTGTGACAGTGTAATCATAATAAAAAATGAATTGTAAGGTGTTATTTTTCATATTTGTACAGCTACAGAACCCTGTAAAAAACCTGCATCTACACTGTCGCTTTTATCTTCCAAAACCAGTTGATGCTGGCAGTGGTACCTGAGTGTGCATCTCAGTTGGCTTGTCCTGATAAATAACTTCTGAAATGTATAAACATGATGTTGACATGGTTTGTTTCCATTCAGGTAGAGCAGGTGAGTCAGTTGGCAGCTTTAATTGAGGCAGCACTAGACTATCATAAACAGTCTTCAGAGATTTTGGAAGAACTTAACAGTAAATTACAAAGCAGGTAAGATCACCAATACGCTACTTAATGTCTGTATTCATGCATGATAGACGAGGTTACTTTTAAATTGTATAAACATACTAGGATGAGAAAATGTTATTTTGTATAGATTTTTTTTACTGTGTTCTTCTGAGTGCTTTATCACGCTTGTCTTGTTTCACAGAATAACGACAGCCAGTAATCGTCCTAAACAGGAGTTCAAGCCAAAGTCCATTATGACAAGCTTGGAAACGATTGACAACCAGCAACACAATGGCTTGTCATACAGCTCTTCTTTCAAATCCTCAGGTATTGCGCCTGACATGGTTCTCAAAGGTAAAACAGTTAAGAGTAGAACGATTTTAAATGAAAACACTGACCAAAGTGGAAGTATTTGGGCGTGTTCTGTAAAAGGGAGTTTTAGGTCAGTCACACCTTCTGCTGTAAGTACCCCTTACTGAACTGAAGAACACCATTTAAAATTGAATAAAAAAAAAAGGGTTCCGGAAATAATCACACTGGGGATTATGTTACGTCTCTGATTAGATTTCCTGATATGAGAATACAAGTTTGATTTGTTAAGTTAAACCAGGTTGCTTGTGGATTGAAAGAACAAGCAGCGCTGCAGATGAAATTTGTGTTTTTTCTCCTTGGGAGGTTCATAGGTTAGGTGTGGAGAGATAGGATTTAAAGCAAGCACAGAAGATGTTTCAGGAGTCCTACGAGTCACGAATTGTTATCAGACAATAACAACATACGGAAGTCTAAAAACTCTGTAAATTAGCCTTAGAAGTCACAGTAATCCTGCAGATTTTTTTTTTCATGCATTGCAAAATGTACTATAGTGTTAGTTCCATAAGATCGGAAAAAACACAGTGCATTTCTAACCCAAGTGCTTACAATTGAATGTATTTATAATGTATTGCAGATGTCCAGATAAATCCCACTGCTAATGGAAAAAGTAGGTATCACAGCTAAACTGGTATTATTATCAGCAGGGAAACCCCTTTTCAGTTTGTACTAACATGGCTTTAAAGCTGCAGGCTGAGTGTTCACATGCTCCAATGCATTTCACAGCTCCCTGCTTCTGCCAGTTCCTATTTTTCTTTCTGCTAAATGTATCTTCCTCTCTATCCGTGGCTCTGCTAACTGGTTTTTGTGCTCTCCTATATTGCTAGGCTGTTTGTTACTAAGATCCAAAGAGATTGTCTACACCTGTCCAGCGTTCTACTATAATGACACATTTCATGATGAAGAGCTTATACTGTAACAATGCATGCATTATTCTGCCTCACTGTGTATTCATAAAGAATTTGCACACTGAAATATAAAACAATAAATGTGTCATATGAATGAATACAGTGTTCTACCTAGTCTCCCCATTCTTTCTTTTTCTGTCAGTGCTGCACTGAAGCATACTGTGTTTAGTTTCAGTGTTTTAACAGTTGTTTACAAAACAGTTGGTTAGCTTAAACTGCTGTCTACCATCCCTGACTAAAGGCAGTGGTTTTGAAATTGACTGTAAGCTTAAAAGGATGTAGACTTAAAGAGACTTAAAGGTTCTGAAAATATAGCGTTCCACGTCCCCACGTGTTGCTACAACTGTTTAAATAACATACCTCTAATTTTTCTTTTCATTGTTAACATCCTGACAACTTTTTACACTTTATAACATTAAAGTCTGTTTCAAAGCTATTTTCAAAATGTCCGCTCTAGTGCACTGATAGTGTCAGGATTATTGCCCACATTGTCAAACAGGTAACATGGCAATAACAATGCTGTGGCACGGAACAGAAAAGCCAGAGCACTTGTTATGTTTTTTGTTATGCACTACAGCAGACATTTTGAAAAGAGCATTGAAACAGACTTTAAAGTTGTCAGGATGTTAACAATGAAAAGAAAAATGACAGTTTCAGTTGTAGCAACATGTGGGGATGTATAATGCTATATTTTTCAGAACCCCACTACTTACTCTTTAAGCTGTTAATTAAAAGCACCCCCTTCATTCCCAGGACGGTGTTTGTTCCCATTTGTTGGACACATGGAATTAGGCAATTAGAGGTAGCACAGATTTCTAAAAGGCAAGAACTGAAGTTTTCTTTAATTTCATTCCCATTTGACTTTTCCATTAAGGGTTGCAGAGAGTGCCCTCTTGTGGTAAAACAAGGCTATTTCTAGTTGTCTCTTTCCGGTTCCAAGGGACTGATCAGATCTTTAGTGACATAATCAGTGTTCTTTTTTTTATTACTTTGCTTTATGTCCAGTGTTGCCAGTTTTTCAGATTCTTCCCTCGAAGTAATTCATTCTTTCTCAGTGTGTTAGAAGAAAAGGTTGGGGGGCTGTATTTTCAATAGCAGTGATTGTGTGCAGGAGAATGGATTCGGTTTAGAATCAAGTCAAGCGAGAAATGAAGTCAAGGGAAGCTGTGAGTGTTTACAGGATTAAACCTTCCTATGCTGATATTTTTCTGCAGGATCGTCGGTTCACTTGGACCAGCCTTGCTGTCGGTCACTTTATGATTTCGAGCCTGAAAACGAAGGAGAGCTTGGATTCAAGGAAGGGGACATCATCACTTTAACCAACCAGATTGATGAAAACTGGTATGAGGGCATGATACACGGGGAATCTGGCTTCTTCCCAATCAGCTATGTGGAAGTGATAGTGCCTTTGCCCCAATAAGAGCCAGCGTTCAAGATTTCTATCAGAACTGTGGACGTAATCTCATAGCTCTAGAATTCAAAAGACATTTCATCAACGTTGCATTCTGTGAAAGCCCTGCATTTTGTCAACTGGCATACCTTTATATAGGTCTTATTCCTCGAGTATTTATTTTGTACATATTTCATTTGTATTGAACATGTTTGACTTTTTATTGGCTATATCAAATGCTGTTGTGCTATTTGGTTGCCTTGAAAACTTTTTGAAATGTATTTTTTTCTTCTAATTGTATTCTATGTAATCGGTTGATATTTTCAGTTAATGGCAGTGCATTTTTGCTACAATGTGAACTAGTTTGCCTGCAGTGGTCTTAAGTGTTTCTGAAACACACGTTTAAACTGTAAGTATTAACTAACTGTAATTCTATGAATGACTGTCCTCACTGTGTCATTTATGTTTACATGGTATAACTTATTGTGATACAAGAGAAGAATCATAATGCATATTACCAGTTCTGTATTGAATAGGGGTAACCCTCACTTGCACTCACCAGGTGTTTTGTATACACTTTATATTGCACTAAATGTACACTCTTCTACACACAAATTATTCTTTTTTTTACCATTGCACTTTCTATCTTCTGTCGAATAAATAAAAGAAACATGAATGATGTGAATAAGTGACCATTTATATAAATAAAATGTATACTGTATGTATAAAATGTGACCATTTAATTTAAGTGTATACATTGCATTGCTTATGTCTACTCGTGTGGACCATGGTCTAGAATATGGACCCCCTCTCCTCCTCATAAAAAGCCTTGCTGGGCCAAATTACCTTTTTGTTGTTCTTCAATGCATTCTCTTTTTATTTAATGACTATGGCCTGAATAAAATAAAAATCACACGCGTAGCAGCTCAATAATGCCATTAATATATATATATATATATATATATATATATATATATATATATATATATATATATATTGTTAATAAATCACAAGAAAATATTGAACGGTCTTGGAATAAATATCAACGTATCAACGTCCTTAAAAATATTTATTAAAAACTTTAATATTTTGTAATTTGTAATCATTTTCTGCACATTTCTCGTGAGCGCTGGAATCTCTACATACAGTTGAAATTCACACAGGAATAAAATAATTTCGTACAGGAAAACTTGCAGGTTTTTCAATGCTACAGCTTTGGCAAACTGACTCATTTGATATATTACATCTTGATATGTTAATTAGCAGCCACAACACCAGTTTGGTTATTTACTTCATACAGATATGCATTGTTTTGATCCAAAGATCTGAAAGACTAAAGCAGCAACACCTGTTAACTTGGTTGGTGCCATGTCGAGCATAAGCACTTGTACTTGATGTTAGTAGTATGCTTGTGTGAAAAACAGTTACATTAAGACGTTTTTATGTACTCAATTTTGTAAAGTAGTGAGCATGTTCAGGATTGGTTTTCATATCCAGACTTCTAAGTTCTTCTGTTTCGAGCTTCTGTTTTTCCCTGTCTTGGTCTTTAAGGACAGAGCTCTAAGATTGTCTTGCGTCTGTATTTCTGAGTAAGGCAACGACACACTCACTGTTCCCTGGCTTACAGGAGAGCCGTGTCCAACGCAGGTCCATGGCTGGTTGTTTTCTTCCATGAGTTCTAAGGTTGGAAGTGAGGTGGTGCTTGTGACCTCCCTGAATGTGAGAGAAATGACAGAATTTTCATCTTGGCTTTCTATTTCCTGATAGCCAGCCTGTGACACCTCCTGTTTGAGTAAAGATTCCTTGATCTTCTTCCACCCCAAGTGATTCAGCTCCATAAGGTTTAGGCAGATGCAGGAGACCCCGACAGAAAACATGAAAATCAGGAAAATGGTCTTCTCGGTGGGCCGAGAAACATAGCAGTCAACTGTCTGGGTGCACGGAAATGCTGTGCATGCGAAATGGGAAGGAACCTGGAAACCGAAAAGAACCCATTGAGCAAAAACAAAGCCCATTTCCAATGCTGCACGGAAGCACACATGAAAGACATAATATTTTAAAAGGCTCCCAGTCTTTTTACTGCCTTCTCTGAAACCTTTTGATCGTGCTCTTTTAATGCTATTACTTTTTTTATTTACATGGAAATCAGTCCTTTCAATGACTTCTGCAGAGCTGTGTCCTGGATGTCTCTCAGATTCGCAGGAAAAATGATTTCCTCCTCCGGGCTGTTTTGACAGGTTATGCCAAGTGTAAATTATAAAGCACAGGGAAGGCGTGGATACCATTATAATCTGGAACACCCAAAAACGAGGCTGCGAAATAGGGGCGAAAGAATCATAGCAGAGATTGGAGCATCCTGGCTGTATGGTGTTGCAAACAAACATCTCTTGCTCATCTGTGTAAACATCTTCTGTAGCCACAGCCACAATCAGTAGACGAAAAACAACCATGACAGTAAGCCATAGCCTCCCGATCATAGTTGAGTGCTGATGAACTGCATCAAGCAGCCGTTTCAGCAGCGTCCACTCCGCCATGTCTCTGCGCAGAACTTTCTTCAAGTACACAACTTGAAATAGATTCACTTTGGCCCCGGCAATGCTATGGACAGCAGTTTTCATGTTACAGCTCTGACACAGGAACTGTGATGCCATCACTATTCCAAGCCATCCCTTTTGCCTTCAGAGATAAATCTACACTGCCGCAAAACACTTGACACAAGTCACATGGTAAGCACTCTCGTCTTCAGACTCCATCAAAAACAATTCAAGAGACCTCTCTCTTCCTACTTTAGAGCACGCATGATAATGCCTGGAGATAAAATTCTTTATAGATGACACTGTTAGAAGATGTAAAGGCTTTGCCTTTAAAAGGGGAGGCATCTGTAAGTCTTTCTCGTGTAATGAAATTGACTGTTGTTTCATTCACTGCTACATTAAACATACAGCAAGAAATATAAAACATATGAACTTGGTACCCACTTTGGGTTGTCTATCAGAAAAGCCCTGGAAACCCTTGCTTGTAAAATTACAGAACCAAGACAGTCATAATGCCAAAGTTCCAGTTACATTTCTGCCCAAGAGTGTAAAAAGAAGGAAACATGAAAAGAATTACTATTTGTACTGTGTACTAATCAAATGGTTATAGTAACATATGAAATACAAATCGTATGTTACTATAACTTTTAAATAAATACTTGTTGCATTCTGATGTAGAACATGTCATAGTGCTTTGCTCATTGCTTTAAAATGGACACTTAGGTTATCTACCCCAGTTGGTGCCATGATGTGATTTATAAACTTTACTCTATGGGTTGTGCGTCTCAGCTCCCTCTGCATACCAACAATTAGATCTGATTATGTCTGCATGTCCTTTGTCTTCTCAGCAATCACAGTCCTGGAACGTATTTCGCCAAAACGTATTTCTTTTATTGTTACTGAATACTGGTTGCTTTGGTGTATGTTTGTTTGTTGTTTAGATGCTGTCAAAGTAACACATACACTCTCAGACTCCTTGCTGTCTGTCCGTACTTTGACAGATGCCTTAACTGCATTGTGAGGATTTCCTCCAACACAAAATTCTGAAAGTGCATTTGCACAGCATCAGAAACAAGATCATCCGCTATCCCAAAATGTCAAAAGACTTCAGATAAAACAATTGCACTTCGCTACTTCAAAAAGCTTAACTCTTGACAGCCAGAATGCAAGCCAAATACACTGGCCTGACCCCTTTTAAGGGCACTGATGGGCAAACCACTAAACCATAGCTAAATATATTATCAATGCTTCGGAGACACTGTTTTGAGAGACTCTTTGGACTTTAAAGCAGTCAGACAACAGGACCAGTTCTGTCAGCTTACAAAATAAAAAAGACAGAACGTTTATCTGATATGCAGAAAGCTGCTCGCTTGCCAGCTGAATAAGCTTCAATCTCTTTCCTTTCGTACACCACAAGTAGCCCTAATGGTAAATTACTTGCCATGACTAAAGATCTTACAGATGCCCTTTTACCTCTTTTGATTCCTCATGCCCGTCAGATTAAGGCCCTGAGGTGCTATAGATTTCTCCAGTCTAACTGCCCAGACAAAGGAGAGCAAGACTTTCTCTGTTTCTATTGCTCAGAGGCTTCCAGGAAGATTTCCCCCTCAGCAGGGATTCTTTCTTAGTGAACTAACCTTCAGGCTGTGTAAAATAAAAAAAATAAAAAGCAGCCATAGACACAGGGGTCTGTTTTAATGATCTAACATCATCCCCTTGGGGGGGACGGCACCAGCACTATTGGTTATTAGAGTTGGAATGGTAGGATTTAGATCCACCACTTTTAAAACTCTTCAAATAAATCTAACAGTCTGCTATATGTTACAATGCTGTTGCTCTTGTGCAAAGCACCTTAAAATAATGGTCCACTATAGAACTGTCGCTGGAAACAACTTCAATACAGGCAGCAGGCATTATGCACATATGAAAATCTTACTAGCTGTCTACTTCTTAACTTGTTAAGCACATATACTAATGTGAAAGGTCACGTGGCTCTTGATGTGAGCTATGTGTGCCTGTGGCGCTGAGCCCTTTGGAGTAGATAAGGTGGTTTCATTGAAGCTCATTATCAGTCTGTTCCTGGGAAGTCTGCTCTACATGACCTGGCCCGGGATTCAGAGGAGCCTGGAACTGGGAATAGAGGAAGTTCTTTTGGAGTTTGTTTTATCTGTATGTTAATCTGCAGAGTCTGGGCTCTTTATAATAAATCCCAAAGTGTCTAAGGAATTATTCACCCTCTCTGTCTCCCTGCTCATGATGGAATTTACAATGATACCCATTCCCCCATTTATTTGGAGCTGCTTGTGAATGAATAGCAGATAGGATTAGTACAAATGCAACAAAACCACATACAAAAACAGAATGCTAATAGCAGGTTATAGGGGGGCAGGAGGCTTCCTATAGTTTACATTCCCTGCACTATTTCTCTCTATTAAATTGAATTGAGAGAATACCTCTTATATGGTTTTTATTTAATGACACAGTCTCTAAGTAAATGGCTCCTGTGTACTCAGCATATTGCATGATCAGGGAAGGGCTTTCATTGTTGGTACAAAAGCTGACCTTGGGAGACAAATTCCCGCCACCACAGACCTTCTGCCATTGAATTTAATGAACAAAATTCAACTAGAAGTGAAAGCCGTGCAACTGAAATTCAAGAAATCTGAAATACAGTCTGTATTCTTTATCTACAAAAACTTCAGTGCTGAACCCAGTGGTGAATGTCACTACAATTTACTGCAAAAGTAATCTGAGTGGTTTTGTAAAATTCGTGTTCTTTCCAGTAGTTGTGGCACCTTGCCCTTGAAAGTAATAAATCCGATTACTGATAGTTTTCAGCTTTCAGTAACAGGTGGGCAATAGCACTTGGTATTACACTTCACTATTGTCAGTGTGTACAGCTAATAAAGAAATACAATCCTAAACAGTTTTTGCTTTAAAGATTTCTGCATTGAAATTTAAACGTTGAAAATTAAGTATAGCATGCATTAGAATGCAACCTAGTCCTAGTCCTAGAACTTAGAAAGGGTACTCTAATTCAATATCCATAGTATGATACCAAAGGCACTTTGGCATTGTTATATATATATATATATATATATATATATATATATATATATATATATATATATATATATATATATATATATATATATATATATATGAATTATTAGTTTTAATTGTTAAGGCTTTTATAAATGGAGAATCCAGTTCTTATCAGTTTTGTCATATTTTTAGTATCAGCAGATGTTATTAATGTCAGACAGAGTTGTTCTGTTCTTTCTGTGTACAGTACAGTACAGTATATATGCACTTTAACACTGTTTCTGCCATGACAGCTTCTGGTATTATAAATACAGTATATACAGCAATCAAAATAAAAAACTAAAGAACGATAATATATCTCCAATGTCAGGCGAGGTGGAATAAAAAAAGGTGGAGATTTTAGAAACTGACTAGCCACTCCAGTCAGTCTCGGAATAAGATCCGTCAACCTGTAATAATAGCCACAAATTACCATAACGTCTGGCAAACTGAGATCCTGCAATAGCAACGTCTAACTGGATTATTGTGCTTTAGACAGTAGGTGCCCTTGGTGTAATTTGCAGTGATGTGAAAAGGATTTCCATTTGTCTTGTCTGTGCCTACTTTGCAAACTAATCCTCCTCTATTCTCACACCGACCTTGAGCCGCTCGCTAATCTTTAGTGTGAGCACAGACAGAAAGAGTCTGCTGAGTGTGCCTTCTGAAACAAGCCCTTATTACTGTATGAGGAGGACTCCACTTTTTCTGGGGCTTTTGCGGATCATTTTTTTAACCATGGCTATACAACCTTCCTGCAGTCGTCTTTATGGTAAGGTTTTAAATAAACTTTTATGTGCACGCTGTTTTGCCCTAATTTGCTTACGATTGTAAGTCTCCCTGGATAAGGGCGTCTGCTAAGAAATAAATAATAATAATAATAATAATAATAATAATAATAATAATAATAATAATAATAGTCACATTTTCATCTCAAGCATAGTACATATTTTTAGAACTGGACTGTATTTTTTTTTAAACCATCTAATAAGGATATTTATTTACTTACTAAAATTTAAAGTTATTTTAATGCACGTTGTTTAATAGTTGCTGGGTTTAAAATATTTTAATTCAACTGTGATGATCTAGAGGACAGACACATTTGGAAAACTGGATTTGGGTAGAAATAACTAAGCTGTTTCAATATGTCATTCATTTTTCAGTTCTTTATTCCTGCATGTAGTATGGTAATTTATTAGAATTTTGCAAAGTAACCTATTATTTTGCCTATTATATTCACTTATTTCTCATACAATTGTTTTTATGCTTCTATTGTGCTAATACAGCACAGTATACAGTACTCAATATACATTGCATTTTGTCAATTTTAGTATGTATTTATATTTGCTTTAAGTAACACATTTTTAAATATGTGTTGTTATACCACTGTGTGTGTAAAAAGAGGCCTGTCATTCAGTTTCTATCTAAAGTATACATCTTTACAGTGAAGTGACAGAGAAGTTATCATCCCTAACAATTCAAAGAGCTGATGTGAAACTAAATGAAACAGGTAGTTGAGTAGACTGGTGTTTCAGTGCATGTTTTTAATCAGTGTTGTAGGTGTGATGGGGAGTTTATTTTGTGTAAAGCCTGGTTCAGCATGGTTTTCTCTTCCGTGCTGGTTTATATGTTAGAGATGTGTTATTCTGAGGTGTCACAGCAGGGTAATTCACTAGTTCACTTGACTGCCCTGTCTTTCATCTCTGGAGGCCCGGAACTCAACCCAGCTTGGGTTACAAGTGAAATGAGTTTGATGGACTCAGCCAAGCCTGCAGTGGGCCTGCAGTGTCACACCATCAACAAACAACATGGCACACTAGTGTGTCTTTAAGCAAGCCAAAACCTGCGACAGCAAGACCGGCAGCGTAAAATGTACAGCACACATACTCTTAACCTAAAAATACGACAGCTCTACCAAGTGACATTAATCACCAGGATAAAAAGATTACAAAATGAATCGTTTCCATGGATATCAATGGCCAGCAACCAAGCTACCACAGAGAAGAGTACATTTACTACAGTCTTATCTTTGTTTCCTCCAATACGCAGGAATACACTCTGTATTTTAGGATGATCATGCTGATGGTTTTTGAATAAAGGGAATGGATGGCACCCTGTGTAGCTACCATGGACACTGAGGAAACTCATGGTGTTTTGTCAAGCAGACTTCCAACAGTGGGCACGGCCGTGCAGGAAATACCCTCAGCTGCATCTTCGGAGGACGTGCAATCGGCTCACTGTGTGCAGGAAGTACCAGACTGTGGAACTCCTATCCAGTCAGCTGTTACAAGCCTCAGCACATATAGGTTGGTGAGATACACTTGTAAAAGCAGATAAAACCAACAAACCAGGTTCTTTACA
This sequence comes from Acipenser ruthenus, assembly GCF_902713425.1. Taxonomy (NCBI): domain Eukaryota; kingdom Metazoa; phylum Chordata; class Actinopteri; order Acipenseriformes; family Acipenseridae; genus Acipenser; species Acipenser ruthenus. The sequence continues at coordinate 25,427,500 of NC_081212.1, read as the reverse complement.
TCCTGTGTATTTGGATTGTTCAATTATATGTTGAATTAAAAAAACTAATGAAACAACCTTAATATTGTTCTAAGGACAAAAAAACAAAAAAACATTTAACCATCAATGTGCTATACGAAGGTGGGATGTCCCTCTACTGTGAGTCAGTACAGGGTTTTCACATGCCCTTCAGCTAGTGCTAATGTGGTTAGGAAATCTGAACACAGGCTGAAATTTCCGCTCATGCTTTTTTTTTTTTCTTCTTTCTCAAGTCTTTGCAATGAGGAGCCCTTCTGTAGGATTTGCCACGAAGGCAGTAACAATGGGGATCTCCTGTCTCCATGCGAGTGCTCTGGTAGTCTGGCGATGGTGCACAGGAGTTGTTTGGAGCACTGGCTGACAGCCTCAAACACAAGTCACTGTGAACTGTGTCGCTTTGAATTTGCCATGGAACGCCTGCCAAAGCCACTCAGTGAGGTAAAAGAAGTGGGAAAACAATTACAACGTGACCGTCTGTATGTCTTAAACGTGATAGGGTTAGGAATTATATGTGATGGGGAACTAGATGTAGGGAGCTTGGGGATCCTACGCTGCCCTGTACTGTTTTCTCTTTTATTTACTGGAGCCAGCATTATAATGTCGCCCAAAACAAAGAGACACAGTTGAAGTAGAGTCAAACAAATGGATTCATGTAAATTGCAGAACTCCAATGTATTGTTGATCTGTAACCCCACTTGCCCTCAAAAAAGGATTATAGAATTGTTTGTCTTTCCACTGTACTGGGCATGGAATCATGGATTATCCCTGTATTTCATTGCATGTTACAATAACGCTAAGAAAAAGAGAACACATAAAAACATTATTTACACTGGCCATATCACGAGGCACATTTTAAGGGTTTGATTCTCTATTTGCAAGTTACACACCATCTGTATAACATAGTCTAACATTTCATTAACAAAACGAGATGTTAACGTAACTAAGCCCCAAATGAAAAAAAGTTTAAAACTAATTTTTTTCACTTTTCAGTGGCTGGAGAGTCCGGCTATGCTGCACCAGAGAAGAACACTGTGTGGAGATGCCATCTGCTTGATGTTCATAACTCCATTAGCAAGTCTCTCAGGCTGGCTCTGTGTCCAAGGGGCAATGGACCTTTACTACAGCAACAGTATGGAAGCTATTGGACTTATCGTTCTGACTCTTGCACTATTCACCATCTACCTGTTCTGGACAATTGTAAGTATAGTAATTATGCAGCTCACTTATATTTTAAAACACTGTTTATTGCTTCATGTTAAAACATTTTCAAAGTCGGCCCCTATTGAAAGAACTGTGAACTAGGATGCATACTACTTATTTCATACAAATCAATGATCCTACATATTTGATTAATGTAGTACACAATAGAGCTAAGCCCATGTCATTTGTTCTTTTTTTAAATTTTGGACAGGTCTCTCTACGCTATCACATTCATCTCTTCAGTAAGTGGAAAAAGACCAATCAAAATGTTCGGCTCCTAATTCCACAACCAGCAATATTACCCTGCAGTCAGCAACACCCGCTCCTTGTTGAAAACTCAAGCAAAGACAAAACGAAGGAGACCGTGGTTTAGCGGGATCTGTTTTTCTCTCCAGGGAGAATTTACAGAATTGGAACTCTCTGTGTGTTCCACTCCAGTCTGCTCAATTCTGAAAACACGGAACTGTAATTATTTGTCATTATTATTATTATTATTATTTTTAAAAGTTTGGAAGCTTCCAGTTTTGTTATCTTCTGAATTATATTGTTTTCTTACATTTCAAAACATTCACATCAAAGACCTTGGAAATTTTAGATATAAAAGCAGTCAGCTGGGGAGACTTAAAACCATATTATGGAATGTCATGAAAAGAAGTTGAAAAATTAAAAAAAATAAGCGAGTAGTGCTTGGTTGTGCAATTGAGATCATTCAAAGCTGCTGATTTTTGGTGCAACCCTTGACAATTATCTGTAACTGTTCAGTTATTATGGGGATCTGATAACTCATTTTTTTGGAGGTGGAGGAGACAGAATCTGAATATCATCCCATTTAATTGGAATCATCAAAAAGATATTAGTGTCAGGCTTGTACTGTAATAAGAGTGCTGGCCACTCACTCACTAACCAAACATACCATGTAATACTTGGCAGGCCATGAGAGGTGACTCAAAATGCTACATTTTATTCCAGATACCAGTGGGTTTGAGAAATCTGTAGTTAAAAGCACATTTTACATTTAGGCATTTCAACAAATCAAGAAGTACAGAACCCGGACAATGTATTTTCTTCAATAAAAAAAGGCTTTATTTAAAGTAATACAAAATAATGTCTATATTTTGGTACAGTATGCAAGTTTAATGATCAAATGACCGAAGACACGTATGGGATTTCCCACACAAAGGCAATATTCAACGTTAGAGTAGAGCGTCTGCGTGCCGACAGTATCACGTCTCCATTTTCCTTAACTTTCACATTTTCAGCATTCCCACACAACTGATGCAATTTAAATGTGTAGGTGCAGCCAGTGTAATTGCAGTGCTAAAGGGACCAAAATGAAGCAATATATTTGTGACACAAGATAATGCCATTTACAATAAGGCCATTAACTCGCTGTGGTATATATGACTTCACAATAAATGACTTGCAGTTACATCATATTCAGTGTCCTACAAGTTTTGTACACCAGAAAAAAACAACAAACATATATCTAGCATTTCAACTCAAATAATGGGGGTAAAAAAAAGGATCTTATGAACTGTGCAAGAAATCTATGCAGGCACAAATTACATTCAGTGTGCTTTGAAAATTATTACAATTTGTATTGGTAATTAATAATTTATCTAAATAGCATCCAACAGTAACATACTGGCAAAATAATATTCCAAACTACCAAAACATTTGGAGAAGAACTCGTCAAAAAAAGGTTTTAATAAACACATACACTTTACCCAGTGACAGAAATTTGAACTGCAGGTTACACACTGATCCAATAAATAGCTGTGTTACATATTTTAATTTACATCAGTGTATAAAAACGGACATATTCTTCTTTGGCTTAAAGACAAAATAAAAAGGGTTAGGATTTTCACCTGTTTGATAGAGTCATTTGTGAAAGTGCTAACTGTGCGATTCAACAATAACCTACACTCACACTGGAAGATTGTGAAGCTCAGCAGCAGACTGTGCAATTAAGAGGCTCAATGGAAATATACTGTACATCTCAAAAAACACTTCTTGCAGTTGAGCATTAAAATTATATTTCCTTTAAAGCCAGCAAGATGTGAAATAGTGTGCAATAATGCAAAGCTATACTAAATCTAATAACCCAATACCTCAATTTTAACAGACATAATAATTAAACCAAATGTCATAGCACCATGAAAATGTAACGAATACTGTAGAAGCAGGGAAATCACACACTTTTTTTTCTTTCAAAACACCTGTGCTGATGAAGATTTATGAATTTTTTTCCAGTTTTTTTTTCAGTTGCCAAATTACAGCACAAGCTATTACATGGAAATCCAGACATACTTTCTTCATGAGACCTTATTTTTACTTCATAGTTAGTCCCCCTATCCCTTCTAAGAATGCTCTACAGGGACCTCTGTTGGAAACAGTAGGTATAAGTTAAGCTGTAAGGCTACAGTGTAGTTTCTACCAATACTACTCCCAAACAATACATAGCTTTAGTGCTGCAACGCCCCTGGGGCAATGAATCCATGGTCCCATTGTGGAGAAGAGAGAAAGCTGCCGTTTTCAACCAAGACCTGACGAATCTCTGTTCCATTTGCATGCCCACCTAACCAGGTTAAGTTGCTATTTAAATGAAATCTTAGAGGATGCAGCAGATTAGCCCAGTCACACACTAATGTGTTGAGCTACTGCACAGGCACACCATGACGTGTATTTTAATCAGATTTAACACAACGTTCTTACCCGCTGGATACAATGTGCTTCCTCTGACGTATTGGGATTAAAAGAGAGCCATGTGTTTTTATGACTGGTCCAGTTCTTCCCTTAAATTTTTAACCTTCATGGAAGATCTCTAATAGCCAGTTAAGAAAAGGCACCTTCTGAGGTGAGAGAAACTGAATAATCAAACAATTTCATTGTGTTGCAACCAGTCCAGTCCTCATTCCTCCCCCCCACCCCCAAAGAATACCCAACAGAAAAATACCAGTTTCCATATAAAACAAAACAAACAAGTGCAACTCCAATAACAGCATCTTTACATTCCAATTCATTAAAAAAAAAAAAAAAAAAAACACACTGAAAAGTAACGGCTTCTCATTGGGATTCCAAGATCTGCTACATAACAGAACAGCTGGGATCATCAGCTCTATGAAGACCCTGCAAAACAGATTCAAGATTCATTCACAAAAAATATTCATACTGATGCATGTGAATACAGTGGGGTTATAGAACATGTTTGCTAAGCCATTCCCATTAACGTACAGCACATATACAATTATATTGGGAGCGAGACAGCTGTTTTCCATGCATAAGCTACAAATTATATTTACCATGCAAAACATGGATGTGTATGTACAAGGAAAGTACCTTTCCCTAATGAGGGTTGTGAGTGCAGGGGAAGCCACAACTAGAATGTTAATGCAATATACACCAAGGAACACAGAAAAAACCTACCGCCCCCAAATGTTCAGCTTTGAGAATTCAATCAAATACTTAGTGAAGGGCATCTTAAACAAGATGCAGCATCTAATTTACGGTGGGTCCCCATCCGACAGACGAGTGATACAGACAACGTCTCAGCTGGGTCTGTATCCAAGGGTCGCTGATCTTTTGCATAAATAGTACAAGGCAAATTTAACTTACTATGTAGCAGATGATGTATCTTGCAACTTTACCAGGGAATTATAATACGTGTTCTTGCTTGGGCAGTGCATTAATATTACATATCTTAAAGGCTTTCAGCAGTAGAAACAGCAAGCAAATAACCAGGACGTGGCAAGCCGGTCAGTATAAAAAGCTGAGCAAGCACGGGAGAGGGGGAAGCACACAGGACTGCCCTCATTGCCTCACCTAATTTGTTGGTTCATACAACCAGAGGCAAATCATGAGATGGAACAACATTTCTTTTTTCTTCTTTTTGGCTAAGATACCAGGCAAATGATAAAAAAAAAACATTAAGTTGCGTCTCTTTCTATCTAAACCATGGAAAAGTACTGCATGTACATTACAGGCAGAAGTGATAATCCTGTTCAAAATGTTATGTTCTGCAAAATGGACACCCAAGGTTTGCATGTGGTCTAAATCGAGTCTTTGCACACACAAGAGGTTTTGAACTTTACCTGACACAGCTTCTATAAATAATGCCTGCTGAATAACAAGCACTTAACAGCTCTCGCTCTCTCCTTATAAATTTATTTTGGCATTGCATTAAAAATAAAGAATAAGATTTAAGAAAAACATTAAAACAATTTCTCTATTTTTGCCTTGGCAAGAACATGCTCTCTATAAATGTAAATTGTTATTTTAATACTTGTTCTGCCCAAAATGCTACAGTGGATAGAGTCCGATATTACCTGTCGTCGTAAGTGTACCTCACTTCCAGTAACATCCTCTTCATCATATTCCTCCTCCTCAGATTCACCCTCTGCCTCTCTCAGGATTCGCACCAGGGTTCGCTCTGCAATCTCCTGCCACCAGAAAACAAAAAGGTAACAGATAGAGCCATTGTTATTGGGGACTGGATAGCACAGTGCGTCTATGCATTAGACCTTCACCTGCGTTCAACTCTAGCCCCGTCTACATCACAACATTAACAGAACCTTTGCAGGCATATTCAAAAAGAAAGAGAGGCCAGGATAAGCAGAGAGACCGATTTGCTTCAGGACACGCTCTACCCAGAGCTTATTCATTACAAAGATCCAAAGAGAAAATGAAAGTGTAAAACATCTCTCATTTCTACGCTACCTCTTTATTGCTGTTCATGAGGACAATCCTTATATTATCCCCTGTACCCCAGGTAGTTTCACTCTTCCAGACTAAATCACTGGGAGGATTAGGACTAACCCCAGTGTTTGATGCCCAAATCTGAAGAGAAAAAAAATAGAAGTCATAATATTGTGTGTTGGCCTGTGGTCTTAAAAGCCTTGTATTTAATTTTTCATCACAGCTAACAAAAGCAGTTCATAAAATCATAAATGACAGTGACAAACGAAACCCCAGAGTACTCAATTTCAACATCAAGTGAAGTCATATAGTAGCTCTGTAGAGCTTTTAAGGCAATGATACTGAAAAGCATAGTCCAGTACTGTAACTGCAAATGTTTTTATTATTAATAACAACAACAGAAGTTAGACTGGCTTCACTAAGTTACAGAATAAAGCATTTTCTCCAGTTACCAATATTACTTACAGTGACCGTCTGTCCACTTCGAAGCACAAACCTTGAAGGAAATTTATATACAACATCTGACACGGACAGAAGGTTTCTTTTTAGCATCCACCCACCTAAAGGCTGGTCCTGCAAAAATAATAATAATAATACTTTTAAAAAGTGGCCCTTAATGCAAATCTGTCCCTACATGTTCTACAGACTCACACACTGATGATATTAGATCATGAAAAACAGTTACTTTAAAACCTACCTACCTCCTCAGAGTTGTTTCTAAGCTTGACAAAGTTCCCTTCCAAGTCTAGCTCATCAACAGAAACAGGCCCGCTGGAGGAGGAATGCTGGGATATTTTGTACCTGGGGGCTTCACTCTGTGTCTCTACAAGTTTCCTTTTCTTCCCACGCAGCTTCCAGGTACGAGACACAGCAGTTCGCTGTGCTGGGCTTGGGGACAGGTTCAGTCTGTAACACAGCAGAACAGGGTCATTTAAAACATGGAAATACAACCAGCCTGCAACACTAATACTGTATCTCAGGAAAAGGTGACAACACGCGGAATGTTTACTGGTGGTCAATCTGCGAGGAACAGAGATGAAATGAAAAATATCTTTAACAGGGTTGTTCCGGAATGTAAATACGCTACAAAAAGTTTGGCTCTTAACTGTCCCACCTCAACCCCTGTGAATTATTTTGCAGATATTTCTGGTTGTAATATTAGTATCAGTAGTATACATTTTCCATTTCTTGGGATGCTTATGGGCACAGTCACAACAAAAACAGTATGGATATTGTTTAAAATGCCTGCCTCACACTTTCAGATTCTTATAATTGTTAATGTTTTCTAATATGATTACGCCTGGGTGCTGCAAAATAACAGCGTAAAAGGCGACATACAGGTTTTTAAATCGATCAATAAAGTTACAAGCTTCCTGAGAAACAAACATCCATACATACAAAAAACACCATGTGTGCTGTGAGCTCAAGTGCACATAAAAACACATTTTCAATAAATATCCACAACTATAATACTTAATTACTTCAAATGAATTGGACAACTATTGTTGCAGTACATCATACCTCTGTTCTTCTCCTTCCAGCATTTTCCTGTAAGCATTGATCTCCATGTCTAAAGCCAGTTTCACATCCAGAAGATGCTCATATTCTTCCAGCTGGGTCTGCATTTGCCGTCTCATTTCAGTCATTTCTCTGTCTTTCTCAGTTAGGCGTCGATGGCTTATCTCTCTCTCCCGGTCCAGTGCATCCTCAGCTTCCCTTAGTTTGGTCTCCAAGGCAACATTCTAGGAACAAGCATATCAGTAACTACTGTATACATGGGTCTAGTTGAGTATCTGAGAACAGCTGACCACCTTGCAGCAATCAGTCAAACCAGGAATTTAAAATTAATACATTAGATTACACAGTTCATTTGAATACTTTAATGACGCACACAATAGTGTCTCTTAATACCACTGCCCTATGCTCATGCTGTTTGGAGCATTAAAATAGACCCCTGCATGTTTTGTTCTAAGATTCTTATGAGCACTGAGGATCATTACAAAAAAAACAACAAAAAAAAAAACAAGAACAACATTGCCCCAGGTTGAAAGTTCTTTAAGCAGTAATACTTATATCGAAATGTAAATAGTATAATACGCACTTTAAAAGAAGATTAGTATATTGTGCATCTTAGCTTGAACATTCTCTGCGCAAGCAGTTATTAAATGGATCAAGCTTGCCATCTAGGGCACCCAAAAGGGTATTGCAACTAAACTAAAGAACAGATCCAGAAATGGTGCAAGATTTTGTATACTGTGGACAAGTAGAAAAGGGAAAAAAGAAAGAATATGGCAGGGTATTTAGAGACCGTCGCTGGCTTTAAAAAAAAAAAAAGAATAGGATTACATTACCTGTTCCTGATAGTGGCCGAGCTGAGAGGACAAGGTTTCAAGCCTCATTTTCGACCCCATTAGCTCCTCCCTGGCAGAGCTGGCAAAATCACTGTTCTTGGCAGCAGCATGCTGTGCATTCTCCAGCTAAAACCACAAACAGCAGCAGTGATGAGGAACAGCAGACAGCGAAGTCTACAACTAGAAGGACCGTTTAAACTGCTGAACATAAAGTTGCAAATAATATAGTGGAATGAAGTTTAAAAAGTATGAACTGATTTAACAAAGTTTCCTAGAACAGTGGTACATTCCACAAACTTGGAACCTCTTGGGATGAACATTCTGCTGTAACCAAAACATTCTCTGATGCCATAATGTGTCCAGGTTATTCATTAATTTAAAACTGATGATTCTACATATGTGCAACATTTGTATATTTATTTAGACCAACATCAACACGAGCCTTCACAATGAGATGTGTATTTCACAGACTACCGTGGAAACTCATTTCTGTTACTGTGCTTTACGCTACCAACCCTTTTCTATTGCAGAAACTACTGAAGAGGACATCCTTGTGATGTATTTGCATTCGGGAAGGCTTCTATCTAAACACTGTAGTTCATAAGCCCTCTGACACTACATGACTTTACATGTTTCAGTACCTTTGTAAGAGCATCCACGTTTTCCATCTGGTTTGCTACCACCTCTATCACTCTCCCTTCTACCACGTTTTGCCCTGCGTTCTTTTGGATACCTGTACATTGCTGCTCTAACAATCCTCTATTGATCTGCTGTTTCATCCTAAACTGCATCACAGTGAACAATATGAAAAGGGTCATACAAGAAGAATGGCTGTGGTCTATCACCATATCAACAAAGAAAGTGATTTACACCTACGCATTTCCTTTGGCCAATGTTAGAATACACTTCTGCTCTTTGATTTTAAAATGGTTTCTAAACTATTGTATTCTTAATGCACTTGTTAGTCTATGATTCAATTGTTAATTGATTTAAAATCACAGGTAGGTCCTATTGACAAATCACCAATTCTATGTTTTTAATATCTGAATTTTTTTTTTTTTTTTTTTAATGTCGAGGTCAAAAAGCAAACTATAACTACTATAAACTATTTGCAAATTAAAGATTTAATTTGCAAATGTGGCGGTTGATGGTACAGTTTTTTAGAAGTCTGTTGGGAGTCTGAGAAGTGTTACCTTGGCAATAAAGTTTCTTTCTAGCTCCTCCTTATACTGCTGGATTTGGCCTTCATGTTCCCTTCTGAGCTGTTGCATGGCCTCGAAAAACTTGCTGTCAAACTCCTTCTGCCGACCAGAGTCAATCTCAACCAGTCTAGTTTCAAGACGACTTTTGGTTTCCCTGAGTTCCTAAAAAGATTATTGCGAGCGCTGTGTAACAACATTTTCATGAAGATACAGTATACTGCTTTATTGTCCTTATTTTAAACCAAATGATCCACTAAACATTGAAGAAGGCTTAATTTAGACATACTAAAAGAAACAAATCACTTTTAAAAGGCACCGTCTTCAAAGGCTACGGGGAACTTTACAAAGAGTCTAAGAAGACTGCAGTGGATGGTATAATATTCAAAATACAAAGGGTCAAAACATTGCCTTCTACATACTTCTTCACCGATGTGTTTCTGAAACTCCATTTGTTCCCGTAGTGTCTGCATTTGATTTTCAAGGTCAACTCTTTGCAGCATTTCATCGTGGAGCTGTTTCTTAACATCATGTAACACAGATTCAAGCTGTAAAAACACAATACAAAAGTCAGGGATCTTTTTTTAACAACAATAAGTAATGCATGGGATTATAAATACTTTAAGCTTTCCTGTTTAACTAGTTACTCAGAAAACTGGTTCTATTTATCAATCGGAACCTGATCACAGTAAAATCTTACAGCATTGCTTTGTCAAAGTGCTTATTCTATATTAAACAAATAAATTAAAAAAAAACGAAATGGAAAATGATCAAACATTAACAGTGAAGCACTTTATTTTACACCAAACACGGATAAATAGATTTAAAAAAAAAAAAGAGCGAATCTTACATTGGCAGTCTGAGCCTTGAGTTCAAAAAGTTCACTTTCTAAACGCCTGTTTTCAGCCAGTAAATTTGCCAATTCTGCCTCTTTGGAGTTCAGTAGAGCTTCAAGATTTCTCAAGCGGCCCACAGCAGCAGCCAAGTCAGTCTCCTTTTTATTGTACCTGAAAACAAAGACCCATTGGTAAAGCCTGGAACTCTGTTTAACAAACTCAATAAAAATAGCTAGTTTCAACATAAATGAAACCACGAAATGCACAGAATGTTTTGTGCAATCCACTGAAACTCCTTCATCACCGCGCCAGGATCCCATTGAAAATGAGATAAGGCACATCAAGGGATCTTTACAGAGAAAGATATCTGAATGTGAATTCTAAAAAATAATATATATATATATATATATATAATATAAATATATATCACACACCTATATTATATTATAACATGTCCTAGCCCAATGGAGGACTGGTAGCCTATATTATATTATAACATGTCCTAGCCCAATGGAGGACTGGTAGCCTATATTAAGAAATATTTCAAGTTGACATTGCAGTTATTTGTGTTGCCTGCCACACAATTAAGTACTAGCCTAGCATTTGTTCTATAATCTTTAAAACTAGTTTTCATCATTGTGCCCCTTTGAATTGCTACTGTAGCACAGATGTACAGTAGATTGCATTATAAAAGGAAAAGCCTCCATAACCACAGGCAAACAAAGACTGCAGAATGTGACCCACTTTAGAATGGAACATAAGCCTCACTAACCTGTGGTGCTGACCACCAGGAGAACAGTACTGACTAGCTTTACAGCACCAATGAAATACGCTACTGTATAAAGACAGACCTGCACTTTCAGTTTGAAATCTAGACCCCATAGCCTACTTGGCAACATGTTGTAATTTTGAATTCTGTAATATTAAAGAGAGGCATGTTGTACTCTTGCAAGCATCATTGGTGTGGGTTATTGGAGAGTAGTTCAATGCATAAAATGCTTATCTTGCTGTAGTAGATAACTCCGGTACCACTGCCAAATATCTACAGCTACTTAACATACCAGCCTTGCCTAAATGTGTCCCAAAAATAGGTCCTGGACAGCCATAAAGAAAAGGCTTTTGGCAATGGTCACTTTGAAACAAAAAAGGCCAGTAATATTGGAATACCAGTTCAAATGAACCCATCATCAAATGCACTGAAGCGATCAGAACCACATCGTTTATTGTTAGTAGTTGTTACTCAGGACCAATAAGGTATAATTTAAAATCACAGATAAGGAGCCTGACCCAGAAATAGGACACATATTCTCATTTATTCACGGAGACCCAAATGCGTTTAGCAGTGGGGATTTCAATTCCAAGGAACAACTCACATGGCCTGTGGCCCCACAGTCCCCTATTTAAAATAGGGGACGTGAATCAGTAGAACATGAAACAGTTGACCATGTATAAACAGCATTTCACCAAAATAGAATCTTCCTGGATATTTTAAGTAGCTTTTTGCTGCACATGCACAAGGGTGGTGGTCTGAACCTTTATCTACAGAATATGGCTTACAATAAAACCCCACGCGGGTACTGACCCAGTTCTTGAATCTGTACCTTTTACTAAGGCCTCAGATATTTTGTTAAAAAATAGTATATCATAAATATACTGTTACAGTAAAAACAATACTTTTTTTATAAGCGTTGCAGTAGCTAAAGGCATATTTTGTTCATCGTGTGACCCAATTCGGCTTTCACGTAGGAAAAAAAAAAAAAGTTAGTTGAATTGTATCTAAATAAATATAAACATGTAGTACAATACTGTTACATTATCGAGGCCTGCATTTCTTTCTACAATTTAAAATGCAATGATCATCCTAGCCATGTGCACCTGTTGTACAGTGAACAAAAATAAATCAAGCCCTGATGAAGGACGAACTTTACTGGCCTATTTAACGTGTACCTTATCTGTAGTTGTCGGTGGTCCTCTGTGACTTTGCTAAACTGAAGTTGAAGCCTAGCCCTCTCGTTAGCCGTGTTGTCCAGCAGTTTCCTCGCGTCGGCGAGCTCTGTTTCATAGAGCAGCCGGATCTTTCCCATCTCCCGGGACGAGGACTGCTCTCGATCCTCCAGTAGGAGCTGCAGAGATGCTTTGTCCGTCTCTAGCGAGCGGACTCGCTCAATGTAATTCGCCAGGCGGTCATTCAGCTGCCTCAGTTCTTCCTTCTCCTGGAGGCGGCTCAGGCGAGTCGGGCTGGAGCCGGATCCTGCCGGGGACACGCCAACGCCGGTGCTCCTCCGAGTGCTCCGGCCTGAGCTGGCCGGAGTCGAGGTAGGCATGGAAGCCATTGGAAAACCAAGCGATTATCCTGCCAAAAATACGAGCTCGTTTACGCAAGGAAGGGTACTTAATTATGTATATCGGTTATCTCCCCCCACACAGTCTTTAAATTGATTTTTTTAAAAATAATGATCACATCATTTATGTAATTTCTTAAGCAGAAGCCTTGCTGCCTCACCGAATTCCTACAAATTGTCAAAAATAACAGCTACCGGCACCTAATTAAAAACACTAACAACACACACACGAAATAAAATGTTTGTATTAAAAATTCCAAAACGCATACAATTTGAAGCAGTACGTTTTTAGTTTCCTAAACAGAGACAATAATATTTATTTATTTTAAACCCCTCTCACAGTAACACAGACTCCACTCCCCCCTCTGAACCAGCTGGTGAGAAACGGCTCGTACGAGTAAAAATAGTGATGTCACATGACTTCACAACTGATGGAGCGCATTGACAATTAAAGGGCAAGATCAAGCGATCACTACCTATCCGAAAAGGTCAGAGAGTAGTAATACATCTATTTTTATATTGCCAATCCACAATACAATTCCTTTCGCTTTTAAACGGTCGATTTGTTGTTCAATTTTACAACACATTCCTTGTCGTCTAAAAATATATATTTAATTGATATATTTCTCTATGAGCGCTGATCCATCACACATCCAGTTTGTTTACTTTCTCTTAATTTTTTAAAAATAATTTCTATATGGTATTTTGTTATGTGCATTCCTTCTCAAACATGCAGATAGTTTTTTTTACAGTTTTTGTTTGTCTGGGACCCTTTTCCACTTGAAAAAAAAAACAAAAAAACAGAGAACAGTGCATGAGACCACCTTACTGTATCAATGGCTGTTTTCTTCAAATGCTCAATACTTCCACAGGTCCCATGCAACTCTATGTGGATTTAATGGTGACTCAAGAGCATACTTATTTCTAACAGAACGTCTCTGTCCTGCTGAAACCCACTAGGAGGGTCAAGGGTTATGCAGGTGTGTACCTGTTATGGATTTCCAACTACAGATACGGTTCATGCCTTAATCAATGTATAAGCAGTATTCACAATGAAGGTTGCCCCCTGCCCCCCCCCCCCCCCCCCCCCCCCCCCCCCCGACACACACACTATTTCCATAGGTCATCCTAAAAGTCATCTAAAATTAGAAGGGGCAAGGGCCGTTAGCTGTAATGCTCCCTGTCTTTGGAACTCCCTCCCAAGCAATACCAGTAATGTTGGCAGAATCAACATAATTTAAATCAGATTGGTGTTAAAAAGATGTGTATAGTATGCTGCAATGAAACAGATTAACTTCAGCTTTTGCTTGATGTTTCTAGACTTTTTGGCTGGTAGTATAATATTCTCCCCAGTGGACCTGACCTGAAAACAGAATGTCACACTGATTGTTAAGGGTGATTTAAAAACAGAGTGCTGGTGATGACCAGTCAGAAAGCCTGTGTTCTTAAAGAGCTCTGTTATGATTCTATCAGAACTTTGACAGGAATGTAAGCAGCAAGACAAGGACACCCTCTTCTGTGTTAGCAGGTATACTGTAGACTCCATAGCTGACCATAGTTAAAGCACAGCAACGTGTAATAAAGCACAGTGAAAGCATGGTAAAGCAGAGGTAAGCATTGTAAAGAATAGTGAGTTATGGTAAAGCATATTAATAAACATGGCAAACCAGGGCAACTGTAATGCTTTCTAAATTCTGAAGTACTTAGTCCTTGTCTAACTGTATATTCTCTGCAGCACATGGATCATAATGAAGAAACATGAATCTTCATTAGAAGACGGTGGTTTTTTGAAACACATTCAACATTCAAGTTTAAGCTCAGTGACATTTGGAAGTTTGGGTAAATTGCTGAATAGATGATTCTGGTAAAAAAAAAAAAGTTTAGAAAAACAGTCCATTGTTATGGAACTGTATATATTTATGTGTTTATTTATTAATACATTGAGCCTCTCAATATAACACCTTGAAAGAGACTGCACTTTTACCACATATGGACACATTCATGACTATTTATCCTATATGCAATTATAGGTATTTCAGTTTTGATTTTCATCTAACTTCCTCCATATAGCTCAAATCATCGTCTTCGCTTTATTTTTTAATGATCACTGAGTTTAGCAAAATAAATATTCATTAAGAAGGTGAGCCGCTGCACACATGAGAAACTCATTACACTCGCATTCTCTGTACAGTATTATAGGAAAGAGGGCACACCTGCTTCAAATTATCCGAGACATTGTGTGCTCTTTACTGCAACCTGCTCCAGAAGTGACTCCCCATTTCATAACATGACTAATTCTGTTTACGTGACCTCGAGGCACAGAGAGCAGTGAAGGCTCAAGTTTGTTTTATAGCCTGGTTAAATAAACACGGGTTTTTGGCGTTAGATCTTATGTCGGTGTATTATTACTGGTAATTACCAATACTAAAAAACACAATTGGTTGATCTCCCGTTTAATAAACTATGCCTCCGTATTAATGAAAGCTGCAGTCAGCTCATGTCACTCATCTCCGTTCTTCAGTGAAGGCAGGATATGGTTCCAGGAGGGTTCAGGACCCCATGTCAAGTTAAACTGGCCGGCTACTGCAGAGCAACCATTGCAGAAGAAAGGAGTAATACTTTGAATTCAGAATGTATGACTGCACGTTTAATGTTATAGATGGATTCTTGGGGTTTTACTTGCAGACTTCAGTTGCAGTTCATTTCAATTTCTTGGCCAGCCCCAATAGTTTTGCATGTATACAGTACATAGCTGAATCCCATATCCACAACATACTGTTAACTACTTTACCCTTCAAATTGTAGGCTTTTCTGTTAGACGTTATTAAACACTTCCTTAAACCATCTGTATAAAAGCAGCAACGTCTTCTGGAGGTTGGAATGTTTTCTTTTTATGAAATGTTTTTGAAAACCACACAATGGGTGGCAGAATTAATTGCACCTTATGTTAATCGTATGTTATGTGTTACACCGGCACTTACACATATGCAGAAATTGAAAACACTGCTTGTTGTGGGTTATTATTTACAGCAGAGGGCGCTCTTTTTCCAGATTCTTTCGCAAGTTCTTATGTGTCAGTACAGTACTTACGTGCTGTACTGGGTCTGACAAACATGTTTTATTTCAAATAAATAAACACACTACAACTGCACATTGCAGCCAGCAGTACACACATTTCCCATGTGTGTGTAAACACAACAAATCACCATGTTTTTCGAGTGTTTATGTTAATGCTGCAATGTGGATGTAACGCAGTGCCTGATTAAACAGTGCTAAATCTCAAAGACTTCAAACTCTGTGACCTGCGCAAATATGAACAATTCATTTCATTGGATCCTAATAGCATTTAACTACCTAACCTTTCTGACTTTAGTATTAACATTGTTACATCATAAAGGATACATATTTTAATTAGATTTAAAAATATAACTGGATTTAATACATTAGGTATCAGACAAAACATTGCTTTGTTGAAGTTAAAAATATTTATGAATCTGCGTTAATATTATACAGTAGATGTGTGAGATTTGTAAAAAGCAGGTACAGTTTTTTTGTTATCCTCTATTGAGTTGGATTGGATTTCACTATCCAAGAGTATTTTTCATGAATTTTAGTGCATGGTATTGAATGTCCAGCAGGTGGCAGTGGTGTTTATACTTCAAATTAATTTGTAGGTGCATTCTTCCTGTGTGCTTATGTTTAGTCTTTTGGTTCAGTGATTATATCACAGGTTTGAGAGCCAAGACAGACTTGACTGTAGCTCTGGCCCCTGAGGTAGGGTGTTTGGTAATTATGCATAGTCTGGTCTCTGTGTGCAAATATACATGATATCACAGCAGCACTTGGCATTTGCAAAAAACTGAGAGTTTATTAGTATAAGGTAGGCACCAATTACTTTTTCTGTCAAGCCAACTTTACCAGGCTCCTTTCAGAGTTTCAGGAGTGCATGCATTCAGTACCAGACATGTGGGTGTTATAGTTATTACCAAATTCAATGTACTACTCAAATTGAATAGGGCTATTTTAACACTGTAATGTATACACTAAAATATATTAAGATTAAATAGTAGGTATTGCTAAAAGGGGGAGGTTAACTTAATTAAATAAATCACGTTTAGTAACAGATTTAATCATGTTTTGACTTCTACTGGCGTTTGATTTCCAATGTGCAGATGGCTAAAAGCACCAACATGTCTTGAAGGGTTTTTATAGCTGCAAAAGGTTGCAGATTTGCATAGCAATACAGAAAGCCTTCAGTTTACAACTTACAATTGTTTCTTTTCTCCTTAGAGCGTTGGGGTTAGGAGCACCGAAGAAACCTGAAGATCGTAGATCCGCTGTGCCCCACTAAATTCAAATCAATGGGCTGCACTTTCACTGCCAATTTTTTTTCTTCACCTGATAATAAAGTTTCAAACTGTACTCAGTTGACAAGGCCCTCTAACTTCATGTCCATTTCAATATTCATGAAATAATTGTAACAGGTTACGCATGTTGTAAATACTAAATTCGAGTTATCAGTTTGAAAAGTAACCTACATTTATCGCTTGCATATTTTAAAATGTATTTACATACAGACAGACAGCTGAAACATACCCTGTGTGCGAATGAATGTCAAAACCATGTTTTGTCACAAAATGAATAAGCACTTCTCTAAATAGACATCAAAATGTAGTTGTGACATACAGACAGACCGGGCCCCTCAAAATATTACAACATCCTGCTTAAAAAAAAAAAAAATGTTAGTTTCATTAAAACTGGATAAGCGGTTCTGGCATATAGATAAATGATATTGAGCAGCCTCTATGTGATTATCAGTAACCTGCACTAAAGAATGTCTAGACACGTGCAAAACTCTGAAATCGAGCTGCTGTACAGTATGAATGGGTTATCAATGATGATTTATAGCATTCAGATATCCATAATAAAATGGCTATTCCTGCCCATTGCAAACAAACAGTGTTTGACATTGATAAAATACTGTACCTGAGCACAAAGGTTTATTTCACATCAAGAATGAACAAATATTAACCTTTCATTTATTTGTCTCAAACTTTAAAGATCACAGAGATAGAATACAGTTCCCCATTGTTTCAGCATCTACTTTAAAATAATTCACTTCCTCTGGACTATCACTACTGTAATTCATGATACTGTAGCAGCAGTTTAAGCCATATATATATATATATATATATATATATATATATATATATATATATATATATATATATATATATATATATAAACAAGATTCAAGATCACCCACACTTACCTCTTGGGTAATGGAAATCAGATACTAACCGTGGATTTATTAATGTTGTTTTTTATACTTTTGAAGTTCAAGGTTGGTCAACTGCACCTGGCACATTACCATATATATGAAATTATTTAAAACTTGGCTAAACGTCAGCCATGGAAACAATAGGATTTCAGTAAGCCTTTTTCTTCTGAAGACCTTGACCCTCCTAACCACATGCGCCCTGAAAACTGAGAGTCCGGGATTAGTAATTCATCTCTGGAGAATGAGAGGAACACGTGTATCTACAATGGGACCAGATTTTTTGTTTCGATGTAAGCATTTTCTAATTGACATGACTAAATAGGGATTGCTGAAAAACTCAAATGCGTTAAGTTCCAATACCACCCTAAATAAAGTGACAGCATTCGCCAGCGATGGCACTGTGTATGACCCAGCTCGCATATTCAGTATGGGCAGTGCATTTCAAAACCAAGAAGATGGCTGTTACCTCATGACATTTTAAATGCCTTTGCATTTACTAGCAGCTCAGTGAAATACTGCCACCAAGTCAATTTTGCTTGTGATGTAACCAAGTGTGCAAGTTTGGCTTTTGAAAAAAAAAAAAAAAAAAAACAGACACGGACTTATAGGTACCAGTCACGCCTGTTTGGGGTGTGGACTACTGATGTAAACTAGCCATTGGCTAAATCAAGTGCACATTTAGTTCGTGTGAGTTGTTATTAACAGACACATACATACACTATTCATAGAAACATACCTGCACATACATAAATAATATCATAAAAATGCGCTTGATTAAACAAAGCACAGAAAGCTGTTGAAGGTGTTGGTATAACAGACCCTCTTTCTTTTGGTGATAGACAGAACACAGAAGCACGCCTTCGCTTTTTTGATGTTATGATCAGATGTCACACTTCATCCATTAGCAAGCGAACCAGTCCCAGCTTAGAAGCGCTTAAACTTGTCCAAACTTCACCGCTCCTAGAGGACGCCTTGCGGAGCTAGTCAAAATGCAACTGCTCTGACTGTATCACTTATCAGTTCCTGCTTCTAGCGGAGGAGCAGCGCGCTTGTGGGGGAGACAATACTAGACACGCTTATGCCATGGATGACTGACAACCAAATACCGTATTGCACCTTTTCTGATCAATTCAACATTAAAACAAGATAACACTATCTTATTTTCACATTTGCGTACAGACGTAAATCATCAACGGAGATTTAGAGAGATCGCATCTTATTGCTGTTCTTGGGAAACTGATGAAATTGTACTTATTTCAAAAGGATTACATTGAAAGCCGCAGTCGTGCATTTTTGTCAGAATACAGGTAAGCCATATATTTTAGAGTATTTATTAAAGATACACAGCAGGATGTGGCTTGTGTAACTTTGCATTTTATCGAGCACCTAATTATAATGTATGTGGGCGGTTTTGTAGCCACTCCGACACATAAACTTGAGAAATAATAATATTAGCTGAATCAAATGCAGGGTTGAGCTAGCAATGTAACTAATTACTGTCACTGATACCAGCTGTCATTTTAAAACGAAACTTTAACAGGTGGAAGGAGACAAGTGTAGCCGCCTTTAGATGACAGCATATATGTATAAATACAGTCAATTCAATGAAAAGCCACTGTTATTATGGGGTTCGTGCATTCTAGCTGCAGATCATACTTCACTGGCTGCGGATAAGCAAAGGAGGAACAGGCTCCCATTTACAACACTCTCTCCAAAACCTTTTTTTTCACCTATGTGACTATCTGATTTTTTTTTAACATGCATGTTGCTTATTATGTTC
Organism: Acipenser ruthenus; assembly: GCF_902713425.1. Lineage (NCBI taxonomy): Eukaryota > Metazoa > Chordata > Actinopteri > Acipenseriformes > Acipenseridae > Acipenser > Acipenser ruthenus. Next base: position 25,407,798 of record NC_081212.1, on the reverse strand, counting down.
TTATTGGAATTATTTGTAGAAAATAATTCTCATCGTTTCACAGTGTCAAAAACTACTACGCGACCTAAATGTGGGATGCACGGATGATGAACGAATCGCCGTTGTTCTGTATCTGTTTCTACTCATAAATCAATTGGACAGTTATAAATGGCATGTTTAAAAACACGTTTTACAATGTAAACTCACAAATTAATCACGTAATGAAAGTGGGTGAAGTATTTGCGGTTTACTGTATTTAAATAAAAAAGTGAAAGCAATCCGATGCATGATGAATTGTTATTAAAACATAAATGCATTAAACAAAACCATGGGAGTTAGTGTGACAGATAAAATATTGTGCACATTCACCCATTGGCATTGGTTTCTGTTGAAACAATTGGTGTAGGCTACTGTATAAACAGGACACCGATTCCTCATGATCTCTCACAAAATACAAGGCGTGTAACTACGTTGCAAATATTTTAGTGAGGATGGCAGTATTAACTAAATTAAACTTATGTTTAATTAATTCATACAACTGTTAACAAAACAGAAATGTAATAGATGCATTCAAAACAAGTACACTTTACATTGCCAAAACAGTGTTACAAACTTTAATACAAAGTAACTGTACAAAGTCAAATAAATAACACACTTTTATTTGCTGTTTAGGGAATGACAAAACGTGTGGTCTTATAAAACTAAACTGAACCGCGTGTACTGTGGAGCCCTTATTGGTAAAGAGGGAGCACTCATCTGATTAATGGGGGTACTCTCTCGTTTTATATGGGGTTCAATCCAATGTGCTGACCTCACACGAACAAATAATCAGCCTGGTCACTTTCAACAAACGTCTAGTTTAAAAAAAAAAAAAAAAGGTAATGCCCTTCTGTTAGGCTTACCGTTCAATGCCATATAGTAACATTATTGTAAAGTGTTGTAAAAAATAATAATTAAACACCTAATAGAGCTACATTTAGAAACGTTTGTCATTGAATACATTCAGTTTCTTTTAGAAAAAAATGGCCAAGCATTGTTAAATCGTGTTGGAGAAGGAGGGGATCGTTTAATGTGCATGCAGACACTGATTCAGTTAAAATAACGCAGCATTGATTACATTGTGATGTACTTTACCGATTCATTTAACTGACATTATTGCCAAACAAGCGCTGTATTAATCATTTCATGATGCCTGGGAAATATGAGCCAGAACGCTCTGGTTTTGCCTGATCAGAGCCAATGTCTTTATATTTTTTTGGAACCCAGACCTCAGGGCCCAGGGCTGAATACCACGTGGTTAAACTGTCTATTCATCAAGAATTTAGGAGGTGCTATGATAAAAAAAATATGTTTTTATAAATGTACTGAAATATGTTAAAATGCATGTGTGGAAGGTCAAGTACTAGCACAGGGACACTACATATGTCAGGTCCAGGCGCGGTTTTTCACTCTTATATTTAAAATCACAAATCCAGGCAAACAAAAACGTCTTACTCAGACCAGAGTATACACTGAAATGATAATAACCAGCCCAGAGTTTATAACACGTGGTCAGAGTCTTTGTCACCAAGTCTTTCCATCTTAGAACAGCACTTCCTCTGTCTCTCCTATTGCTAGCTTTATACTGTGGCTGTTTAATAACTAACCAGGGAACCACTTAAGGGCTGATTGGTAATTCACACACTTCATTTGAAACTAAATGATGTCCCTCTGTACATGAAGCCCATTGTTTCAGCACAGGCTTTCCAACAGCCTTGTGCAACTGGCTTTCATGAGTGTGAATCACACTGATTTGTCAATTAGGACCTGCTGCTATAGGAGGGAGAGAAGGAGAGTAAAATCCATTTTAAGACTATTTCTGCCATTAAAAATGAAATACTATAAAAAGAAAGATTTACAACAGTTTGGAAGTGCGAACCCATTTCTAGGAGGCTTTGTACATCCATGCACCTTTTACACAGGGCATGAACTTTTAAACAGTCCTGTTTTACCACTGTGGGGTCTGTACACCCGTCACAGCATGCCTCTCCTTTTTAATTATGTAACGCAGATTACAAGCCTACCAACGCATTGAAAAAACACATTTGAGCTGAATCGGATTTCTACTAGAATAAGGGGGGTTAAGGTCTCAGTAAGTTCAGCTTTTACAAGTTACAAAAAAAAAAGATTTTTCATATTAAAACTACCTGATCTCCTTCAGCCTGCTTGTGGCATGCCTTGCAAGTCTCAATTTCTGGCCAGCGAAAACCTTTTCATGTTTGATTTGCACTGCTTCCAAAAACAGTCTCATGTCTTCATACAGTTTTCTTAAGTCAAGGAGATTCTGGCGGCATGCACTTCAGTTTGTTTGCTCTGAAACAATCTCTCTTTTACACAGGCTGAAACTAAATAACACGGTTAAGCAGTGAAACCTGGGCAGCATGGCCAAGGAGAAACCAGAGTTGCTCACGTGGGAGATAAGCATAGCTGTCTTTCTGATCTGTGCTGGCATTCAGGTAGGGGAAACATTTGTGAAATAACTTCTCGTGCTACATTGTATGCATGCCTCACTCACTAGGTCAACTCCTGAGTTTTGTTTAGGTATGTAAGTTACACCAGACCTCCATAAAATCAAATACATATTATAAATGGGGAAAGTATTTATTTAATAGTAGTGATAAAATAAGCATGTTTTTATTGCCTCTTTTGGCAGTGTTTGGTCAGATTTACTGGTAGAGGTTTCACATCCATAATTTCCATTAGTAAAGGTTTTGTTTTTTTCTTGCTGTCTCTCCGTCTCTCTCTCTCTCTCTCTCTCTCTCTCTGTCTCTCTCTCTCTCTCTCTCTCTCCGTCTCAATTCAATTCAATTCAATTCAATAAGCCTTATTGGCATGACAGGAATAAACAAGTTTTGCCAAAGCAAAATAAACCTACAAACAGACAGGTACAGTGTATAAACAGACACAATGAAAAGGCAATTTTCAGTGCAGGTTAATTTGTTTCTCTTAGACTGTGGCAGGCAGTCACATATTCGGCAGCTAGTGCACATGTTATCCCCACCTCTCCTAAAAATATTTGTAGTTTTTCAGTTTCTGAGAGGTGGGTGAAGTCACTGATGTGCCTCGTGAATTTGGGTAAGAATGTGTCCCTGAGCAGCTTGTATTTGGGGCAGTGCAGTAGGAAGTGGAGCTCTGTCTCTATGTGGTCTAACTCACAGTGCTCACACAGTCTCCTCTCTCTGGGTCTCCACGTGGCTCTGTGTCGACCCTTTTCGATTGCTAGTATGTGGTCGCTCAATCTGTATTTGGTCAGTAGTTGTTTTTCTCTCTCTCTCTCTCTCTCTCTCTGTCTCTCTCTCTCTCTCTCCCTCTCTCTCTCTCTCTGTCTCTCTCTCTCTCTCTCTCTCTGATTCTCTCTCTCTCTCTCTCTCTGATTCTCTCTCTCTCTCTCTCTCTCTCTCTCTCTCTCTGGGTAGCTTTGTTCACAACATGATGAAACAATCATGGTAACTGTTTGGAAAATGTTATTGTTAGGTTTGGTTGATCAGCAACCTCAGAAATGGAAAATATGGAGTCCAATACTTCATGTTAGTTTCATACTTAAGCCTTGATAAGCTAATTTGTTTAGACTGGTGAATCTGAAATGAAAATTCCACACTTACACTTATTTGAACAAAGTTTTTTTTGTGTGAGCCATCTGAACAGAATCAAAGAAACTAAAGGGAGATGGTTACAGTTTAACACTGTATTCATCCAGTAAGTTAAAAGTGAGTAATATTACCATGACAACTGATAAATTGTGTCTAATAGAGAGATATTGTGCCAGGATTTTTTATAAACCTGGAAGGCACCGACGTCAAGACCTGGAGGATCCTGCAAACACCCGGACAGGTGTAGCCGTGTAGAAGTGAAACAACCCATACAGCTGTATGCAAACATATTGGGGTTTACACTTGATGATGAGTTAAAAGCAAGACATCCAAAGACCACCTCAAGATACATATCTATTGTTTGAGAGCCCAGAATTTGAATTGGTAAGCCAGGGATTGTATACTGTAGTATGAGGCTTGTTGGAAGAAACGTGGATTATTCCCAGAGAAATCCCAGAACCCACAGAATGAACTGGAGTATGCTTTAATTGATTTTTTGTAAGGCAGAAGAACAATGCACAAAGTAAACACTGTGGTTAGTTGTCATTTTTATAAATAGATGTGCAGTGTGAGAGGAAGAAGCACCACTGCCCAATACGAGATGTTATTTTAAATAATGTACATAAAACGCACAGATGTTTAGTTAAACGATTTGAAAAGTTGGCAGGATTTTGCTGCAGGCATTTTTATAATTGCACGCAGTAGAGTCTTTCAAAAGACCTCTAACTCCAGCTTCCTAAATGTGTTTTTCTTTGGTTTGTTTAATATACATACTGTGAAAGGTATTCATAGGTTTTTAGCACTTCATTTATAGTATACTGTGCTACTCGTACATGAAAGTAGGGTTAGCATTATTAATGGCCCCCCAGACCTCAAACTTTAGGGCTTAAAAGTAAGTTCCCCAGATCCACAGCCCTTGCAGTTCTTTGAAGTGACAGAATCTTGGTTCAGTATAAGGGACCCTATATGGATATAACAGTAGTTCCAACCATGCATGGCAGGGTAGCTGTTATGTTTTTACAGTCTATGCTTTTACTTCCTTATAAAGGATTAGCCTGGTTCACAGTTTTTACCGTTATTATTATCTGGGATTTATCCCCGTCTCTTTCGGTTCATCACCATGCATTTACTGTGGTATACTACACTGCGTGTGTGTGTGTGTGTGCGTGCGTGCGTGTATGTGTGCGTGCGTGTGTGTGTGCGTGTGTGTGTGTGTGCGTGTGTGTGTGTGGGGGGGGGTCATTCTTTTTCACAAGAATCACTTTCATTACTACATTGCCTTCCAAGTAAAATAAACATACAACCTTTTTTTTTTTTTTATTAATTTAATTCAGCACATTTATTTTGAAATATGACTACTGAATTCCTGGTAATGTTTGCACATTTTGAGGGACGTGGTTATATGGTATGCATTAATACATTTGACGCTGAATAACTGAATAATCTCCAGGAATGTAAGGACGTCTCCCCTGTTTGCTTTGGAGTGTCGAATTGCAATGTTATAAGAGCTAGCTAGCTTTCAGCTGAAGACCTTTCCATCCATTAGTGTTGCTGTTGTTTATACCAGAAGCTGCATGCATGGAAACAATCTGGAAATGAGTTTCAAAAGTCAGGAACCTCGTTTTATATCAGCTGGGCGACGCTGCAGTGTAAATCTTAGCTGTCATGACAATCTCACGGGTTCAGTGAGGATTAGTTCAGTGTCACCTGTTGGTTCAAGACACAGGCTTTACAGCAGTCAAAAATAGCAGAGATTGAAAAATAGAATAGCAATTTGTTGTTTGTGTAGCCCATGACAGTAAACACTGGGGCACGTTTTAATTGCTCCTTTTGTTTTCTGGATGGTATCTTATCGTATTGGCATTACTGGTATGTTGGCTTAACAAAATAGCAAGCAAGCTGTTTTATTAAGGTACAACGTCATGCCATAAGGAAAAACTATTATTGTGAGATAATCATTTCGGACTGAAATACAAGAACGAATGTTATTGCGCTTTATCGTTGTACATATCAAAGTTATATTTTCAACTCAGTGTCATTGTGCTGTAGTCTATCTGGACCAATGAAACTCTGAATTGCTCCTGTAGTCGTGTAGTGCAAACCTATGGTAACTATTCTTTATATCACCCTTGTGGTATTACCTACATGCATGAGAAATGCAGGATGCCCTTGGGGTATTCATTTTGCTAACTATTAGAAGTTAAACTTAACCCCCCCCCTCCCCTGGTATCGTCTGGATTGGCATGTTTCGTTCCAAACGTTTCTCACAGTAAAATAAGTGGTTTCGTGTTTTCATTTCAGAAATACATAGGTTATATAGGTTCTCATATTTTAAAGATTTAGAGGTTCAATAAGGCATCTGTTTTGCCCACAGCAACCTGGCCTTAACACTGGGTTAATGTTAAAGCCAAGCCAAGTTACACTGCAAAAGATAAGACTGCAGACAAGCACCAAATTAAGGCATATTTTAAACCGGCAATTGACATTGAAACTATTTTTCTAGTCAGCAGTGGACCAAAAGTGACTTCCAGTGCTGCCCACAGTTGGGGCGGGGGGGGGGGGGGGGGGGAACCAGGAATTTTGACTCTGTCACAGTGGTATGTCACTTGCAAGCTTCCTGGAGTATTTCTTATTGTTGTTAAAAGCAGTTGTTTTTTCAGTTCCCATTGGTGCTCATTGTAGTTTCTTAAGCACGGATTATCTGCTGTGGTTTGCAACCTCTATTTAGAAGGTCTCGAATGATGATCTTTTCCCAGTACTTTTGTTCACCCCTACATCTTGTAAAGCTGCAAAGATTCTACTGTTTGCTACATCTGGAGGTCAGGCATTTGTAAGGCAGATGAGCATTTTATCAGCTGCACTGGAAGCTCTCTCTTGGCACGGTATTTGATTGTACTTTTATTGCATTGGGAGTCATTTGAACTTCCCCCAGTGCAATATTTTTCAATGGTACTGCAGCAGCAGCAAACGGAAAGCTATTTACATTATGACATAAATGTATTGGACTCTAACTGATGACCCCAGATTTTCTAAAAACTGGTAGCTGTTCAGTTTATAGTGTCTCTCTCTCTCTCATGTTGCCATTTTACACTTGCTTACAGTGATGTTTTTAGATTTACTAGCAGCTATTATTATCTAAGAACACATTTTCTTTAATACTAAATGCTTTAATAATGTGGTCCAGTGACACTGGCTACAGACAGACATTGTGTCAGAGGTTCTGCGCGTGGACCTCAATGCTGAGTTGAACAGCAGCCACTCAGTACCTTCTCAATAGCGCCACTTTGTGGAACATTGTGTGGTGTTATTGAGGTGTTCATGGAGGGGCTAGGCTGAGACCACAAAACTCAGTTTACCCTGGCCTCACCAAAGGCTAAACTTATGTCATATGGTTCTGCAGAAGAAAGCATCAAATATATAGCGTAGGATACATAATGGACACACTGGAAAGTCAATGAATTACATGTATAGGTCAAAAGGTTTTAATAGAGCCTTGTACTTTGGTACAGCACTATTACCATGAAAAATATTTGAGAGCATTTAGTATTTGGACAGTGGTTGATATTTCTTAGCCAGAACTTTTCTTTGTTAGATTTTGGCATTATTATTATTTTTTATTATTATATTTTTAATTTCTATGTATTGTTCAGAAATCAAACCCATATGGCACACATGTGCCTTTTATTAAAAGAGTACCATTAGAATTATGAGACTTGCAAAAATTCCATTCGTGGTTGAGTTTCATGCCACCCAGAGAGCCTTGAAAAGGACTGTTTGAAATGAAACGTGCAAGAGAACTGCCTTAAGAATCTATTGATACTTTTCATGGAAATTGTTGTTGATTCTGTCTGGATAATAGAGGAACTACAAATAACTGTATTCATACCAATGGTCAGTTTGTGAGGGTGGTGAGCTTTTTACATTTGGCCTAGTTATCTCTCAGTTGTACAGAGTATTTTTGGATCTCCAACACAAGATAACACACTTCAATTGGAAAAGAAGACGTGATGGAAAGAACATACTGCAGTGAAGTAAAAAAAAGTCAAGGCAAAGAAGGGGCAGCTCAGCTGTTGAAACAGCAATTTTACGGTTGGCTTAGTGCGTGGATTATGACAAGCAGATGTTGGATTAATTTAGTGCTTGATTGCCTTTATTGTTGGGTGTTTTTTAAGTGCTTTTGTAAGTTTGGAGCATGGTTTCGATGATCAACACTTCCATTTTTAGTTGTTCAAAGGGGAGGGGAATTCTGAGGGACTTCAATTCAAAGAATGAGTGCTGGCAGGCCTAACAAATCACAGAGAATGTCTGTTCTGTCTGTCCGATCAATGAGAAAGCTTTTATCAGTGTGTGAACAGGTAAACACCGCTCTGGCTTAGAGATGGTCAGAACTGCTGCTGCACTTCTTCAGGTTCGGGCCCTTGTCTGCTAATGATTATTTTTAAATAAACCAACCTGGTACCCACCCGAAACACTGACTGCATGTACAATTCCTAACTGTTGATGGGTGCCTGCATGTCAGCAGATGCTGCAATCCCCAGTAGAGAATCTATGAATGGCTCATCACTCTTGTAAAGGTTTACTTCAGTGTACCAGGGTAATAGCACACTGAATCTCAAACAAAGTATATACAAGCATGGTAACAGAGGAGCATAGTGAAGCATAGTAAAACCATGAGGCTACCTAATGTAATCCTAATGCAGTGTCATGGTGCAAGTGCAGCTACAGGTGGCTTCTATATGTGGCCTCGGTACTCATCAGGGTCATTGGGGTAATCTGTGTCACAAAATGACCTTAAAGTAGTCCAGTTTATATCAGATAACTATCTGTCAGCTTACAAGGGCCATTCTGTGATAATATGGTGCAGTCCTGTAGCCTTGAATTGCTGCCCAATGTGAGTGACGGTCCCTTACACCAGCCTATATCCCAACATATCCAAGCTGAATAGGATGAAACAATACGTTTACTATAGAACGGGTTTAAAGGAAAGATTCCTGGTATGTTTTGCATGCTGTGTGCACAGACCTGTGTGGAAATGGCTGTCCAGTGAATGTGCTCTAACTCACCAGTGTTATTTAAATAGAGAAAGCAGTAGCAGTCTACAGTCCTAGCATGTTTGAACAGCTGCTGTTTAAAAGAAAACAAAAAAAGAAAAGAGCACATCGGAAAGGAGCTCCATGCTCCGGCTGACGCGACTGCAGGGAGAGTGGGAATGTTTGCTGTGAGTCGAGTCTGTGTATGAACACACAGTGGGCACAGCAATCACTCTTCAGCTTTAGTTTTCATACACAATTAAGAATAAAAACAAGGAAAGCTCAAATTCCACCTTCTAAAATGAATTAGGTTTGTCAAACAGTATGTCAGTTGTAAGTCTTTTGACCTGCATTGCGAAGGCCACAGAGTCAATTTTGAAAGGTGTCATTCTTTTGGTTGTTGTTTGTCTGTGCAGAACGGAAGCACGGGATTGGTCAGAAGGGTATAGTCTGGAATTTGAAGAATCTTGATTCATTCTTGCTTCAGGAATTAAAGGGATGAAATATAGGTTCTCTTCACCATCTATTGACACCTACTGTACATTGCTGCCGGTATACCCTGCTGGCTCCAAAATAACACCTTCACCATGCTAGCCTGGCTCAGAGACAGTGTCCTGAACTGTTGTGTGCAAGACTCTTTTATAGATGATTACAGTGTGTGCATTATTTCCATTCTGTCTATTCTACGGGCTGTGTGATGTTAACAGGGAAGCCTAAAATTGCCTCGACCATCTGGGCAGCTGTTCTCTTTCCCGCAATGTCTTACCCCTCTCAGTCTGCTTGTGTATTCAATGATCGTTTCCAAAAAAACTATATGTTCCTCTGCTGGGCTGCTCGCAAAGCTATAGCAATGCATTTGTTTGAATTGACTCCCAGTAGAGTAGCAGAGTCATCTGATTGCAAAGTTTAAATAGAGGATGAGTGATGGGGGAAAAAAAATATTCCAAGCGTTGGGAGCCTCATAATTCATGACTATCCATACAAGTGGTGTGTTTTCTTCTCAATTAATTCCTTTATTTTTAAAACAACTGTTATGCTGCAGAACCCTGGTGTTGAGAGAGTAATGTTGTGTCTTGCCATTTAAAGTGGAAAAAGTCTGTACAGTGTGGTCTGAAATGAAGCAGGCTAGATTTATAGAAAATACTGCCTCCATTGCTGCTCGTGGGGTTGGAAACGGTCATTGTCCAATAGCACTTGAATACACAATACCCAAAGAACAGGGCCCCTGCCTGGAAGGTATTAAATATCGCTGAATGTCCTCAGCAGTGTGTTTTACCTTCAAAGGGCCCTGGGTAGGACTCTCAGGATGGGGGCTCTTGTTATCCATTTGATTTCTCTCCAGTCTGTTTACGGAAGCTCTCTCTTGAGCTAGCACCAGAAGCCTGCATTTTAACACGTAGAGAAACTGGATCAGAATAATCAAACTGATCATTTGGAGCAAAACCGTTCAAGCAGGATATTTCTTTTCTCCCTTTAAAAAACTCTTGCAGGACTTGTGCAAAATTGGACCTGCTGGCAGCCCCCCTGGCCTGCCGGCAGTCACCCCAGTGTTTAGAAAGCACTGACTGGGATGTAGCTTGTATTGGCTGAGTTTGAAACAAATTCAAATAAAATATAAAACAATCCCACGTTATTAAAATATACAGTTCAAGGAAAGTGTTCTACTACAGAAAGAAACAATAGGAGCGCACTTGTGTTATTAGATTTTCACTCAGCGAGTTGTTAGTCTCTTCTGATTGTTAGAAGGTTGCTTTGATACTGGGTAGAGTGCACAGTCAACCAGTGTGTAGATAATTCCTGAGACAGCTGTTTTACCTCCAGAAGCCCCCTGAACCCAGTATACAGTATGGGTCTTGTGTCCACTGTGTGATTAACACATATACTTCAACATAAGACCAAAGGCCAACAGGCACATATCTGTCAGTATGGTCATATTTCAACTAAGTGGCTCATCTCTCTTATCTGAACCCTATATTAGATTGCCTTTTGGGACACCCTACCAGACATATAATATCTTTAAGATGGACATTTGGCATGTCACGTTTCTACTTGGCCATATGAATCGAATAACAGCCGCTCGCTGTTGACTTGAGAGAGGCGTGGTGGAAGTCGTTTCTTACCCTTGAGTTTTGCACAAAAGCCCAGCTTGACTTGAGGGTATGAGAAGTGCTTCAAGGTAGCCAAGGAAAACAGAAATAAGGGTGCATCTCAACCCAACCTGTTCCTTCTTTATTTTGGGTCATGCACAATGGTGTCTTAAATCATGGAGGACGAAAGGGCTGTTAAACGCGCTGCAGTGAATTTGATTCTCACAGCCCTGCACTGTTTTTTCCACAGGCTTTAGTAAAGTTCTGCCCCTGCTCCAACCTGTTATTTTTAAAGACCAGCTGGCCTGAACGATCAGCTGTCACCACAAGGTCATTTCAAGCTTTATTGTAGTTGGCCTGTTAGATTTCTGGGAGGCTGAATATGATGTCCCTTGATGCAGTGAGCACTGTCTGAACATTGATAGCTGTTGTCTCTTTGGAGAAAGAATCCCATTGCTCTAATAAGAGTGTCTAGATTTTGTCAGGTCCCTTAATGATGGAGCCTAACTTTCCTTCTTGTTTATAAAAATGTTAATCTATTGATAACCATCAATACAGTGTTGTATGAATTAACTAATATAAGACATCACGGTTTGCTTGATAGATACAGTGGAACTTTCCCAACCTGTAGGAGACACTCTTGGCGAGACCTCACTTTCTGCCGATGTAGACGATGGCTGGATGAGACACTGTAGAACAGCAGCTTCTCGTAACTGTGAGAGTCTGCCTCTGCTGACTGTTTGTCTCAACATGCTCCACGCCTGGTATACCTCCACTTGCACCTCCTGCACTGCTGGGCCCCTTGGAGAGTTCTACCTCTTGTCAAACAGAACTTCTTGCAAAGTGTCCCTAATTGTTTCAGGAAACAAGTCGTGTTTATTTGCTTCTGGGTCTCTGCAAACGTTTAGACTGCCCTCGACAGTCCCTGAAAAGCATCTCTGGGATTTGGGACGTGGGTTTTTCTGGATTTGCTCCGGTGCATTTAAAAGCACTGTAAGCACTCCTCTAACTAATAAACACACTAGTTCAAGGCAATATACATTTTACATTGGTCAGTTCGTAGGTTTACATTACTGCATGCATATTAACTGGCTTAGCCTTTCTATTCTTCATTTAGAATCATGTAAGAGCTATTGTAGGGCACTTGGATAACTGTGTGGAAAAGGAGGTGAACATATCTCTTGAATGTGCCCCTGCGAATCGTGTTGGCTTATGTATATTCCGCAATCATAGTGCTGGTATGGAGAGAATCTCTACTCTTAACACTTGCTTGTCCTTCTGCAGTAAACTGAGTGTACGGATAACACTGGTTAACTATATGACAGAGATTAAGCCAGCTGGGCTTCTCAATTCAAAGGCACAGATGCTGAACGTATAGCATAAAAAGGCATACAACTTCAAATGAGAATGAAAAGAAATTGATAAAAATATCAATTTCCCCTTGTCTATAATCACTCTTTAACTGATTATAGAAAACATAAACAACTCTGTAATTCAACTGCATAGTCCCTGTCAGGGCATTAAAGCTGCTTCTGTAATTGCGCTACATTCCTGCTAATTCATGTTGCCTGGTTGTGCTCAGCAGCACTCTATTCGTTCCTCTGACTCTAAGATATTTAATGATCTATGTACTGCGCTAAGAGTCTGCTGGCTGCAACTCCAGAGAGCCATATAGAAAACATCATCAACCTGTTAAAGGTTTGTAAACACAAACACGAAGTGTGCTGTTCCTGAAGGCAGCTGTGATGTTTCCCTCACAGCTTGAGAATGTGTGACCAGATGTTGGACAATATGCACTCAAAAAGAGAACGACCCATTTCACCAGGGTTGATGTATCACTTACCAGTGCGTGTTTTTAACAGTGTAAAGTAAGATGCAGGCTAGTCTACAGTTAGAGTTTGGTCTGGGATCATATGGCACCCAGATCAAAGCTCTAAAGTATTTTAATTCAGACACTGTATCTTATTTGTTCAGAGGTGTATATACATAGGGGATATACATCTGTTCAGAATGGAATACTGACAAATAAATATATATAATGAGTGTGGAAAGCCTGTCCCAAAGTTGTAGACTTTCTTGAAGAATGGCATATTTTGAGGTGTTTCACTTTGATCCAGCCCCTATTCTTTGTATCCTGCACATATGGAGTTTATTTCATTTAAAAAATGTTTATTTTTTCAGGTTTAGGTTTCTGGGTTGCCCTATGGATTGCTGGGGAGATCCTGTGTGCAGTTGGGTCAGAGTGTTCAAAGTGATGTCAGAACAGTGGAAATATGCACCAACTATTTCCTCTGTGTGCTTATGTCATCACCAAAGGGATATATAATACAGTATTTATTTTTTTCGGAACAGAAATACAGAAGAGCATCTCCGACACTGGCCAAGCAGATGGCATGGTGGTTTTTAGAAGCCTCTGTGAATTGGGAGGTCAGGGGTTTGATCTGCAGATGGGGTGTGTTTAGACTAGATCGGAGGCTAGGAAAAAGCAATCTGGGGAGAAGTGTCTGTCGGAAGGATAGATCAATCATACGTGGCTAGGGGGCACAGAAATAGCAGCTCACTCCCACAGCCCTTTCTTTGGATGAAATGGATGATGCCAAGCTGATGTGCTCAACAATAATGGGCACCCATACTTGGAGCTTGAATAGAAGAATAGGTCTTAACCATCCGCGCCAAATGATGTGAACAACATTTAGCTGCATATTAGGCAGTCTTAAAATACCAACATGCGGTCCAATGCTTCCCCTAGAAACAACAAAATATCCTTTGGACTTTTAAAGTGCTGTGGGGAGCGAAGTAATTTGATCTGCTTACAAGACTAGGACATTATACCTAAAGGACCATTTTGAAACCAGATATTATACTAATAAACTAAAGTTAAACTTTAGGATCCCGGGAATCTGTAATTAAAAATGTTAGTAAATGCCCAGAAAGTGGGGTGTAGGGTATAATAACACTTACTGACTCTTCCTGCTCGCAGTTTTGTCATGAATTTTGCTCCTTCAATTTTACTTTTGGATTTCAAGCCAAGCATTTCTAGCTTGCCTGAAGCAATGCGCTCAGCTCAACACCCCCCCGAAACACTTCCCTGCAAGATTCATGGCTCACAATCACTACCTGTTACTCATCTGCATTCTGCTGGAGCTGTGGGTTACAGCTCTCACAGTGTATAGGACTGGAGAGAACAAAAAGATGGGCTTGTCTTCCTTGCTTGTTACAGATACACTCATTGTGAGGGTTTCCTTCTTTAAACTCGAGCCGCAGTTACTAAGTGCATAGGAACACATCAGGAAATCTGCAGGGTAATTGAAGCAGTATTGGCAGTGTTAATCACCCTGAGAGCATCCCGCTCATGATGTTTTCTGCTGAAACCCTTCATCGCAGGCCAGAAACCAAGATGAATGTCCATCCCGCAGTCCTTGTTCTGGGTAGTCAATTTAAGGGTTTCAAATATGTTTAAATGTTTAAATTGGAGCGACTTGCGAACCCTGGGTTGGTTGTCGTAATGCTGTAAAAACATGCCTAGTACAGTAATAGCACACAGCATAACCCCCAATGTATAATCATGACGTCGAACCTAATTCTGGAAAGACAGGCGACTGTGCGGCATGTAGACTTTCCACAGTGAGCTTCAGTGGGATAGTTTGGATTCGTTGCTGTCTATATTGACCATACTTAAACAGCAGTGTGCACTTCCAGTATGCTGCATGCTTCAGCTTGCCTCTACTTAAAAAAAAAGATATGCAGAGTTGGAGTGAAACCTGACAAGTGTTTTTTAAAGTGTCAATTGCTATAAATCAAGAGAGCACAAGCAGTGCTGTCAGTGTTTATACAGCAGGTCAGTAGCCACATACAGTATGTACACCTAGATATATTTTTAGCTATACTGTCTTACTATTTATATTTCAGGGTATTGTGTAAGAGACAAGCTGATTACCCACCCACTCCAGGTCAGGAAGCCAATCAGGAGTTGGTTGGGTTAACAAAAAAGGCAGATTTTAGGAACTGCTTGTCTGATTCTGATGACCCTGTGCACAGGAGTTTGTTATCAGATGCTATTCAGCAAACTGTGACACCGGCAATTTGCTCTTTATATCCTTGTTTCAAAGTGCCACAAACTCATTTTACTTTGTAACCCACCCAAATGTCTGAGTAAGGTGTATAGTGAAACTTTCTGTAGCATTCAGGTGTATATAGCATGAATTCATCCTTTGTGTCTCCTTGTGAAAGAAAGGGTAGCAGAAATCGAGTGAGCAAACAGAAGCAGGGGCAAAGGGATATGTTCAAGCTTAAAGTGCATTCGCGGTCCACACCTACTGTAAGCTATCTGCGTACCAAAGAGAAACCTGAATCTGCAAACACCTCTGCTTCAGACGGCAATGACATGTATAATTTATGGCTGTGATATCACAGTTTAACTTTTGTTTTAAACCAGTGTGGGAGTTTTCTATTTCTCTGACCTTCACCGTGCGCATTCTTTGGGAGTAAACATTCACTCCTGCATGGTATTATACATGCATAAAATTACAGCCTTAAACATGTTATTAATATCAGAATTGAGGTGAGAAACATTATATAGCAAGATATCAGTAATAAACCAGATGAACTGTAGGAAATTCCAATTGATATTCCTGGAATTCCTTTTTGTTCATTTGTTGTTTTGCTACTTTACTTGTTGCCAGTATTTTTTTTTTTCTACTGCCCCAGCGAAATATAGGGGGGGGGGGGGTCTGTTTAATCGCTAACTTAAATGGCTGCTGTAGCGCTGTGTACTGTGCAATAGAAGAGCCTCCGTTTTTTAATCATTGCTGTAATGTACTGTGTATAACTCTCAGTTTCTTGAACACTGCTGTAAGAATAGGTCAGGGAAACAAAGGAGTTTACAGAAGGCCGTGGCAATTAAGTGATAAACAGCAGTGACCCTTTCAAGGCCTCCTTGTTTATTATAAAGTTTGTAAGTTGTCATTATCACTTTACTGACCTCATCCCATCGAAGCATTACCAGAAGATTGTGCTGGTACAATAATATGCTATTTGTAGTCTCTGTAGTCTTTTCATTCCAAGTTGTTTGTTCTTTTGCAGACAGGAGCAAGCCAGTCCCAAAGTGCCTACTTCCTTCCTGAGTTTGCACTTTCTCCACAGGGGAGCTTTCTTGAAGACACGACAGGAGAGCAGTTTCTTACATTCCGCTACGATGATCAGGTCAGTGATGCTCTTCTTAAACAGGAGATCCCAAACAAACCACGACGAGGGATCCATGTGGGTACCGAAAACAAACTATTGCTTTGTTGATCTGTTCTGTTTTGTTATGCTTTTATTTAAGTGCCCTAGCATTTTTATGGTGCTGTAAAACATTCAAAGACTACTAAAAACCTCTGGGTCTGAATCTTATGCAGATGAAATTCACTGTTCCAAAGGGTCCTGTATTTGAGTCTGATAAAGAAATTGAATGTATGCAGGATCAGTGCCACTATATCATTATTTTAGAAATAAGGAAGCTGTAGTGTTTCAACCAAAAGTCTTTGTGTAATGGCTGTTAAGCTTGATTTAAACAATACACACAATGAAATAAAAACAGACTTCTCTTGTTGAGCGTGACCTGAAGAAGATACATGCATACCTTTCAAAAACATATCAAATATGGAAACTGCAACTTTGAAATGATTACCTACTAAGATAATAGCATACAACACTAAAAAAAACACTTGTCATCACATCTTTCAGATCCTGGCAGCTAAACAATTGATACCTGTTTAAAACAGGGAGGGACACCTTCACGATATTCATACACGAAACAGCCTGAAGGTTAATCATGAAACAGTTCACAGGTGTGGAATAAAACAGGGAGATGAGGTTGTATATTTTCAGAGCTGTTTCATTAAGACCAAGGCAATGGTTGTGAGCCTACAGAAAGATAGAATGGACTGCACTGGGGATGATGTGGAGCTACCAAAGCTACACGAAAGGTTCAGTAATTAAAAAAAAAAAAAAAAAAAAAAAATTTGATTCAGCTGAATACGAGGAACAAAAATTCAAAAGGAGGTCAGCTGCAAAAGTGTTTGGGCAAGATAAGGATCTTCATCTGGCAAGCAAGGAGCAAGGTGTGTAGCACATGTGCTGCAAAACAAATCTGCAGAAAAAGGTCCTGTCTAATTAATTATTATTTTTTTGGTTTGGAAGCATACACAGTAAGAACAGACAGTCTCAAGCACTGCACACATTCTCTTGTGAATACTCTATGCCTTATGTATAAAACAGGTGAAAATGAAGGTGGTAAAAATCTCCCAATAGTTATATGATACGATCCAGAGTTGTGTTGACTGTGGATAGTGAGGCTTTTTAGGGAGACCCTAGGTTGCTGGTTTTTCAAAGTGTTCAGTGTTCTCTTAGGACAGTGTGACCCACATTAAGCTGTCAAGACTGGGGTCCCTTTTGAACAAATAATGAACAGGGACCAGAGGTTAGGGGCTAATAACTGAACTAATAGGATAATCGGTGACTCCTGCTATCCTCAGGAGAAAGGAGATCATGGGTTTATAGTTGTTCGACCTCGAAGATTAAGCTGGTTTACATTGCAATAAGGAAGAGCCTTACATTTACCCAGCAATGCAGGAGTTGTAGGTAAACATATTGCACTTTTTTACACTTTTCCTCCTGGCCTTTTAATAGCATTTACTTTTCTCCAAGTGGTAGAATTTTTCCATTATAATGTAATCCACAAGCTGTGCAACTACTGTATAGTAGTTGTTACTATGTAATTACTGTACATTGATATACATGGAATACAATATTTAAATAAAACTTTGGCAATACTTTTCCATTAGCCAATATATCGTGCTTAGATTTTTTTAAGTAGAGGTTTAAGAAAACAGCTTAAAGTAACAGGATTCTTTTTTCAGCATTTACATCAAAAGTCATTGGAAAGCCACGACAATAAAAAGAGTTAAAGCTTATGGAAAGTCATGTAAGGGCAATTGATTCTGGTGCATTCCTCTTACAAGTGTCTGTTGAAAGAAAGTTATTTGGCGAGGGGCACATCAGTAACATTTCACCACTAGCCTGTGCAAACATCGTCCAGCATGCTCTGGTGCAACATTTAAAGGGGGTAATGTAATTTTTCAGGGATCCGCAAATGACCTCAAATGACCATCACACAACATCGCACCACCCCTGAAAGCATCAGTGAATGGCTTCAGTTAAATGAAGTAGGGTGAAGAATTTCCTGAGTGTTTAAGTTGGCAGAAAGAGGAAACCTGACAATAATCTGGGCTGGGTCACATTTTCGGTCGGGACTTGGGGAAAGGAACAGTTTCCTGTTTGTTTCAAGTATGATAAAGACAATGAATAAGACACAGATGTCATGTCAAGGGAGCCCAGTATTATACTGTCTGGTTGCTTTATAAAACACTGTAACATATTGTTCAGAAATACAATCATTGTTCTTCAGTAATCTTTTCTAGAGCTGAGTTTTCTGGAAGTAATTTAATGAAGAGTGTCAATGGTTGCAGTTTGGGAAAATAAAATAAACCAAAAACAAACTGAAGTCAGTAAAACACCATTGAAATTTTGGGCGTGACGGAGTAGCCATTGTTTTTGGAGTAGTGATTCCTAGAGTGGGCTGCAGGTTTTCACATGGGCATGGCTGTGCAGGAAGTGACAATGCTGGTTTTAGAAAAGTATTTTCAGATCAGTTGAAATTGTGCATTATCTTCAGTGCACTTTCCTGTTTAACACATTTAGTTACAGCAATGTGAACCATTTGGACAGCCTACCAAAAAACCTGCGTGTGACCTACTTTCCCAACCATTGCTGTGGTCACCATCAAACCGGAACATTCCAGCCATTACCAGCAGGGCATAGTAACACAGCTACACTTGCGTTTTCTTCTGAAATATATTTAAATAAAGAAGGTCTTTTTGGAAGCTTCTTATCTGGACTGAAATGAGTCTCCTTGTTCCAGTACTTTCTTCATGACAAAATTAGTTTGACATACTGTATAGTACATGCATTGTTTGTGGTTTCTTATTAGTTTAAGTGCATCATCTACAGATGTTGCATACTGATAAAGACACTAACCAAAACATTTGTCTGCTTTTTCCTATACATTTTACCTTCTAATGTATGTATTGGATTCAATTAAATGTGCAATAAAAGAATGGTTTGTTTTGAATGCATAGCCGAGGAAAACCAGAGAACATATTTTAAAAAAAGCACAATGCAGGGGCAGATTTTATTTTGTTTATTATTTGTTTATTTGTTCTATACATCTACAGAGGTCCAAAAGCATATCTTTCACTGCAGAATAAGACCATGACACTTTACTTTAGAGTACAGTGCAGTATAGAACATAGATTTTGAAAAGCTGGCCAATATTGCTTGGGCCACAGTACAGTACGTTTGAAAATTGCATTTCACAGCAACTTCGTATAAGCTAATAAACATGTCATTTCTGTTTCCTTCCTTTAAGGAGCAGTGTATTGTTCCTCATTGCCTGTGAGTTGATAAGAGATGACATGGTGCTTTGGTGTTTTATTGCTTAACCTGGTCATGAAGGAAAGTACTGGGCTTAAGCAAAGAGGAAATAGATAGAATGACAACCCAAGCAAGGTCAGTGTTTATAATAACAGTAACATATGGACAAAATGTCTACTTTTATTAGCAGTTGCCAGTTATGAATAACTGCCCTTTGACTCCTTGAGAATGGAGGAAATGTGAATTGTTATATGTTTTCTAGCTCATATTTCTAAGTTAGTGTGTAGGTTATTGGGTGGTTTTCTAGTTCAGTGTATCATACTGATTATTTATTCAAGAGCTCAGTGTTAGAAAAGACTAACCTTACCAAACCATATTGTTACATTTGGGGCGCAAAACATTATTTGTATAGTGTGGTACAGTACAGGAAATACATGATCCCTCTGTGTAGCTCCTCAAGATCACCGTAGAAATGGTTTTGTAGAACAACTACAATGACACAATGTGTGTAACTGTGGAAGTAATCACCAGATATAATACACTTGAGAACACAATATAATGCAATATCTGGTTATGGAAAGTGGAGGTGAAATTATTTCTCCAGTAACTCGCAGGCAAACATGTGTACATCTGCAACTATTTCTAAAGCCTCTAAAAGATCTGTCCCGCAGTAAATTGCTTTTTCACATTTCAGTTACTATTTTGAGGTGTTTTGAATCATTTCGAGTGGTTCTAAAAATATTATTTATTTTTCTAACATTGACGAGATACCCTTTATTTCAAAAAGCAATTTGTCATTGAATTAAACATGTACCCTTTTCTTTTATATTAGAATATATGAACTGCCCCTTTAAAAGAATGAGAAGAGAGATTTAGAAAAGCTTTGGAAAATGGCTGGAGTTGACAGTGTGCAATTGTTCATATTACAGTGGTGACATTAATATGCCTCTGTTACAAACAGAAGCTGTCAGGTGCTGAAAAGACTTGCTGAATGTTACTGTCCAGTCCCTTCGGACATGGGGCTGCACTCGAGGGATAATTCTGTATATCCTGACCAGCTTTAGAACGGTCGTTGGCCACCCTTTCCCATACCTTCAGCTCGTGGGTATCAATCATTCCAAATGGCTATGCTTCCAAATTCCTTTATACTTTTTTTTTTTTTATTACCCAAAACGATTGTGTGTTTCTGAGTGAATTTCTTCTCTACAGTATTTGCTCAAGGAAAAGTGTAATACAATGTTCTGTTGGTGGGAATTTGAAAATATGTTGGAAATTGAAGATTGTCAGCTGGCTACTTTTTAAAATGGACGCACTGGATTTTGAAAGCAAGTAAGAATGGATATTTCAGTTGCATGGCATCCTGTGCAAAGAGAATGTATGACATTCCTGGAATTCCTGGAAAGGGAAACAATTCATCATCATTTTCCTATTGTATTTTCTAGGCAATCTTGTCTTGCTAGTAGCTTATTTTTTTATACAGCTGGCTCAGTGTCATGCTTCCCTGCATCTCCCCTATCCAATGGTCAAGACAAAGTTCAAAGAATCCTTATTAATAATGCACAAAGTATATTATGTTTTCAACCATGAATATTCTGGCTCACAAGCAGTACCAGTGTCAGGATTAGTGCACTGAATATATTTCAACTGGATATATATAGAATGGGCATGGAAGGCTGTTTTTAGGCTGGTTTTAGAATTAGCCAGTGCAGGGGGAATATGTTGGTCTGGGTCATAATTTGGATCTGTACTGGGCCAGAATACTGGGATCAACACTCCTGTTCTTATTAAAAAAATGCCTTAAAGTTACAGCAGAAATGTAAATTATATTGTGGATTTTGCAGAAAATAGTCTACTTTTTTTCAACACGCTATTGCTTGCAATACGAAGGGAATGCTGGGGTCTTTCTGAGGTTGACTGCGGTTTTATTGCAGTCTCCCAGCTGTCTGTAGTTTAACAAGGTCTCTGTCATGTGATGTGCCAACCTGTCAGGCAGAATCCCCCATATTTTCCTGTCTAGTCTGCTACTGACCGAAAAAAAAGAAGCTTTAATCCGAAATGGACACATAACTGTTCTGTTAAAAGAGTGATAAGCAGTTTAAGAAACATGATTCAATTAGGCTGTTAACTCATAATAAAAATGACTTCAAAGGTTCAACCACGTGGTTAAGTGTTGATACAACTGTTATTGAAATACCGAAGATAAAGCTGAACTTGAGGGAACCCCCAGTGAATTCTGTGTTTTTAACCAGGAGCATGTTGTTCTTCTTACACAGCATTTACATTCGATGTTGGCTTGAGAATGACTGTGTTTCAGAATGGCTGTGAAGATTTTGTTTACATGTATTCTAATAATTCTGACAACTGAACTTCATTGTATATTACGGGGATATACTTTATATCATACGTTTTCCTAATATTCAATCACTTACTTGTTTAACATTATATTATATGTGTCCTGTAAGATTCTTGATTCTTTTGAGATCTTTGTTTAGTTGTTTTGATTCTAGTTTTATAAAATTAACATGTATTTCACCTTTCTAAAAAAATAAAATAGGAGTTCATACAGAACACAAATACAGCAATAAGATAGTAAAAGGGTAAGAAATTAAATATAGAGTATAAAAATCCCTTTAACACAAACTCTGCATATGCAAGACTGGTGCATGCTGCTGGGAGGCTGGCTGCAGATGACTTGGGACTGGAGTCCAATGATTAGTTGCTTGGCCTCAGACTCTGGAACCCTGCCGTTGAGGTAGATCAGCAAGAGATTAAAATTGAGCTGGGAGATTTACTAGGAATTTTGGTCCATACTATACCCTAATTCTCTTCTAATAAATAGTTCTGAGTACGTAACCGGTTATAACCCTGTTATGAGAGCAGTTCACAAATACACTTCAAGCTAGCACTGGGAGTCATTATTCCCCGTTATTTTCGGGTCTCTACTGATAATTTGTTCTCTGGCTGCCACCTCTGTTATTGTAACTCTGTTCTAGAGCTGGCCCAGACATTTTGCATGGGGACCTATGGGTAAGGTCCCATTGACTCTAGTAAAATACTTTTAAGTGTTTGAGGTGGGTGGTAGAACAAAAGCATGCTTTCCCAAAGAACTCATAAATTACTCTGGCATGAAAACTGTCTCAGTCTAGGGATGATTTACTGCTTTATATTTGGAAGTGGCACAGCAGGCCGTGTAAATAGATGCACGGCATCCTGTCGTTAAACTGCTTGGACCACACTGTTGTTCTGGGCGCTCCCCTGCCTTGTTTTTGTTTTATATTTATATTGGCCCTTCATTTTATTGACTAACCTTATTGACCGGCCAACCTGCATTGTCCTGCTGTGTGATACTGGTTGCTCTACAAAACAGGTAGCAGAGACAATGTTTGACGTCTCTGCTACCTCAGTCGTAAAATATCACTTGAGACTGGGCATTGCTTTCCGAGGGAAAGTGTTAGCTCTAATCCATATACTTTGTGTACCGTTACTGCCAACATCCAGCCCTGTATAGCACTACTGAAATAAACAACTTCACATAATTGAAAATCAGTCAGTTGCAAAGATATAGCATATTGAGCATTTTCAGTAAAAGGATCAGCTTTGAATGTGTTTCTAAATTGGAAATGAAATGCAATTTGTAAGGCATGCACAACTCAAAGGGGTTACATGCTGTATGTGAAATAATATACATTTCTCATGCTTTATTGCTTTACCTATCCAAGTGTTCCTTTGCTTTACTGTGAGCATTCCAGATGTTATACAGGGGTTTGAATGCCATTTGTGGTATGCAGTATAAACACAGCCTGTTTAATACCTCACAGTCTATACTAAACATTCAAGTTTATGTAGGCTTATAGCAATCAGCGAGCTTAGAACTATTAAAGTAAAGTAGAACATCCTCAAAATAAGCTTTGCTAAAATAATTGTTGTTTGCAAAAACGGACATGCTAATCTTTTTAGAAAAAGCTACTGTTTGCACAATGCTTCTGCTGTACCGCACACACTTATGAATCTCTCTTGCTTGCTCTGTATTTGAAAATGTGTCAGCTTCCCCCCTTCATATCTTGAAAAATGAAAATCCCTTGGGTCCGAAAAAAAACTTCTTGAAATTAAAAACATCTGACAGATATTGAAAACTTTAAACAAATACAGAAGGTCAGGCTTTAAAAGAAAAAACAAAGCAAAACAAAAGAAAAAACTAAACAAAACCAGAATATCCTTTGTGAAGCTGGGACTGTGCTCTTAAAGGTGCTTGCCACCGTTGTGTTTGGAAGGTAAGTCAAGGTGGGCTGGTCATCAAAAAATGGCATCCAGTTCAAAGGCCATCCAATATGTTAAAGTCCACTTTCTAAAATGAGAGAGAGCTTTACAAGTGTGGAATCCACACTGAGACATTGCAGACTGTGGAGTCTGAGGTTAGCCGCAGCTTAAGATCTCTGCCCACTGTAACCAAGCAATTGGGAAAAGAAAAATAACACTTTAGTAGCTTTATTTCAGGCTAGGTTATATGAATGCCAAGAAGCTTTGTTCATTATGAAAGTGTATTTAATACTGAATATTATACTCAACAATCTAAAACATATATAGTTTCACTGTGCTGTTATTTTTGTATACCTATCTTATAACAACTATTTGAAATAAATAAAGCTGCCACGCACAAATCACACAGAAGTGTGTTCTTGCACAGTATACATTTATGGATCACTTACGATTTTTTATTTTTAATTAGGAAGGAGGAAATGGTGGTTGGGTAGCTATTATTCAGAGTCACCAGATCTGCTTTTTTGGATGCTAGACCACTGATTTGAGTAGCTATAAATGCATATTTGTTTTAGAAATATAAAATGCCTTTTTACAAATGATGTGCCTTTTGGAGTCTTTATCTTACTTGCTATTGGTCATTAGTTCACTTAGATTTTTGTTTATAGACTTACTTCACCAGATAAGCAAGGTTTTCAAAGGTTTTCGCATTTCATGTGTTTGATGTGTTGTTCCATATACCATCTACTGTGTTCCATATGCAGAGTTCTCTCGTTGGAGATCCACACTGACTGTTTGTTAATCAGGTGATGCAAGTTTACACAGAAACAACTTGGACTTCTCCTTAGACTACTGATAATTGTTTTCAGTCTTTTTTTTCCAGAATAAGGCATTTGGATAAAGTACACGCTTTTAAGAACTTTGTGTGCCTTGTTGTGTTTTTAAAAGTTTGTTATTCAGCAGTGCTCCCAGCCGGCTGTGTGTCATCAATCCAACATCAGTTTTATACAATTTCCTCCTGTCACGGAATCCAGCCCGTTGGCTTGCTGGTACTCTTCTCAATGAAAACTTGAGACTGTTGTTTTATAACACAGGAGAAAAGGCTAAAACAGAGGACAAAAGATAATTAATGAATGTTTTTGACTTTCTTATGGTGTTATAATAAATATGACAGGAACTGTTGGGACAGTAAAGCTGCAGTTATTTTGAGCCACTTCCTGGCTTCCTGTTTATAGAAAAGATAGAAAATGCCACACATTTACCATCATATTGCCAGGCCAGATATCGTACAGCACTATGACCCCTATGACTGTAAGGGGGATTCACTCCAGCTTTCTGCCTCTCATTTATTTGTGGTTAGACTAACGATTCAGACAGAAATTGTACCCAGTAGTGTGGAGTATTTGATTAGCTGTAATGTTGTTCCTGGGGGAAAAAGTAAGAGAGAGGTGAGAGTTTGCTTTGACTGCTGCATTGCTAAATGGGACTCCTTCACTTCAGCAGGGGATTACCCAACTAACACACAGACACACACACGCACGCACACACACTCCCGCACACACACACACACACACACACACACACACACGCACACGCACACGCACACGCACACGCACACAAACACGCACACGCATGCAGGTTTATACATATTCTTTTTTCTTCCCACCACCAGGTTTAAATAGTTGTGTTATTTTTTTTTTATGCTCTGTTATGACTCTGTATAGTGTCAGTGCTCCTTCAAACCCCCTACTGTTGCTTACGTGGTACACTCTGCTGCAGATGTGTTACAGGTGTTCTGCAAATCCGTCTGTTCCCCCTCCTTCCTGATGTGTAGAAACTGTAACGCTCCAGCTACACCACTAGTCAACACAAGACTTTTTTTTTTTCATCAGACCTAGCTAAAACGCTGTTTTATTACAGCTGGACGATATGCATGGATAAAGAAAAGCAAAACAATTACAGAACGTATAAATCATTAAAATATAAAGCACGTAATAAAATGATCAGCCTGGTAGAAGAAAGCCTTAATAAGAGGAAACTGTGGTGAATGATAGCTAAAAGTTCTTAAGGTTAAATACATTTCATCTTTTTTTACGGGGGGGTATGCCCTACAGTTTTATCACTTTAAAATCAGTAAATCTACATCCAGGGTGCCAGTGAATTCGGAATTCCAATGGATTTCCAAGAAGTAGTACACTATACAGCGTTGGATTCAGTTAGGAGCTTGGCAGACTGATAATGGTTTAATTTAAGTCATCCAAGATTAAAATGCAGCAACATTTTTATTACAGTGAAACAGTGTTAAAGGTATAAAACAGACCTCTCTTTTTTTCATGCTGATGAATGTGCATGAGGTCTTTTGACTAACGTGCAGTGTGAATTATTATTTCACAGAGACTGATTGATTGTTGAGTGATGCCTAGAATTGAGGCGGTTTATATTTGGTACTTTAGATAAGTAAAGACATATAGGCAGGCCCACACTCATTTGTTGTGAGGAAATTAATATTAGGTATGTACCGAGGGGAACCTGATGTACACAATAGAGGCTGTTAGGGTTTTAATGCTGAGAGTGCGTGGCTCTGTGGTTAACGTAATCTAGATGTGACACGGCTAATTTCAGAGGAATGTTAGAAGAAACGGCCTATCAATACTAATCCTGTTTGTTTGATCAAGTGGAAAAATCAGCTGAAATCCTTTCACCCCTGCCTGTCAAAAAGGAGCATGTTATTTCCTATAGATCAGGCTGTGTGTTTCGTGATTAAGGACCAGATAGGACTTTTACAGTATATTCTGTATGTGTACAAATACAACTTGCAAACCGAGTTACTGTACTACCCAACACATTCTCCCCTGATTTGTCTTTGAGGATTAATCACATCAGTTGTGATTGCATGAACAGTATTCACAAGATAGTAAATAACTGCTCTAAAAAATTCAGTTTTTTAAATACCTTTTGTTCCTGCAATTTTGATACACTGTAACATGTAACATGCCACCAATAACCCGCCTAGTGAATGGGGTGCAGGGTGATAGTATGGAGTAAAGGCATGGCCTTAAATGCATTGGCAGCTGGTCTTTGTTTTGGTCTTGTTATACAACTCCATGTCAAAACCCACATGCAAATTGAACCTAGTTTAAAATACATAGTCTGTCTTTGCTTACAAAGTGACTCCGGCTGTCGCTTATAAGGAAATGATGAAAACCAAGAAAGAAACGGTACTAAACTGTACTAGTGATTTATAATAATGTAAATATAAAAAGTGAAGTAAGAAATAAGGTAAGTTTCTTTATAAAAAAAAAAAAAACAACAAAAAAACATACTTCAGCCTTTAATTTGTGTTTCAAGAGAATTGGCTGCAAAAATGTAGAATTCTTTAGGCAGGAGTAAAAAGAAAAAAAAAAACACCAAGCAATTTATCCTGACAGGTAAAAGTGAGCATGCAGTCAGCTATTTTTTTCCTGACAAATTCGAGCAGACAGACCGAAGAAAGATTTTTGTACCTGCTCATTGTGCAGACAAGCAGCTGCCTAGCTAGCCGTGAATCGGAGGGAGGGGCCGCACTTACCAAATTAAAAACATTCTGTACTTTCGCACGCTAAGACCATTTATTAGAGCTGTCCCCTCTGCAACCACACTGCCTAAGGAAACTGGGCTTGGGAATTTTCAGAGCCATAAATAATAAGGGGAGCCCTGTACTGTAGACCAGCACTAGCACTGTCATAATCAATAACTAAGTTGACAGCTCTGAAAGCATGGAGTGAGGGTTTTATTTAAGAGAGTTGTGTTTTATGTGTCAGGGGAATCATTGTCAAACATAAGCCTCATAATAATTTCCAAGATCATCATTTTGACAGAGCTTTTCTGAATTATATCTGCAACAGAAGTGGCTTTCCACATGGAATTAATTTAACAGAATTTTAAAAAACCAAAACCCCACCATTTTTAAAATTTTGAATCGCCAATTATTTTTCTTATTATCTCCCCAATTTGAAATGTCCAATTATTTTTATTTCAACCCGTCTCACCGCTGCCACCCCCGTGCTGACTTGGGAGGGACGAAGACGGATACACGTGTCCTCCGAAACGTGTGCCTTCAGCCGTCCGCTTCTTTTCACTCTGCAGGCCCGCCATGCAACCATCCCAGAGCTACAGCGTTGGAGGACCACTCAGCTCCGGGTAGTTTACAGGAAGGCCCGCAGGCGCCCGGCCAGTCTACAGGGGTCGCTGGTGCGTGGTGAGCCGAGGACACCCTGGCCGACCTAGACCCTCCCCATCCGGGCAGCATTACCAAAGTCATTTTAAGACATCTTTGAGGCATGCTTAGTAGAGCTGTGCGGAATAAAAGCAAATTCACTTTTAGATGGTGTGCAGGGATATTACTTGCAGCTTCTAGTGATGAGTTAACACTCTTGCCATTGACATATAATTAAAATGAACTTTCTGTTCATTGCAGCTGTAGAGCTAGTAACTGGCCCAGACATGGATCCCTATGTACTGCTCCATTATATCTCAAACTAATTGACATGTTTCGGGGATTAGGTTTCTTAAAGAAAATTCGAAATAGCAGCCTTCGACAAAATATTCTCTGCAGTCTGCAGTTGCTTTTTTATTTGTTGATTTGAAGTAGAGACGTTCCCCCATTAACTTTTTTTTGCGTCGAACAAGGGAGAAGATGTCTATTGGAAGAACATTCGACATAAATCATTTGTCAATAATAAAAATAAATAAATAAACAGTATTTCAGCAGCAGGACAGGAGAACAATCACGTGTACATTTGCAAGATGCAAGTTAGGGTTTACAGCCTGCTGGCAGCATCCGCATTCCATGACAAAGTGCAGATGTACAAATTGCCATGTGCCCCACCGATATAAAATGATTAACTCTGACATCTGTTTTTAACACTTTCCTCAGAGTTTTTGGACGACTGCCTCCACTGAACTGTGAAGAAGTGTCTAGAGGAGTAACAGCGGATTGCCCAAGGGCCCAGTACAAGTCAGTGCAACATCTGGAATGCACTGTGCGATTGGATAGATTTGGAGATGAAATGTCTGGCTTGTGCGAGTATACAGTATATATAGCTATAGGCCTTCACCAATAAAGGAGATCCTGTAACTGTTGCACGGTGATTGCAATGAATAATCCAGGAAGCTCACTGTTCATGGAAACCCAGTGTGAGATATCAACAGTACTGAGTGTCCACTATAGCCTCTGTGGCTTTGTCGCCAGAGGTGACTGTATTTACCTGTAAGGGGTTAAGGGTTTTCTTGTCAACCTACTCCTTCAGGGCAGTCAGTGGTGCTGAATAGCGCCATGTGGTAGAAATAGGGCAAGTTAGTAAAAGATGGGTTATCAGAAATACGCTGGGTAAATACCAAATTATATAAATCAATATTACGTTTATATACAGTATCTTAACATAAGTACTGAAATTGCTGCCAATTGCAGTTGGTCAGAAAATGCATTGTACATTTTCATGCAAGATATAATAAGTGCTATAGTTTGCTATATAAAACCGACTAAATTTCTTATGTAAGACTATGGATTAAGCAATAAGTGGAGGAAAGCTCACGCTGAGGGTGTCTTTCTCTGCTCAAGAAAGTTAAGGATATACAATGAAAATAGATTCAAATATCCCGTGTATAATATTTATTGAAAAGTGTGGGGACTTGCCAATTAAAAACGATCTGCTCAGCCCCCTCCACAAGGAGCTGGAACAGCTGCAAACCTGTTGTACAGTTCCAAGGGTTAAAGCTCTCCAAAGGCTATAAATGAATCCACAGTGGCTTCAAGTGTGTCCTCCTCCTGGCTTAGCCCAATGGAAACAGCAATACCAGTGCTGCGGTATTCCTGGAGTGACTGAAGCTTGAGTACAGGTTTCTGCACACCTGCTGTTCAAAGAGTACAGAACAACAGATCTGTAAATCTACAGAACCCCAAACCCCATCCTGAATAATGGGATTCAAATACCATGCACAGAAAAGGGCCGTCATGGTTTTGGTTATAAAATATTGTAGTAAAATACTCTGTATAACTTCATTGTTAAGTTTATGCATCCTGTGCTGCAGAAATTACGACACATAAGAGGGTGCAGCTCAAGGTTAGGTGGATATAAGAATTAATGCCGCTCAAACCAATGTTCGTGGCTTCCAAATAGTATTCAACACCAGAATCAGTCTTAACAAAGATGGCCAAAACAGCTAAGCTCAGGCATGATCAGACTGGGCCAAACCTAAACTTGGATCGGGTACAGCAATGTCCTGTTTTTTCAGGCTTGAGTTTTCTGTCCATATTTGGGCTAAAGCATCCATTTAGGTTGGTTTCCTGTGATGTAATCCTGTGATGCCATGAACAGGTTGTAGTTACGTGATCAAATTGCATAGAAGTTTCAATGCCAGCACTTCAAACTGGGGCAGGCTGGCAAAAACTAAAGGGCTCCAACAAATACATGAGATCCAGCCATCACACTGGCACATAGCTTCAGTCAGGCTTAGTCAGGGAGTCCTTGATATTCATCTACTAAATTAAACAAGTCAGATTCCATTTGGAGGCACACAAGACCAAGAAATCAAATGCAAATTCTTGTGAAAACTCCACCTTCATCGGCTAAATTAGGCAAGTCAGTTTGAGGACACGGATACCTGAGCTGCCAAGAAATTAGATGTAAACTCAATT
Source organism: Acipenser ruthenus (assembly GCF_902713425.1). NCBI lineage: Eukaryota > Metazoa > Chordata > Actinopteri > Acipenseriformes > Acipenseridae > Acipenser > Acipenser ruthenus. The sequence goes on along the minus strand of NC_081212.1, from coordinate 25,377,668 downwards.
AAGCATGTAGCCTCCAACGCGGTAGCAAACAGTTTTAGCTTTAACTTTCACAGAACATTTTCTCAAATACTCAGAACATAAACAACATCCCACTCTTGCAGAAGAAAAGATAATCCTTTGAGAAGTGGCCGCAGCCCAGCGCCCCCTTCCATAAATTACAATCATCGTGGCATTTTTACAAGGGTAGGGAGTTTGAGGCTGAAGTGAACCAGCTCAGCACACATTGGTGTTGCTATGTGGATTCATTAGTTTTGTAACTGTTCCAAAGACACAAAGAGCTTTGATAAAAAATTACGACTCCGGGCTGATTCTTCTGAAACTGTCTTTGTGTTGAACATGCAATTGGGAACAGACAATGCTCACTTAACATTAAACCACCACAGCATGTATCAGGTTGTTTGGGATGGGAACACATCTAAAGTGCTAACTGCTGAAATGACTGAAGGTTTCTTTGAAATGTACAATAAGACACTTGTACATTTCCGAAGCTTTACAGCCATCGTTTGTGTCAAGCCTATGATTTGGATGCGAGGCAGGTTGTTATTTTAGACATATATATATATAACTCTTCTGACACACCTGACAGATTTATGTTTGTCAGTCTTCTTGAATCCTTTAATATCCCTGAAACGCTGTTAAAGCTGCCAGATTGATATACCTGGAGGAGAGTATTTGCCAGAAGAGTTGCATGATTTGTAGTAAGGCAAGTTAATGAAACTAGTTCTGGTTTGGCAGCAGTTTCGAATTTGTAGTGACTTGTTCTGTATATAAAACACGCCAGTACACCAGTTACACGTTGACACATACAATGCTGAACATGTGTTAGACAGTTTTCAGTTAGGAGGACAGAGGACATTCTCTTGTCATTTTGACTGGGTATAAGTCATTTCATGACATATGATGAATTGCTTTGATTGGAAGCTTACTGTAGGAAGCAATTAAGACGGTATTTCTCTTTTAAAAGTTTCCCATAGTAAAAGCATAGCAAAGTGAAATAAAGCATAGTTAAAACATAGGCAAGCACTGTTTACAATGGTGAAGTATGGTAAAGCATGTTAATAAACATGGCAAACCAGGGTAAACTATGGTAAATGCATAGTATAACCATGGGAAAAGCATGATGAAACTGCAAAAATACAGTACAAAACCCAGCGATAAACTTTTATAAGGGTTCCCTTTATGTGACAAAAAACTAAAGCATTTAAACACAGCAATTTCACATTGATTCAGGTGTGGGATCTGTTGTATATATTTATTGATGGCTAAGGGGTCTTCTCATTTGAAGAGTATTCAGTGGAAGTACTTAACCCAGTGACACGCACTCTGTTCGCGGGACGGATGCTCTACAGTTAAGCAATTCACCCAGATGGAATTAAAGCAGAACGAATACAGAATGGGTCATTCCTCAGCGGCTGTGGGGAGCGGCACCACAGTGTAACCATGGTTATTCATCTCCAGAGAACCATGCTGTACCAATCCGTCTGAGTCACAATGTGCTCCCAGTCACACTACCAGCCAGTAACTTGTATTATCGCTGCTTAAATGGATTACTGTTCCCTTATAACAAAAAAGCCCCATGCATAGATTTTCCGGTGCGTTACCACATCCTGGGAAAGGGCAGTGAATAGCTTTGTTTAACATAGAACTGTCGAGGGCACCATGTTGGCACCTGTTTTCTCTCATTGGCCATTCTTTTTCTTATTTGGATATGCATATGAATAAAACCTGACAAATCAAAGTTCTGACCTGACAATTTACATGCAACAGAATCTTTTAATAGGTTTAGTCTAGTGTCCCCCCTTTGAAATAAACTAGACTATAAATAAACACAAATCTCGTTCCAATGGAGGTCTATAAAGCAATTTCTCTTCACTTATAACTCATTTGAAATTTGGCAAAGCACTGATTTAGGTATTTATGGGATTTATTTCCTCATGACTTTGTGGGAAATAAGAGCAAGTTCATAGCCATGATCAAAGACATAAATAATGAGAGTTTAAAAATATATACCGTAAATTATAATCTCAAGGTGTTCTCTAGAAGACCATCAAATCTGAGGGGAATTCAATACCAAGTACTCAACAGTAATTAGAACCTTCCTGCAAATCGTTTTCATGGACATTATAGTTTTGCATGCTGCTCGGTGACCTTGCACGAGACTGACTGAAGCAATCTGAAAAGAAATATCAGATATTTACACTTTAGAAACATCTGGTTACCAGGCATGTCATAAGACACAGTATGAGGGCCAATTGCTTGAAGGAGACTTGTACCACATTCAGTGTGCAGGGCAAAACAGCTTAAATGTATTATGAGATTATTCTGTTCTGCCCAGGGAGAATTTGATTCCAGGTTTTTGGCACAGAGAGGAAATGATAAATCCAGCACGTATGATCACGTCACTATATGAACAGCGACTGCTGATAAGAGATGTGTCTCCAAGGGAAATGGCATGTACAATGCATACCAAAACAAGCCTAGCAGAGGCTTTTCATCCAGTGCTCAGTGCTGTTTACTGTGCTTTCCTACTGAAATGTGTTCATACAAACTCCCACACTAAACCTGCAAAGCAGCCTGCTTCAGGCATCAATACCTTGCTCCCTAGTAACACTGACCTTCATTTGTATTGCTAGCTCAGTATTCGATGCAGCATTCCTATCTGTCAAAGAGGGCACGGCAGAGAAACAAATCCTTTATGTAAGATCAGGATATGCTTGGAGCTGAGGGCTCATTGCAAGTGTGTTCATCCTTCCTCTTCTGCAGCAAGCGTATTAGGTGAATAATTGTGCACACCCCCATAACCAGCCTTGTCTTTTCAAGCAGTTTCAGAATAACTAATAAGCACAAAACATAATGGTCTGAGCAGACACCACAGAAAGAGTATGTATGCCTTTAATGCAAAAAGAAAAGTCATATTTAATGAAATATGTTACTATATAATAAGTTTTGATTTGATCAGACATGACCATTCCGCATTATAAAATGTCATGTGCTAGCGGTCGGATGGGACATGTGTTTTGTAAATTTCCTGTCTGGCTCTAGTCCCATTACTGCTGTGGTAATCATTACCAAAGTTGCAAATTAAATGTTTCCACATTAACCTTTAATGCAGTCCACCATCAAAACGCAAATGTGAGGATGGTGAGTATTAGATACGTGTCTATGGGTAAAGCTAAACAAACCTCTGCTGCACACTACCTCAGTTCCCCTCTTTCGTTCCTTGCTCCTTCCAGAGACTTGCAGCACCAGTTTGGCTAAAATATATTTAGGTCAAACCTGATGCATCGTTCCGTATACCTTTGAGGACATTTCCTTTTCATGTAAGTCTTCAGAGCATATTCTGCTGGAAACGTACTTAGCTGCCCCATCAAAAATCTAGACTGTGAAGTGTTTGTTAAAATGCATAATTTACACTTACAATATGAGGACAGTTATGATTAATGCTGTGTCTCTAGATTGGTTAAATAAAAGCAAGCAGCTAGAGCAGATTCATGGTATTTGTTCAGTGGGGTAACAGAGACTTTAATGGCAGTAATATATGGTGGAATCACAAGCTCTCAGGCCTCATGCCCATGCCCACCATGGGGCCTCTGCTGATTTTCTTTGTTTTTGTGGAAAATTTCACAGACGTAAATCTGGTAGCTGTGTTGGAGGACAGTTACCTGGGAGACTGTCCCTGGAGCAGAGACTAGTGTTATTGATTTGTGTTTTATTTGGCGGCTTGCATCGTTTACTTATGGTTCAACAAATCCATCAGCAGATGCATATATACAGTATGCGGAGAGAGAGAGAGAGAGAGAGAGAGAGAGAGAAAATAAACTGCACTAATAACTATTGAATCTTAACTATTAAATTGATTCACATAGTGTAGTTGGAATGTGCTGCTTATAATAATTTCTGAGGTAAAGTCTAATGATTTTAACTTCTTTACTCTATGTACGCAGAACAAAATTGGTGTTTTTACTATATTCAAGTCACATCTAATAAACCTTTACATAGTGAAGCCAGTCCTGGCCATATTGTGCTAGCCTTTGTTAGAACCGTCTCTCTGGGGATGAGGAAAATGTTTTCCTTTTCGGAACATTAAAATGAATGTTACAGATGTTTAGAATCTATCTGATTGGAACAGATTTAAACCATTATACATTTGCTAATATATCAGTTTCTACTGACAAATGAAAAGCCTTCTATGATCAAAAAGCTGAATATTAAATATTGAATCTATGGAAATCAATTCACCACAAGATCTTACTGATCATTGGCATATGTACTGTATAGCTATTAAAGTAAAACGCATGATAAATCTTTTTGAACTCAGACGAAGATAGCATTTGCATTAAATTTAGATTCATTGCATCTCTCAATTTAGGTTGAAACACTGACTGTAATTTCAAAGAATGAGAAATGTATCCTTATACTGCACATGGTCCTTAAGGGAGGGATTCAGGATCACTTGTGCAGCTTGCTGAATTTCACTTAGTGGTGGAACAACTGAACACATTTCAAGGATATGCAGGTTTTGTGTTGTGAGTGATATTAAAGACGGTACTTGATTAAACAAAAAGGTTATTAAGAGCAAAAATACGCTGCACTGGAACATGAACAGACACATTACTTTAGCAGGAAACAGTTCTTTACGGTCAATGAAGAATTAGGAGCGAAGAAAAATGAAATTTTATAGCAAATAACTTAGTGTAGGTATCATGGTTTGACTGCACTTCAGCATCCGTATAAATATTAATAATGTGGGTAAAGAACCGGGCCGACTTCCAGGCGTTTCAGTTCATATCAAAACTGTTCTGCATTCCCAGAATCTGGATTTGATCTAAACCAACACTAAACCGCATTGTTGGAACGGATCCAAAATGCAAAATGGTGCCATTTACTGTACATGCGATTGTGCACAGAAGGGCAAGGAGTGCATGACTGGGTGATGCATGATGTGGGCGGATGGTGTTGGTAAATGATCTGTAGCAGAATTAAATATATAAGTTCAATCGTTTTTAATTCTGCTCTGCTGGTTATGTTGTGACCACATCAAGGACTTTTGGCTGCCAATTTCACAACATGCTGTACCACAATATTTGATATGCGATACCTGAATATTTAGATATTCTGAAAAACCGATTAATTGTCAGACTTGCTTTCCTCATTCCTATACCGTATGTCTTGTTAGTGAATTTACAATGCAGTAGTTTTTTTCAGCTCATAAAGTGCCTTTTGTATTATTTGTAATGGATTAGTATTGGTATGAATGGATGTGCCTCTGGTGGAAACTTGAAAAGACCTGAGTCCTTCCAAGTAGTGATTACTGGGCTAAGATCAAAGAGAAAGCTATCTGGTAAGAAGTGTTCACCGTTATAATCCAGGTCACTTGTTTCCACCACAAGCATTTGTAGAGAGTCCAGGACACTTCATTACTGAGGCAGAGTGAAGGTTTAGCGTGTGTTTCCGTTTGCATCATTGTGAACCCTCTCAAAGATATATCCAGATTTCGCTAACCCAAGCATGTGATAAAGCCGCTCCACATTGTTTTAGTAAATGTAATGTCAGGCCTGCATATGCATCTCAGTTATGTAATACACAGTAGTAAGGTCATTCAAGTAAATGGTGGTATCTACAAGCTACAGCCTATTAACATGCACCATTTTTTGGACTATTCTGCAAATATTTGATTTTGTTTTATTTTTCAGAATAACTAGGCAAAACAGGTTGATACAGACACGTTTGAAGTAATTAGTCGTCCACTCTGAGTCGTGAAATGTATCAGGAGGGATGACAAGGAGATATGACCATACAGTACATGTCTATATATATATATATATATACCAAAAGTTATATGTATATACATGTGTTACCAAATATGCAAATAAAGTGTTTGGAAAATATATACTAGTGTGAAAGTACTTTAAAAGTAAAGTAAAAAGGAACTACATGAAAACATTTAAGTTCTTTCTATTTAAAAATCAGATTTTCAAATATATTTTCTAAGGCAGTCAAATAATGTATTTTCATTTGATGAATTTATTGAGTAGTGATTGAGTTTTATGGCATTGTACGGGCTGTCCTGGTCACTTTCCATTTGTATCTTTTGATGTCATTTGCACGTTTTGCCTTTCTAATTATCTCTGTCAGTTCAGATATTACCCTATTCAGCTGGGATTACAGATCACTATTACTCTCCAAGTAAAGAGACATATTACAGCATGTCTTTCTAATACTGGAGTTCTGATCTAAATTACTAAGATTTCTTTGTCATATTACTTAATACAAACTTATTTAATTTAACCCACAGCATTCTTACTCTATGCTACATTCATTCGTAAATGGAATTGTGAATTAAAAGTACAGAATACTTGAATGCATACTTAGGGTGAATATGAAGTCTTTGCGTTGCTGTGCAAAATAGACAAGTAAATGAAAGCATGCTTTGCTTCAAGGAGTGTTGTGTTTTTCGGTGAAGGTGAATTACAGTATTCAGGTGCCTCTCAATGAAATCGTGATATCACTGGATATTGCAGTCCAGCTTGCAAAGGCTCAAGTTATGCAAGCGCTGTGTGGGAGCTTCTGTTTTTGGTTCCTATGCCCCAGGGTTTACAGTAGTTCAATGGGACAAGTTACAGAAGCCACTCATGAGCTCTTTTAGGCATCAGTTAAACGACATACATCAGGACTCCATCATGGAGACTGCTGGGGGACTCTCGTCACCACCACTTGCTAACTGATATTGGCTCTGCAAGATCTGGACGTTTCTAGTATTCAAGCCTTTTGGAACTGAAACAGTTTCAGTGTTTTTAGTTCAGAGAACAAAACACCAAAGCTGAAAGACTGCCTGTTCTTTCTCTGAGCTTCTGGCACTCTAGTTCTGGCTGGAATGTTGTTTAATGAGAATGGATGATCCCTTCTATACAGAGTATATTTTTCTTTGATTGATTTCTTCTTTTGTGTAGATTAATTTAGAAATGACAAGCCTGTATTATGATCTAAATGTATTCAAAAGACGGGATGGCTTCAGTGCCCCCATGGTGGACTTCTGCTTCATAGCAAAGTGATCTGTGTTCTTTGTCTGCTTAAATCACCTTTGAGTCTCACGCTTACCTTTGCCAGTCTAGTAGCGTGCCAAATTACACAACAGTCTTTGAGACCCTGCAGCTTATCTAGATGTACCTCTCTTGGACACTGTTCTGGCATTTTATTTAGCTTACATTCAGACCTGCTTGTGCTGCTGTAGCACCTTCTCAGTTTTAGCCTGCTTTGTTTCTGCATTCCTGGGTCAGCTAACAGATACGGTCAACAGCTACATCTGTTCCTTTAGTCTTGTCTTATACAGCATCAGGGAACAAAGTAAATCATTCAAGAGCTGTAAAGTGAAAACAGCAACTCAGTGTTCACGTGGAGATCTATTAACATAAGGGACATTTAAGAGGAAACTATTCAACACATGTGTAACGGGCAGCGTTGTGTGATGCACTGCCTCTACAGATTCAGCCCCCTGCAGTTGGAAAGATGTTAACACTATGTGTGCAAATGAAACCTGTTAAGACACTTGCTTGAGGCTTGTTTGGGGCTTGCTTGTTTGAGGCTTGCTTGTTTGATTGCCATTTAAATGTGTTGGTTGCCCAGCCCATCCTGTTAAATGGGTGCAGTAACAGGGAATGCTCCAGCAGATCATCGAGGTAAAGGGGGGATTGTAACAGGCAGTGTTGTGTGATGGTGCCCCGATTAGTGTTAATAGCTTATTAACTCCTCGTGGAATCACTTGAGAAGTGCATTGCTGATGGTTTTGTGCCCAGTCTCTGCCCTGCTACATTTTATTTGTTTTATCATACACAGCTGTTGGTCTTCTAAAACATTTTATCTTAATGTTCTATAAGTGTCGAAGAGGAAAATCTCATTCTTGTTTCTTATTTAATTGTACAGTAAATGGTTTACCAGCCAGATTCTGCTCATGTGGACCATATGGTCCACCTCTTTAGATGAAACTTGCGGTTGCATGTAATTCTAACGCAATGTTGCGAACAGGATATCCATGGACATTAGTTGTTCACCTCAATGGGGGCTCCAATTTTAAACAAAATGTACCTTCTGTACTAGAATAGTTAAAGGGATGAGGATCATCGCAATGCTCCAAGCACACTGCTCAGTTTAACAAACTACCTGCAGACTGAATTAAATTTTATGATATTAATATCTCACTTCAAGTTCTTTTGACAAGTATAATGAATGTTTTGGTGACTGGACTGCAGTTGTATTCTGAACAGATGGCTGTAGCCCTGGAGGAGTTTTAGATTTGAATATGTTTAATCCAGATCAGAAGCTGTGAATAATGACACGCACATACACATCCAGATGTAGACATACACAATTAACCTTCTATTCCAATAACGCTCTGCTTCTCAAAGAAGAAGGATGCCCTGCTCCTCCAGAGCCACATTTGTAAATTTAAATAATTTAACATGTGCTGTGTGACCCAAACTGGACTACACATTTATCAATCTGTGATATTTATTTGATTTCAATGTCCCTTTGAATCTTCAGATTAAATAATAACACCTTCAACAGAAACCTGTTTTATCCACTATATCATTTTTGTGGTGGTTTTTTTTTTTTTTTTTTTTTTTTTTTTAAAGTATTATGTATCTACAGAATTTGCAAGGGACCAAGGGCCATTTAAAACTGTTAAAAGATTGGCAATAGGCACATAAATCCAGTAGGATCGTTCAGGTCTATGTCAGTAATGGCAAGAACAACTGTACCATGCATTGCTGTCTATTGTATAAATTAGGTGTCAGTCCCCTTCAAAAGGGTCCCTGTTTTATTTTCCACAAAAGTTCAAAGTCTAGACTACCAATAATTATCAGATCATGACTGGGCTCATCTGGAAAAGCTTATGTTGCCTTGAATAATTTAAAATAGATTTAGAAAACAGAGACTCTGAATCATCTGGAATGATAATTAACATGTACCAAAAACGCTTCTTGTCAGCAATAAGGACTTGAATGCTGCAGCTTCATGATTAAACTCTATTTGCAATGGATAAAATACAGTCACAAAATGAAGAGATTTAATCGGAAATACATGCGGCTTAGCGATACACTGCTGTATAGTAAAGGGTTTGCAATTGTTGAAGACAGAAAGTGATTAAAATAGTTTGTGCTCCTAATAGGATGGTGGAATAACTGGCAAGCCCCCATCGGTGTATAGAAAAGAAAGACGTTGTAAACCAGTATTAAACAGCTGCATTCAGATAGGTACTTTCCTTAGATATAGCCCAGCATCTGATTAATAATATGGAGTAATGTGGAACAGTGCGATTTGAATGAATGCAAGACAGATTTCAAAATTAGCTCTGGTCAAATATATATAAAAAAAAAAAAACGGATACCTCTTTCAAAGCAGTTAGCTGGAATTACAATGTAAATACAGTTAAGCTTCATTCTAAACGAAATGAAATGCCAAAGGATTTATTTTAGACCACAGTCTCATTGACTGCGGGCTGAAGACAGTGCACAGTGTTCTTTCATTATCTGAGCCGCAGTTTTTGGAATTATTTCATTTTCAGCCAGGGATTAAGTTCTGTCAGACTCTGGTCATTTGTTAAGACTGACGTAAATAACTGAAAACTGCCTTTGTTGAACTTGGGCAACTTTATGACAGGGAATTTGCATCTTCAGACAGTAGGTGTCTGTTTGGAAGACTGAAAGTACAGCACCCATGTCATGTTTCTATCCAGATTTGTAGACTGTTCAGCCCCTATACTGCGGTTCCCTCTACCAAAGTCCACAATGCTGACACATTGCACCACAGGGTTCCATTCGTTGCATGTAATGTTTCACGTCAAAGCAAGACGCATTGTAGTCGGATGTCATTTTACATTTAACCGTTACGTTTGAAATGAAAAATGCAACCATTCATTTTGCCTTGGCATTGCTTTTAAGTGATTCTGAAGCACGTCCTTGAAAGCTCAGCTATACACACAGGTAGATAATCATGACTGCGTGCAGACCACCTGTTTTTATTAAATAAAGTTTGGGGTATGCTTATAGAGCCTACTACTTATCTTCATACAATGCCTATACTGTGGACTGAAATATGCTGTTGGATTTTGTTTCCTGGTCTCCAGAAATTTATGTTGCCTTTTTTTGAAGTGTTACTGTGAATTGTTCATTTGTTCCAGAGCGTACGCTGTTCACATCACTGTGGTGCTTCCTTTACAAGTTTAAATTCATGAAAAGCAACATTGTCTGTTTTTAAGATATTCAAGTGAAGTCAGATAACTCACAAAACCCCTACAGAAAAGAAAAAAAATAAGGATACCAATAGAAATACTACCAGAACCATTATATTACACAGCATTACCAGCAATGGCAAAACAGTCCTGCACGATGTTCCTGATATGGTAGCATGGCACTGCAATGGGTTACCGGTATGTATTGGTGCATGCCATTATGATACCATTTGCATGTTCAAAAATGAAAATGTTACCAGTCTGTTGTACTATAAACCTTAGTCGTAATATTTTCCTTTTTTGAATGCTATCAAAATGAATTGAACCAATGCACACATACTCCAAAAATGTTTGTTTTTTTTTCAAATCCATTGTGTTGCAATTGCTGGTAACCCATGATTTTATTCAGGGTAAGTGTTAGGGGTTGTAAAAAGCACAGAAGGTTTGCAAAATGGATTTAGACACAGTCTTTGTAAGGGTAAATGTTGAGCAAGAAGATGGCTCACACAACGTACAAATAAGAGTTTTGTTGACTGAGGATCTGTACACTTACACTACTTGCCTAGCAGTTGTAACACGAATTCTAACACATAGGCGCAAATTAAGAAGGTGAGTAAGTGACGTAACTCAAATGGCAGATTGATCACAGAGACATGGGAAAGTTATCCCTTTCTTGACAGTTCTGTGGATGCTTTTAATTGCAACCCACTAGCTTTATTTATTTAGTTTTATTACAAGAGCATATTTAGTTTCATATTGCTGGATTAGCCAATTAAAAGGGATTTTGTTTTGTGCCTGTATATTCAGAAATAAAATAAATCAAAGTACTGTTCTATTACCTTTCATTTAGTAGTAATTGCAGTGTAAAAATAATGTGGAGTAATTCTTAAATAATGTGGTCTAAAAATAATCGTCATCATGCTGAATATATATATATATAGTAAATGGGCCGTCACTCACGGTCATTCGTTGCTCCTTTAAAATCAGACCCAGCACACAGGATTGGAGTTTTAAGGGCTGACGCTCTATTTTTAATAAACAAAATAAACAAAAACAAAAACCTAACTCCGTTTTGGAGCCCTGACTACACACTCGTCAGGAACTTAACTAATAAACAGGACAGCTAAGCTGTTTACCTGTTAAAATCTAAACACACAGTTTAACCACACAACAAAAAGGCTTTCACACAGTACCTTATTACTTACGATTGAGCACATTTATCAAGCGGACTCTCCACACAGCAGCCCTGAGCAGACTGACTGCTTTCTTTAAATACCCTGCACCTGGCTCTAATTTACAATAATAGCCAGGTGCAGGTGATAATTAACAAATAAATGATAATTAAACAATAAAACAAATACATGTTTTTAGGCAGGGAGGATATATCTATCTATCTATCTATATATCTATATATATATATATATATATATATATATATATATATATATATATATATAGCTCAAAGAGCCAGCTGTCCAATGTTTCGATATGTTATACATATCTTTCTCAGGAATGAAATTAGGAAGTAGTGACATCACTGCAGTTAACGCTGGAATCTGAATTAGACACAAAAGGAACCCTGTGTTTTTTTGCCAGTCAAATCTGACCTGTGGAATGTCATGTGGGGCTATTAATGTAGCTGAACAGCAAGTGCCAATGAAAACAAACATCGAGTCTTATTGGCAGCTCTTTAAGATGTTTGTTTGATTTTGTCGTTTTTCATATTGCTGGGGGACTTTCAGTGAGTCTTTCTGTCTCAAGGAAAGTTGAATGGCAATCTTGGGGAGATTACGATTTCTTGACAGTTTACAAGTATATTATTAATCTATGATCAACCTTGAACCAGTAATTACCAGATCTGTATGCGTATTGCTGTTACTGTACTTGCCTGTTACTGTATGTATCTTTGTGAATCTCTTTTCCTTTTGAAACAAGACATACCTAAACATATGCTTTTATTGTGTGTTTAATTATTTTTATGGTGTAATTTATAGGTGACATGTCTCCTTTCAGAAGATCCTTGCCTAAGAAGGCATCTAGTTCAGTGTGACACCTGCACCTATTGCAAGTAATGGCACCTGTGAATATGATTCTGAACTCTGCTGCTTCTGTTAGTTCACTCACATAGCATAGCCCCTAATCTAATCCCTGAAGGCACATTCATGACAGTGTTTTACCACATTTTAAAATTGCGGCATTTATTTCAGATTTCAAAGTATAATTTGATTAATAGTTTGTTTTCAGAAATACGCACACTGCTGTGTTTGCTAAATGTTTTGTGTAACTCTGTATGTACCATTCACTTCCTTATCATCCATCATGGTCTGGGGGGACAGTTTAATGCTGTCAAGAAACTAAATAAAGCAAACAGAACAAGCAATGATCACTTCCAAAGGTTAGCCTGTAATGATATTTATCAAGCTTACTATCAGTGGTAACATGTGCAACTGTTTTTTGTTCCCCTCTGATTTCCATGTCTGGAGACTGTTGGTCATTCAGACGACTTGACAAGCTGTGTGTGTGCGTGTGTCTGATTGTACGATGCGGGCCATGCAGTGTCTGAAGCGGTGTCACAGATCTGTAACTTAATAATGGACTGAAGCTTCCTGCAGCATAATGTCATATAGAGTCTGGTTAGTCAAGCACAGTCCATGCTTGAATCAACTTTCTGTCAATATGTTTTTCTGCTTCAATTCACCTTTTTGTCAGCTTCATAGGCGGCTTTCATGGTTTGCTTTTGTACAAAGTAGTGGGTGATTGAACTAAATTAAGCAAAGCTGACATACACATTTCATTTTGATAGTTTTACCAAAACAAAAAGTAAAAAATGGACCAACCGGACATAATTGTACTATATATGTCAAGTGTGAGGTCGCAGTACCATTTGAGTAATGTATACTGTAAGTAATGTATGTCTATCTCCTAGATCTTATAGAATAAGTCACATTTCCCTGTGAAAGGTGCAGTACTGCCTGAAGGCAGCAAAGGTTGATTTTGTACACTTAAAGTGACGGTTTTGATGGCTGGTATCAAGCTGAAACAAAACCACTAATGATTACAATTTATGATCCACGTGCTTTCATACAAGTACAGTATGCTTGGTGTGGTTTTTTTTTTTTTTTTACACTGACATACAACTGACACTGCAACCCACTACCCTTATTTATTTAGTTTGATTACAAGGCTGTCTCCTAAGAGCGTATTTCATTTCCTGTTGTTGGATTAGACATTTAAAAGATAATTTTCTTTTTTTTTTGTTTGGTGCGTGTATTTAGAAAGAATCAAAGTAGTGTTCTGGTACTGTTCATCCAGCAATAACTACAGTATAAATAATGCAGATTATTTCATAGAGGATAATGCATGGGGTAGTGTGTGATATGAGAATTGAATGCCCACCCGTGGGGTGGGGTGCTACAGAAAAATATCCAAGCAGCTTTTTCTTGCCAGAGTTCTACATTTCTGTGTTGCTTGTTGGTGGGTGGGGGGGAGCTTACTCTACTTAGTCTGTGTTCCTGAGTTAATATTAGCTTGTGCTGGCTGGGGTCACGCTCTCTTGCTGGTGTTAATGAGCGCGTGCTTCCTGTAATAACCAGCCCTTGATCTCAAGTCATTGTTCAGTGAATCAGTAGAAACCGTTCTTCCGTAACAGGTAGGTTTCATAATGATGACTTCATGGCATCATGTGAGGATTCGGGGAAAAAAAAACAACTCTTAGCTGCTCTAAACAGGCCAAGAGCAACAGTAACAAAGGGAGAGTTCGTTTGCCGTTAACAGCCGACCATTGTAAGGCTGCCAAACTTAAGGACCACTAAGCAGTACACACCTTTTTCGTTGCTATGGCACAGTTAAACAAATTAAAGCAAATCTGATGTAAGTTGGGCTGGAGTCAGTTTAGTAGGCAGGTTGGTACAAAATGGTCACGGATAGTCAGAATAAATCCAGCATTTTATCAAAAGGTCGGGTCTCAGTCCAAATTCCTTTGTAGATTCATGCCAACCTAATTTGATTGTTCAACAGTATAATGCTGACAGTGCTTAAGCTAACAGCAGCAGTGAATTGCCAGTACATTTCCCCCCATGCCAGAAACTATTAGTGCAAACTTAAAATGAGCTGTAAAACTTTCAAAATCTCATTCATTATTGGTTTATTAGGCACTTTGAGATAATGGTGATTCTTATCATGAAAAATGTGTAGTCAAATAGTAAGCCTGGGATTTCTGGTGAGAACACTGAATTAGATCCTATGGGAGTTGCTTCTAGTGCTGTTTGTTTTCATATCTTCCATTTTTATTACAGGGCTGATCAGAGAACCCATTCACTGACAGCGATTCCAGACCTGCTGTAGCAGCCCCTGTTTCTTTTGAGAGCATTGTTTTTATTTGCCAGGGTTTGCCCATTTACTTCCTGCTCTTCTGGTCGCTTTAGTAGAATCATTATTCACTCAAAAGACAAAGCAGTTTGGAGCAGGACGTTTTTAAGGTTTCCCAGCTTTTTCGACTAAAAACTCCCATTCATTCTTACAAAACACATACACAATTCTCATTTCTGTCGGTTCCAAAGGCTCCTTTTTAAAATCGGCTCTTCTTTTCCTTTCTTATTCCCCCAATTTGTATATAAGGTAGTTTTACGACAATTACGATTGATTACACCTAAACATTTCATTTGATATTCAACAAAAATGATCATAAATTGCCATTGAATATTCTTGCATCTTGCCAAAAAAAAAAAAAAAAAATTCAAAATATATATGTTAAAAAAATAAAACAGGAGAATTTTTCATTTTGTACAGCTATTCCTTCAGATGTGGCTAGTTTGGGTAATGTAATCACTTTTATAGGTCTTAATAGAGATATTAACAGTCAATGTTCTTGGCTTCGGTTGCTCTAATAAAGAGTGAGAGAAACAATGGCTTTTTTTATATTATTCTCCAAGTAATTTCCCCAGAGCAGGATTTCTTTTTAATAAAAGTATTTATTAAAAAGAAAGTATTTGTGAGCTATTTTTTTAAATTTCTGAGAATACATCATGTACAAGTATTTCATATATATATATATATATATATATATATATATATATATATATATATATATATATATATATATATATATATAATCCAGGGCTGACACATACATGTATATATATAGTACAGTGGCCATTGAACCTGTGTTGTGTTCAATTGAAGATGAAGTGGCTTTTTCTATCTCCATCTGAAATCTCTTTTAGAAATTGTTTCCATGACTGTGAAGTGAGGTGATTCCCCGGTAACCCGATAAACTTTCCTTCCCAGCAAACATGACAACACTTGGCATACAAATAATAAGTGTCTCGATAATTGTGATTAGGAAAGTTCTCTCTCTTTTTTTTCCTTCGTAAGCATTTGGCCATGGAAAATATTTGGAAGGTAATAGGAAACATGTTATTGCAGTTATGAATTATCAGGCCGACAGATACCGTTTATGTGAAGGTTCCTCCATCTGTGACTTTTCTTTTTAATTACATTTTTTTTCCAAAAACAACATCACAATTAGTGAGAGACTAGATTTGCAAACATGGATTTTATTTTTACTTGTCTTCGGGCAATAATATTTTGATCTCAGTGTAAAAATGATTAATGACATATGTTAATGATGATTCATTCCAGATATTTAAAATATGAAGTACTTTTTTTTTTTACCTCAAAAGCTGCAAAGTTTCTGACAATAGCTCTTCTCGCTGTGCATGGATCCAATCTCACAGCAATAGTTAAGGACTGATATAGAATAGCATACAGCACAATACTTTCCAATGCACATTAACTCTAACCCTCATTGCACCCTGACTGCCATTGGCTGCTTTTTAATCTCTGTATGTGCTATTCATATATGGTAATGACATGTTATTTCAGGTGCTGTCATTACTCCACAAAACACATTTATGTTACCCTGACTGCTTAATTGTAAATTTAACGTCCACCATAATGCATTAACCACCTCGTCATTTTCTTGGTGGTTTTGACCATATCTTAAACTGCAGACACCTTTTTCAGATCTGAAAAGCATTCCAGTATCATCTATTTCTGGTGCGTGAGCATTTTAATATTCCAATCTGAATCCATACCATGGGTGTGGACACTTTATTTTGATGTCAGCAGAACATTTTTGAGGGATACCAAACGGATTGTCCTTCACACTAATTTCTGGTCTATGAAACATTATGGTATTTATTATGGAAAGCATGTGCAATTTGTAAGGACACGGGGTTCATCTGTTTGGATGACCGCAGTAGACAATACCAAGGGGGGAAGAGGTCTGCACTTCTTTTTGCACTGTATGATACACGATGATTGGTAATCGAATATCTCCTTTGCCTTCAGTAGAAAAGAAACAGAGCCCCCAGTCTGACAGCAAGATTCTCTGACCAGTAAAAGTCGAAAAATTAGTTATTGGAAAAATGTTGTCATGGTGTATAGTATGTCTATTTTTCTCCTTTTCCATATTAATGCATGTTCTGATGCCTTTTTACTCCGTTCACTTTCTTTGGTTTCCTTTGACTCCAAATAACGGTGTGCTGTGGTACAGTTCTGATTCAGTTAGAAGACTAATAGTCTAAAAATTAGCTAATCTTTTGGGTGCATTTGAGTGCACCGTTGCCAGTATAAATATATAAGGATGAAGTAACATCTTAAAGGTGCTTTTACTTAAAAATAAAAACACAGGAGGGGAAATATTTTAACAGCCTGTTTGATAATTAAAGAAAGCTGCATGGTCGTGTTCCTTAGCGATTCTTTGAGGTGAAACACTAAACATGGCATTTTGGAGTCCAGTTAAAGAAAATGTGGTAACGTTTCCTTTGAATTTTTAGTGCGTATCTATTGAGACGAGGCAGGAGAAGCAGAGAGTTTAGAGCTATTTGCTATTTGTTTCTCTAAGCCTTGGGATTATTGAAGAAATTAGTTTATGAGGGGCCAGAGGGGGCCTATTGGTGTGAAGCAATCCCAAACAGAGCATGAATAATAATAATAATAATAATAATAATAATAATAATAATAATAATAATAATAATAATAATAAATGAATGGATGTATTTGTCTTACTTATTTGGAAGATATGTGTACCATCATGTGACTAGACACACAGTCTTTATGGCACCGCTTGTCTCTCTGCTTCTGTTACAATGCAGCACCCCTTCACTGTTCAGAGTCTGCACTGCAAACCGGCAATCACATCTGAAATACCAGCAGTCTTTGGCATTAACTTCTGTAGAAGCTGATGCCATTTTAATTGCAAGTTGTCATTAATCTACTTCATCTCCAGATTACATGTAATGCGATCGTATAGCTCATGTGAAAACTACCTGTGCGGGATAGTGAAAGGAAATACCTTCCAATTAAAATAGATTTTGTTTTAATTAACGCTTACGCTGCAATTAGAATTACGTTTAGATTATTACAAATTTGTGGAGTAGAAGGAAAGAAAGGTTAGCACAACTTGCGAGAGTACTACCAGCATGTGGTGCGGTTTTAATTTAATTTTTCTTCGCTTGAGGAGTTTTGGTCTTATGCCAGGCCTCAGTGTTGTACTTTCACTGACCTGTTCCACATCACTTATGAAATAACAATGCCACTGAAAACCACACTGTGTTTTACACAAATCATCCCATTTAACTGCCTGACCTTTAGGATCAGATTATGAGCCTCTAGATAAACATGGCACTGGTGATTGACAGCCCATCAGTAACAAGTACAATAACAACAATATCCTCCCCTAGTCGTAGTCCAGTTCAGGAAGCTGGTTACCTTTGTAGAAATGACAGTGGTTCTGAATAATGCCACTCTCATTGAAATGCGTGTATCAGGCTTAGGACAGTCAGTCATTTAACAGTGCACGGTCTGTGTCTTTAGTGCATCTGTCTGCAAAACAAAACAACAACATTCCTTAAACTTGTAAATCTGGCCCTTTGTGGCGAGAATGATGATCATTTGTATGTTGTTTTTATTCTATATATTTTGGTATGGTTTTATTAATCTGTTCTCATCTGTATGGTTGGGGAATAAGTTTATACAGAATGATTTTTGAGACTATAGTCTGGAACAGCTCCAGCTGTATTCCTCAGAGGTATATATATATATATATACGACGATCATAAATCTGCTGCACTAACTACCCAAGAAAACCAAAGTCCTGACATTAATGTTGCACAATCTTTGCTTATTATTGCAATGAATCTCTAAGATGATCTGGTGTATCTCACAAGCTACGTCTGAGCTATGAAATTGGGTTGGGTGTAAGCAGACAACACCTGTTCTTCACCGCTAGAACCTTTTTAACGAGTGCTGCTTGCCAGTAATCATGGTATTACCGAATGGAATTCATGTGTTTTTAACAATGCTTTCTGATGGACGATGTCCTGGCTTCACTGAAGTGTCTAGTTTATCACCCGAAGTTTGCTTTTCTTGTCCTTTCTTTAATGTAACCACATTGCAAACAGGTACACTGGGGATCCAGTTGTAGAATATGTATAATGTGCTCAATAGTTAAATTATGTATGAGAGCAAACAGCACCTTGAAGCAGCCCACGTAGACAAGCTGCAGGGCAGTCCAGTCTCGCAGCGAGCTCTGTTATGGTACTGCTCCTGCCTTTCTTTCAAGGTAAGTCTGCTTTACCTTAGAGATCCATGCGCTTGTGTGTAATATGTACACACCTTTTTCATTATCACTGAGCCAGCATTGAGCAAATTACACCACCTACAGGTTCCCTGTATCAATAGGGTTCAGCTGAAGGGTATTAATGCTGTGCAATATGATCAGAATGAGCTGCTATTTGAGGGGTTACCAGACATCCTATTTGAGACCCTATTTGAGGGGTTACCAGATGGGATTGTCCCAGCTTTCAGCCTTACTTTTTTTGTCCAAGTCAGAAACAATAAAATTGGAAAAATCATCTCAGTTTTGCTTTTGCTATTTTGTATTCACATTTTTTAGAGGCAAGCTGACATCAACGTAGTTTATTATGCAAAAATAACACAAAGAACCTTAAGAATTTCTGCTTTAATAATTCTGATTATGTGGTTAGTAATTAATATTCTGTTTAACTTCTTGGACCATGGCTAATTAGCCTTTTAAGTTAGTCCCTATTGGGTTTGATTAACATGGGCATTATTGTAACTCGTTCAAAAAAATAAATACAAAAAATACATATACATAAATATATATATACAGACACAATGTTTAATTAAATTTTTATGATTGCGTTATTTAATCTGGCAACCCGACGATTCCTGTATGAGTTTATGCTGACCATCTTAAAGTGTAATTATTGCCTGAAGGGGCCTTCACATTGTTTCACTCCATTGTTATTGCAAACTTGACTATGTTCCACATCATCACATAGCTCATTTTTTTGGCTTGCATTCTATTCTGTGACGCTTTGCTCAACTTATAGTGAATGCTTGCAGTACGATGTGCATGAACAAGCTATGCAGAGAAAGATGAACTTTAGATAAACTTGCCAATATCAATATTCGAACCGCAAGATGTTTTAAATTAGACAAACGCGAGGCACAGACCGTTTAGATTTGTCTTAACTGAGCAGTTAAAGGTGTTATTAACTTGGCTGTTTAAAAATGTCCATGTACAGTATTAAGCAAAGGTCTGGCCTACTTCTTTACTGTGGGTGGATTAAATAAATCCCATAATATCTCAAAATGCTGTAAAATGATTGTTGTTAAGTTATATTTGAAACATTTATAATATTTCATAAAAAGCCACTTAATGATTGTTTTTAGTGACTCAGAGGTGTGAGACCTCCTGTTAGCCAGAGATCTGTAGAGTTCACATTGAAATGATGTAACCACGTGTTATGACTAGAAACTGCCCTGACAAACTCTATAGTTTCCTATTGTG
Source organism: Acipenser ruthenus (assembly GCF_902713425.1). NCBI lineage: Eukaryota > Metazoa > Chordata > Actinopteri > Acipenseriformes > Acipenseridae > Acipenser > Acipenser ruthenus. Next base: position 25,357,560 of record NC_081212.1, on the reverse strand, counting down.
TGTGTTGAACAGCTCTCCACCTCAGTCTGGTTGGTTTCTCTTTCCTTTTATTTTAATGGTTACCAATAGACTTTAATATGATTTGTCTCATATTGTAAACTTCACTGTTATAAATAAATAGAGAAGTGAAGAAGGGACTGTGGTTTCTTTTTCTTTTGTTCTTTCTTTTTTTTCAGAAATGACTTTTGGATTTAAATCCAGGACAGACCAGAGGGCCTGAAAACCCAATCTAATGGAATGGTTAAACAGGCTTCATGTGGAGGGAATTTAGATGGGCCCGGAATACACATGGTTGTTAGGGTTCCCAGCTGACCCTGTTTACTCTGGATCATTCCAGTTTTGAGGAAAGGTGTCCCGGGAATTCAGTATGATTCTTGGGACACTAAAAGTTCACAGTTTTTAATCCTATCCTGATTTTTAATCTTATGCTTCTTCATCCATGTAAATTACTACAGCAACACCTCAATGCTAGTACCATGAATTGAGCACAAGTTAGACAAATCAAGATATTACTGCCGTAGACTCACAATATGAACTGGTTGTCAATACTATAGTAGTAATATTATCAATGTTTCCTATCGGATGTATATAGGATTTCTGAAGCGCATCTCTAAAACAGCAACACCCAGTACAACAGGCAGTAGAAACAAATACATTTTGTTATTGAGAAATACTTGGGAGTTGTTTCTTCTGCTGTGGTATGAATGCACTGGAGGGAAGTAAACCTGTGCAGTATGATACATGATGCAGATGGCCAAAGAATTAAGACTGATTTAAACAAATATTTTTTAAAGACTTGTGTTTTCAATTACAATGAGAAAATGAATAATCATGTGTCATTGTCTGAAATCATTTTTCATATGAAGCAACAGCTTACAAGTTATGAATTAGGATGGTTGTGAAACCCTTCCTGTCATTTAAAACATTCCACCAGAGAGGATCGAGTTGCACAATTTACACTGAGAAAACAGCAGGTCCCATTATTCCTTGTTTTGTTAACGTGTTCTGAATTTGTTGTTGGTTTTAAGAAATCAGGGGCCACGGGGCAGAGAATTGGAAGCAAATTGAACCACCAAAATAACCCAGAAAAAGGTATAATTGCCAGCGGGGTAAGGTCAATTACATTTGTGGTGGTATCTTTTTCAAGCTGGGCTGACAAATTTCCTCAAAGAGCTACTTATTAATACTCACTTGTAATTGAGATATTTATTATAATCAGTCATAGATATAACAGCTGTTAAGGGGTAATGTACACAGGCATGCACTCAGCCAGCAAACTGAGGTCAGGGGTCAAGGCCAAGTCTTTAAATCCCCAACCGTCTGCCTCAACAGTACTGCACATTGTTACTTTTCAGTTATAGTGCCCGTTTAGCTTGTAAGACTTTTTGACCTGTGGAGGGTGTTTTATCCGTTGGTTTTGTGTTGTGCTTCGTGTGTCACAATTCAAGGTAAAGCATCCTCAATCACTTTTAAATAGACAGGGTCAGAGGGGTGAGGATTTCATCAGCTATGATCAAATATAAAAGTTATTTAGGGTTCCCAAAGGACGACATACACTGATATTGAGCCATTTTTAAGATGGTCACTAAAGTGGCGTACATAACTTCAGTTTAATCCAGCGAATATTGCAACACAAACACAATTCACTGACCCACCTCACAAAGCACTTACTTTCATACTTTGTTTTCACCCTTTTTCCTGCCTTCATGATTGGCCTTGCTCTGAGGGATTTGGCAGTAAAATGACCACCCCGTCTCTAGATCAGCCAAGGTACTGAGCAATTTCACACAGCTCTGCCAGTTTACTTGGCATGGAACCTGCATACTGAAAGGGTGAGCCCAAAAGTCAAAGGCCAAATTTGAGCTCTGTTTTGCTGTGTGCTGGCTTTATTAAACTGGTATGACTGACTTGCTATGTCCTTGATGTGCTAATCTATTTTTCTTGAGTTTTTTAAACGATTATCCTGCTGTCTTTTAACAATCCCATCTAATAACAAGGCTTCCTCTGTGACAGAACAGGATAGCAGTATAATAATATTATTTAACACTTGCAATATGTCCTGTGATAATCAAATAAAATTGAACGGGTCTCAGTAATTTGATTAAGGTCAGTTAAAAAAAAGTAAATCCATTTGTTGCCATTAATTGACAGAAGCCAGAAAAGTTTAAAACAGGGGTAAGTAAAATAAGAAGCAATAATCATTTCTCTCAGCTGATAAAGAGGCAGAAAGCTGATCTTCTGGTTCATGTTTTGTTTGGGTTTGCCCTGAATTTCTTCATTTTGGTTTACAGTACATCAGGGAAACTAGATTAAAGCATTGCGTATGATTGGATGACTAATTCTGAGCTTTCATTAACTGCAAGTCTTTCAGTAGGTTTTAATCTATTAAGCTCTTAGTCAGCTGGGGCACATCTATTCGCTGTGGATTTTTATTAACTAAAGATGCATCTAATAATTACTTTCATCTTTGACTGCCAAGTATTGTTTGAGAATCTTAGCGTTTCTGGTAAAGCTTCTAAAATGACTGGCTGTATTAAAATATAATGGCTTTTTTTTTTTTTTGGCAGTTCCTCAGTCCCAGGTGCCCAGATACCTGAAGTACTGACCACAGCAAAACAAAACAGGGAATTTGGCCCAATTCAAGCGAGCCATTAATGGTGACAGCAGTGTTCTTCATGGCTGGATTTGTTATCTGTATTTTGTACTCATACCATACCATACCTCACATCTGTGCCTGAAGAAGCCAGGCTGGCCCAGGAAAGGACATGCATGATTGAACCCAATACTTCACCACAGTACTGAAACATGGTGGAAGTAATAATAATAATAATAATAATAATAGTACTATGGAATTGGCTGATGCCAGTTAAAACAATATAGATGTTTCCAAAATCCCTCTTCATCTCTCTCATTTCATGGTTAGTCTTTCACAAAATTGACATGCTTTTGCAATTAACTGATTCCGAAAGTATTACCTTAAGTGTTTAGTTAATAAGGGACGTTCTGTTTCCTTGCATGGCTACTACAGGAAAACAAACATTTTCTGTGCGGCCTCTTAGAGAAAACACTCAACACGTGTATATAATGCTTGACACGTGCTCCCCGCACATCAGTCCGCCACCCAAGAAATCCCAGAGCTGAGGATGAAATCATGTGTAATTAAGTGCTTCTCAGGTGGCCACTGTGTGTTTTTGCAGGTTGCATGTGGAAACCACAGCCTGGATATTGTTTCCTTAAAACTTTCACATGATTATTTATAGAAACAATAAATCACAGCGAAGGGTTCTGATTCTGGCACTGATGCTTACCTTTCCCAAAAAGCAGTAAGCAAACCTGGAAGATGATGATAATCAAAATCAGGTATGGGGTCACATACTTGTGAAGCCTGTTTAAAATGTTCCAGGTCTTTATTAAATACGGGAGACTCGTGATTGGATGTCAGGAATTACAGTTTTTAAGCAAAAATATTCTGGCTCTGATTTTCCGTGGAGGCTCGAAAACAGGACCCTGTTTTATTCGGCAATTAAACACGTTACTCCCTACATTGGTTAACAATGCAGTAATATAAACGCTGTCTTGTTACCTTTTCTATTAATGGCTAGAGGGCTGTTGACAAGCCCCAATTTCTCTTCCTTTCTCTTCCTTTCCATCCTTTGTTCCTTCAATGTGTTTTTTGTTTGGTATTTTTATTGCATATTTTTGTTAAAAGTAGATTATATTTCAGATGCTTGCCACAGTGGGTGAGCTAGTGTTGTTAATGCATTGTACAGTTGTTTATAGTTGGCAGAAAATAAGTCACAACAACAGTTTCCATTGCCAACATCTAGCTGTTTGAATGTCTAAATCCTTATTAATGCACTGTATACAACACTGCCAGCACATAAGATGTGATATGTTTCTGAAAGGGCTGCATTGCTATTCTTCTGGTTTCTTTAAACTCATTCCCAATGCTGCAAATGTTTTGAATTTGGAGTTAAGAGTGAGGGTATTGATTTATCCAGTGCGTGTGAAGGATCCTTGGCAGATAGTAATCCGACTATGATCACCCTGTGACTTTCTGAGCTTTTGGAAGGAGGTTGTGAATATATAGATTTTTTTTTTTATCAAACTGGCTTGATAACTGAAGGGCTGCGTGTATTGTGCCAGGTGTCAGACGCAATATTAGGAACTGCTCTATTGATCTTAATACCACCACCATTAAAATCAATTTTAAAAAAACCAAACATAGTCATTGAAGTGTTGTTATAAAACAGTATAAAACAGTCTTTGGAGGATTTCAGATATTTAATAATATTGGAGATGTTGCGGTCCACAGAAAGTGTTAGCGTAGGAAGTGAAGAGCATATGGCAAATGTTGTCTAGTCTGTGTTTTCATAAATAATCTATCATGTGTGTTTCGTGTCTGAATGTCAATGTTTCCAAATGCAAATGAAAATAAAAGATGTTCATTGAAGGCCTCATTCGTGTACCTAAGATTTTCCTTATTGATATTGTAATATTTAACCAGTGAAAACTTTGCACTGAAACAAAAGCCTAAGAAATCCGGCCTACAGAGTAGTGCAGTCTATTTTGAATGGATGGTAATTGCCTTGATGGCACATTGTAATCAAGTCAATGTGCATTCAGTTGTCTGTGGTGTTGTATATCCATAAATGTTGAAAAAATGAAGCGTGCTACTGCTAAAGCAATGTGTTCATGCAGAAAATATGCTTGAGTTTAAGCATAAACTCCCTTCTTCTGCAGCTTATAGGTTGTCTGAAGGCTATGGGGTTTCTTTTACCGGAAAATAAATGGGACTAATTAGTTTGCCTCTGATGTGAAGTGCAAGTACGGCTCACTGCAATAGCATTGCCTGTAACAATAAGGTGTTAAAATTCAACAATGTTAAAAAAAAGTTCAAAAGTCTTGTGGAAAAGCAAATGTTTTTCTTCTGTATCCTACACCTGATTGACCACGAACTTCGGCTATTTCAGATATAGCCCTGGGTTCAGTGCTTGCACAGATATTAATGTGTTTTATTTGTGTTTTAAAAAAAAAAAACTCCTTTAGGCCACCACAAGTCCTGGATTATATAAGGGTGACCATGTGCCAAAATGAACCAACCTTCAGGTCACAATTTTGTGATGATTGTTTCAAATGAATTTTTCACTTACCAGATTATTTTGAGAAAAATGAAAAAAAATAAATAATAATGAATGTGTTATCCCAGAATTACGACCCGAGGGTTGGTTCATTAAGGCTTGTGGGTATGCAGAATGCGTTCAGGATTTGTAACTGTAACGAGGACACAGGAAGCCATGAGGTTTTTGAAGTTTTTTTTTTTAATTTAGCATTCATCAGTTGTTCAGGCCTTTAATTAATGATTGATCATGCTCTTAAAACAAACCAAAAAAACAGTCCAGCTTGAGCATGGTGTAGAGCTCCTTCTGTACTGTAGCTGCTTAGCTACTGTTTATTGCATTCTTTGCATTGAGTCTCGGGGATTAGTGATTTAACCCTCTCAATAACTTCATCTAAAGCCTCTCAAATGTTCTTTTTCATTTAAACACATTTGTATACACAGTATAGCCAAGGTTTGTTCATATTTTAATACCAGACAATATACAGTAATAGCTTTTTTTTGTTGTTGTCTATGATGTCACCATTCCAGTCTGTTTCACAGTTCTGAATTGTAGAGATGATGCTATTGGCTTTCTTACCATTAGAAGTCATAAAAGCCATATACTGTAGGAACTACTGTTTTGTTTTGGTTTTTTTGCTTTGTGAAATGTAATCAGAAAAACAAACCAAATCTAAATGAATATTGGAATGCATTTTTCAAATGACATTACTAAAGGTTTTTTTTTGTTGTTGTTCTATATTCATAGACTACAAGCGTGATGGGAAATGCTGTGCAGTGAACTTATCATGGGCTATGCATGGACTTTAATCACTTTAACCCTAACCCTAACCCTTACTCTAACAGTAGCAGTAGGATACTATATATATATAAAATACATATTATAACTTTCTGGTATTTGGTGAGTATGTAATTTACAGTTGAGTGAAGAGCTCTTACTTTGTCTTTTCCTTTTTAATACTGGTTGGTCCATTTCATAAAAGGTACATTATTCTAGTCATGGCCACCAATAAGTAACAGGATTAGTAATTGATTCTGTTTTTTTATTCAGTATTTTAGCAATAGGGAAGGAAAAGAAAAGAAAGGAAAGCCCAGTTTTTCCACATTATTGATATTTCTACATTACGTTTTTTTTTTTTTTTTAAATAAGTGGTGGAAGCTAAGAAGAATTGCAATGCAGGAGCCTTCTGAGAAGCTCAGTCCTTAAACGGCTAAAGTGGATCTGACTTTTACTTGATCTCTACTCGCTGCAATAACAACTCTATTTGGCAGGACTTTACAGGCCTGAGTCTGTTCGCTACCGCAGCACCTGAAATACATCCAGATTTCCAACTGCAAAAAACAACAACTGTATCTGTAAGACATTTGAAATAGTTACTACCTGACAATGCACTATGCAGCATTTATGACCAATAAAAAAGACCTGATGGTAAAAGGTTCCAGCAATGGGATTCTGAGATATGTACTATGTACACTTCAGAAGAATGTGGGCATCTTAGCCAGAAAGAAATGGTTTCTATAACAAAACCAGTACTTTATATGATGAGGTCTACTGCTGATGAAAATATTCTATTATTCTCTTAGGAGATTATTACAATGTCTGTATTTTATTGTTTTCTGTTTAGTCTGTCATAACTCAGAACGAGAGCAATGCAGAAGAATAATGTACAGTAAGGTAATAAATAACAAGAATAGAAAAACAACAGGCAGAGAATGGCTCCAGCATTCTGGTAACATAAACCAATGTTGTTATTCTTAGAGATGAATAGGCTTGTTCAGATTCCCCAGCACGGTTCTCTTGTATAACTGTCCTTTAGCTAAATGCAACAGCAGTTAGTTTTGTTATTCATGATTTTGTAGGTTATTGGTTTCTTTAACCACAGTCTGCTGCAGTTTTGTAAAAATCAGACTTTACTGAATTCATCTAAAACAAGTCAAAGTCTAGTCCAGTCAAGTCCAGGTCTTTATTCCACTCAGATTCTAAATAAGTTAATGGACCCTTAAGAAGTTCAATGAACTAATTCAAGACCTATAATACAGCTCCAGGGAAGAGTTGTGCAACAGTGATCTAAAGAGACTTTAAAATATGGTGATTCATGGAAATACAAGACCACAAAGATTCATTAAAAAAATCCCACTCATATTCGGTGAGAACATTTTGCACAAGGGTAGTTTATTAGTCCTTTGCGGGTGGGGTGCTGATAAGTACAGAGGTTGCCATCATCCTCGGGGTTTAGGCTTTATCCACCAACCAGGCATTCTTTCATTCGGACACTTCTCCAAAAAGGAGTACTGCAACGATGTGCATCGCATTTTTGCTTGGCACTGGAGAGAGCTTGCTGACGTCACACACCCCAGACGCCAACTTTCCTATTACTGTCGAAGCCTTGCCAGGAAACCCAATTCTAGTCTGGCTCCCTTTTATATATGAGAAATCTCAGACAGCGATAAGATAGGCCTAAGAAACAGGAAACCGTTGGTGCTAAATTGCACATTGCAAACATCATTCCAAATTCCTTTTCTGCACAATAATAAGGGCAGATGTCCATCTTTCCTTCAGAATACACTCTAGAGATATACTGTGCAATAGTATGCAATCATATCCCCTATGCAGTTTTTTCTTTTTCATTTTTTTTATTTTTTTTTTAGAAAATTATTTTTTAAATGTGAAGTTCACTAACACAACATTACTTAATGAAACCAGAGTCCCCTAGAGGTGTGCAGAAACTCGTTCTCATACTGGTAACTGCCTTTAAGAAGTATTTATCAGCAGGTATTCAATAAATCAATTCATTAACGTGTTGATTTCAAAACAAGAAAAACTGTCCTTCCCTCACCTTTACAGTTGAGTACCAATCAATGGCAATGAACTTCCACATTGAGAGTTTTAAAAGCGGATTGGAAGAATATTTTCCACTCATCCGGGGCGCTGACATTTTTACTGCCGTACTGGCGTACCAAGCCCGTAAACGGACTTTCCTTAGGGCAATGTAATTGCAAAGGTATGCTGCTGAAAATCTTTTTTCAAAGCTATAAATCGACCTCAGCTTTATTTGCTGTGGTAGCATATCACTTCTGGATATGAAGCAATAGGGGGTTTGCATGGCAGCCTGGTAGGTTGTAATTCTAGGTAAAAGCTGTATTTTTCATTTGTGTGAGATGTTTTAATTATTTGGTGGCTTCCACTTACATGACCCCGTAATATCCATAGTTACATAAATTGGGATTTCCTTTCCATCGTTATCAACATAATTGGCCTTGCTGACTGTATTTTATAAAACAATATGGTACCATCAGCCAATCATCTCCCAGCTCTTGAAGTTTAAATGTCTCATGTTTTTGACTTTTTTTTTTCTAATAGCGATAGTGCCCTCTCTATCAAGGCTGTACCAACGGCACGATCACTTAAATGTATCCTTGGTGTACATGTATTTCGAGGAAGACATTACATTAACATCTTTGGTTTCTAAAAACATTTTCCTTCGCTCGTTACTGTATGTATATTATGTTTTATAATCAGTAGATTAGATTAATGTAGATACGTGTAGCAATAGACAAAACATTTGAAATAATCCTAGTACCTTGGAATATCATCAGCCACTACTCTATAAACATTACATTAATGGAATAAAACTACATATCTGTGTTATAGCTGTACTTTTCTCTTTTTCTGGGTAAAAAAACTCGTCACCATATAATTCCACCTGTCTCTGTTGAGTTGATTCACTTAGAAGCCCCATCAAGGTTAACAGCAAAAGTGCTGTTCTTAATTTGACTGTTTGGTGCTGATTCTGCAGCACAAGGCTGACACAGTTTTGGAAATCGTCCAAGGGCAGTTCATTTAAAGATGGAACAAACACCGTTGCATACCTTTTGTTTTTGCTTTTAACAGGTTTTGACAGTAATTACTGATGTGTTCCATAAATATTAGGAATAAATAGCACTGCATGTAATGCACATGTCAGAACACACAGTGATGGCTCATTGGGCAGAACATAACAAAGGTTCCATGACAGCTATTTAAACATTACGTGGTTGAGAGTGGCCTGTTTAAAGACTCTCCTCGAAGCAAACCTAATGCTGAATGACAGGGTGGTGAGGAAAAGAGCATTGTTAAATAGACATTACATGCATAGGAACTGGCAAAACTTAAGCAGGATAATTATCTTAGAGCCCAGTACAGTCATTGTTACTAAATATTACAGTTATTCACTTGTAGTTAATTTGCTTTATGTCTGTTTACTGTATTTCCAGTTGTAAATGTGTAATTTGGATACAAGTGTATAGCATTAGGTTTATTTAAAATTATTATGTAGCCTAGCCTTTTTTTATTCTTATCAGTAGCGTTATTTAATGCTGTCAACTTGTAAAATTATTTTTTTCCATGGGATGGGTAAGCTGTGCAGTGGGGTGAAGTTATTTTAGGGCTCAGTGTAATAGTTTGTTTTGCTTTGCTCACACGCAGACGTCCCGGATCACACGCTCTGATGAGGACAAGGACTTGGGATGGGATGCCTGGGGTTCCTGGAGCGACTGTTCCCGCACATGCGGAGGCGGGGCGTCCTACTCACTACGAAGGTGTCTGAATGGAAGGTTAGCGTCTTAACAACTCATTACAGCTATAATGAGGCTCTGTAGGCACAGTAGAGCTGTACTGGAATGGATTTACCCACATCACTTTCAATTTTGAGTAAAAAAAAAACAAAAAAACATTCAGTTTATCAACCTGAGTTAGTGTGCTCTTTTACTTATACAGCATGGGCTTCTAAAAGTTTTACTACAGTATTTTATTTTAATTTGATCCGTAACTACTAAACATTCAATAGTGCTAAATATATGATCATTTGGCATGGTCATTTGGCATGTTACCATGTTATTCCCATCTAAGTATCCTGATTATGATATGTTTCATCTGCTCTCTATCATCCCTTTACTGTGATTTTACTGTTAAGTATACACTTGACTGTGTTTTTTACCATGGTGTAATATACCACTGGAAACAATGGTATGTATAGAAGTGTATTTCTAGGAAATCAGATGCACGGTAAAGTCCTCATGGTAGGCATGGTAACAAAACACATTTGGTTAGTCTGGAGAATTACAATCTGTTTCAGCACCAAAATGAAAGGTTCAGCATTCTCAGAGAGAAACAATGAGGTTTAATTGGATTTCAAGTGCAGATACATACAGCACTGCAGCTTACCCTGCTTTAAGTTCAGCAAGTTACTTAAAAAATAAATAAATAAATAGTTTTGATAAGCAAATTATACCTGACACAGATTTATTTTCTTGGTCGATTTAATTTTTCATCAGCAGTTTAGAGCAAAAAAAAAAAAAAAAAAACCTCAGCAACCAATCTAAGTTAAATAAGCTCTTGTTTTAGGCTATTGCTAACATTTCATTTTTATTGTAACCATGTGCATGTGGTTACGTTTTATTGTAATATGGCTCTTGCTTGCTGATGCTTTAACAAAGTCTGTACGACACTGCATTATTGCTCTTGCATTCCATTGTAGTGAGTTTATTTTAATAGTGTATCTTCGTTACAATGCATTATTACTTTTATGTGGTTGTGTGTAATTGACTCTATTGATCTTCTGCACAATGTAAGATGATGAAAGATGGAGCCAAACACATGGAATTAAACATAAAGCATGGTAAACAAGGTTTATTTCATTCCTCATTGTTACCACACATGCTGTCGTCTGAGAAAATAAATCACATTGTTAAAAAGCATGCTGATGGGTGAGGCTTGCTTCAAAGACTAATGAAAACAATACAACATGCACACTACTTGATTTTGACTGCCATATAAGTTGCTGATTGAAAGCAGGCATACAATATATAGAGAGACTTGAGTATGTTGCATAATCTCCACTTTAATTTTTTTGAAAATGTGCATATTCTCAAACAGAGTTTATAGGTTGCATGTCGACAAATTGAAAATATTCTGCCAACTATGAGTGCGTGTGTGTGTGAGTGTGAGTGCGTGTGTGTGTGAGTGTGTGAGTGTGTGTGTGTGCGCGTGTGTGTGAGAGTGTGTGTGTGAGTGTGAGTGTGTGTGTGTGTGTGTGTTTGTGTGTGTGTGTGTGTGTGGAGGCAGGTATTACTATCAGTGTACAGACAAAATTTGAGAAAATGTCCCCACAGATAGTAACTCCTGAAAAAACGATGTTGTGGGGACATCCCCACTTTGTAAAACACCTTTTTAAGAACTAAATATACCTTTAAAAAAACGTGCCAAAATATTTAGTTTGTTGTCAACTTTCACCGTGTGAAGTTTTTGTCTGACTGAAATAGTAAATAAAATGATAGTGAGAGTCAATGAGAATGCCCACAAATATAGGAATGCAAACGTGTGTGTGCATGTGTGTGTGTGTGTGTGTGTGTCTGTGTGTGTGTGGCTTTCAAATCAAGCTCAATCCCTGTACATTCCATAATTAATTGTAATATACATTTGTAAGTATACATACAAAGTTCTTGCCAAAACACTGATATTGGTTTAATCCTTGCAGAAAAAAAAAATGGGGAAATGATTTACATTTATTTGAAAATGCCTTTTATTTGTCTACTTCAGAACAGGTACACTGTTGTTATCTTTAAAAATGTGAATATGTCTTTCAAAAGATTCTGAACGTGATTGTGCACTGTTGAAAGAACGGATTTAAAATTGGCCCGCTGTGTCAGAATACCAATGTCAGATGGAAGACTTATACTTTGAATTGTGAGCAGCAAGCTGAAAATAATGCGAGTATCATGCCAGTTTTTGTTACCAAAGATGAAGAACCTCATGAGTCATGCAGGAGTGTGCAAAACAAAACAAGCCCCTTCCTTATTAGCACAGACACACTTATTAACATTGCACCTGTTGAAGTGAAACAGAGCAGAAGGGAGCAGGTGTCTGGATTTAAGATTGATAGAATCCTTCTGCAAATGGTAAAGCCATGCAAAGGGGTACATTTTCAGAATTTGTTCAAACTTAACTTCACCGGTCCTTCTCACTGTTAAGGTGTCTAGTCACAACAGGAGATGAAATTTGTGAAATGTCTCAGTCCAGTGTTGTTCTTGGAACATCATCATGTGTGCCTCCTGCCTCATCCTCCCTTGGTTTTATTTTCACAAGCCTTCTTGGCTCCAGTGAGGTTTAATTCAGCTGATAGTAACACCAAGTGACTGAGCATGCTGTCTTATATAGACTCCAGCCAAAAGGTGAAATACGATTAATCAAAAACGTGTACCTCATTCCACCAGTCTCTGGGCACATATAAACGGTTCTTAATCCAGTGTTTTCACATATTTTACATAGATGATATCTTCACTGTAGTTTGCACAAGTCTGCTGTTGAAACTTGGTAGCAAACAAATCCTAAAATGGGAAGTACTATATAGTGGTAGCAGTCCAATAAAGCTGAAGGAACACAAAGCCAGTTTGTGGCTTGGAAGCTGGCTTCAGGAGACTAGGTTTCAGGCCACTGTATGGCACACCAGGGGAGACTTGGGGTTTGATACAGCGAAGTAGCCTCAGACTAGGTCTCCAGGTCTCCTGGAACCAGGTTCCTGAAAAAGTGGCTTTGTGTTCCCTCAGCTTAAATGTCCAATTGAAAGAAAAAGTTGGTATTCTCATTCCACTACTATGAGATACAACAATGTTTGTGTCTCTGTCACTGAATTTGTTTTCCTTGGGGTTCTTATCAATCGCTGCTACATTTATGAAGTGTTGTATATAAACTCTTGTTATGTCTGCTTTCTGAGTTTAACCTGGAGCCAGATACAAATATATATTTATAGAAAAGAGATTCTGGAGCATTATCAAAGTCAGTGTATGTTCTGACAACTGTGTTGTCAGTGCAATATAACTTTGTATGTGAATCGTTTCCAGCTAGACAGCCTCGGCTTGCACTGGTAGTGGAGGCCCCAGTGCTATTCATCTACCTGAACGATCTCTGAGGTACAGTTAAGTAATACCAAGTGTAAGAGCACAAGAATGGCGTTCAATTCAAGGCGGTAATGCAACATGAAAGTAACTCTTAATATTTAATACTGATTAATGTTTTCTAACCCTTTCTGGGTTTTGAATTTGCCAGTTTAAGCTCAGCAGGGGTTTCGGTCAATGACTAACTTCATTATGCGCAGGTCCTGGCAGGTGAAGTTCAGTCCTGTTCTGACAGGTGATGCCGAGTTTTACTTGATTCGAAATGAAATGCCTGTCAGAAGTAATTCCATTTAATGCCCCAGACTCACATTCTTGTGTAAAGACAGGTATATATTTTATGAAAAGAATTGAATCAGGGATTAGGGAACAAAGGGCCTTATTTATAGATTCTTTGGGGCACGGTTTTCCATCATTGTGGTGGAAAACTGAAGCTTACAGCCAAAAAATTAATTCACCAAAGCAAGATTTTTTTTTGCTAGAATTCTTCCACAGCCAAAACTGTTTCACAGCATGAAGAAAATAGTACCCATTCCAATCTAAAAATGAACAAGAATGCTTCTACAGCTGCTGCACTTGGGGTTGGTTTACCTAAAACACAGAACAAATCATCTGCATTGCATTCTATACTGGAATCTGCCTGTTACATATCTGCAGAACCTGCCTAACAATATTAACATTAGGAAGAATATCAATCTTTTTTTTAATAGCCTTTGTTTTTATTTCAGAAATTGTGAAGGACGAAACATAAGATACAAAACATGCAGTAACATGGTAAGGGACATAATTCAACATTGACTGTTTAATAACTCTGATATTAAAAGTACTGTATTTTGCGCAAATAATTCTTTTCATGCTAGTTTTCAATAATACTTTTAATTGCCTTCCAACTTGTAAAAGGGCATCCTTTTTCCCCAATAATGTCCCAGTAGCTATTAAAGGGTGGGCAGTACTGTGTATGCTAGATGTCCGACTTTGAAAGTCTTTAACAGAGCAGGCTAAGAAAAAAAAAAACATTTCATTAAAGACATTGTGAAAAGAAATGCATACAAATTATGTGGAAAGCTGCTGAGTAGTTTAACCATATATTATATGGAAAATGTGGCTTTCTGTTTGACCTTCTCAGAAGTGGATAATATCTACTGAAGTGGCTAACACTGGGCCTGTTTAACATCTTTGGGGTTTAATATATATATGGCTCCTGTGGATTAAAGGACCTGGAGCCCAGTTTCTCACAGGTAGTATCCCATTACAGCCGTGACTGTTTTATTAGGCAGAAGATCTGTCATTTACCTGATTCAGCAGGAACGTCCTGGATTGTCAGTACTGGTGTTAGCGCCCCCATATGGTAAAGCTACGTCATTCCGCTTGGAGGAATGATGAGGACGAAAAGGCCTCCAAATGTCACCTCTAGTTATTGTACCATTGAAGTGTTTTCATCTGGGTTCATTATACACTTGCAGTGATTTCAATCAGGTCTAGTGGGAAGTGGTCCCAGCATAATATTTACAGTATTTCGGTCAAGAAGATGAGCTGAGAAGTTTTAGACAGTGCAAGGGTTTTGTCTGGATTAAGGAATCTTTGACATCATGGCATGATATTTATTGATGTATAAGATGTATAAATGTTATTTGGGATTAATATAGTTCATTGCTGTTTGTAATTAGAGACAAGTTTTCTTGAAGTATTCAGTGGACAACCAACAGATAAGTGTCAAACTAGAAATGCCACATTTGTTGCTTGTAAAAAGAAAACAAAAAACAGTTAATTAAGTCTATTTTGCAAGCATTTTAATAATGATGTCCAAAAACTAACCCTTCACTACCCTTTGTATTTTAATTAAGTGATTGAAAAATGAATGGGAGGCAACTAAGCTCTCCATAAGACACCTTAACTTTCAATTCTGAACTGCCTATTTTAATTTTATTTTTTTCTTTTAGAAGGGGACATCGTTTATTTTTTTGTTTTAGTGCTTGATAAAAAAAACAAAATGTCTTCCTATTGTTGAGTTGTATTTAATAAAGGCTGTGCAGTAGACTTTTAATTTTCTGTTTAATCTTTTCTTTCTCTTAGGAATGTCCTGTAGAAATCAGTGACTTCAGAGCTCAGCAATGCTCGGCACACAATGATGTTAAATACCAGGGACACGTGTACGAGTGGCTCCCAGTTTACAATGACCCTGCTGCTCCCTGTGCGCTCAAGTGCAAAGCTAGGGGGAAGAACCAGGTAGTGGAACTGGCACCCAAAGTGCTGGACGGCACCCGATGTAAGACAGATTCCCTGGATATGTGCATCAGTGGGATCTGTCAGGTAAACAAAGCAGATATATGTATTTCACATGAGCTCAGCTGATTCATACTTTACATACTGCTCTGGCCAAACGTTTTGCATCATCAACCTATAGAATGAACTGTTCTTGCTTCATGAAGTCGAATGAAACCTGCTGAATAATGTTACGTTAACATATTGAATTACATACCACTTTGTGGTTTTCCATATACTTGACAAAATCTAAATCTATTTGAAATCTAACATGAAATACTGTACTACTATTATGGCTTCCGGTAGACTTGCAATATCATTATGTAGTTTCTTTGATGATGTTAAATAAAATATCTAAATTATTATTTTTTTTAAAATTATGTTTCAATCCTAAAATTCTTGGTTATGCAAAACCTTTGGCCATAGCTGTATATAGATTTGCAGTTTTCCCATTGAGTTTGTCTGCAGATACTGAAATAAGCCTTAAGCACTTATGTGATTTGGTAAGATGGATGAGGTGCCCGCTGGAAGCTGGTTCATACTTTAAACATTGAAATGTACTAAAGGCTAACAGTGTAGAGATTTGATTAAATAAAATATGCTGATATTGGACAGGATGGAAAGAAATGTACTGCATAATGGAATCTCCATATGCTTGTTGATTTATTTTTTTCTTAAATGCTGTTGATTGATATGGACCCTTGTGAAATTTGGTTTCTGGAATCGACTGTGAAGCGCTGTATATACATAATGTGCAATGAGTACACTGGAGAGCCTTAGGGATGCAGATTTTGACTGAGTTCATTACAATGGTAAACCCCCCATCTGTATGCACTGATACCCAAACCAGTCAGGCTTCTGTCAATTTTCCTTTTTTTTTTCCACAGTCCATTAAAAAGATATAACGATCAGATTTAATTCCAGTAGTGATGAATTATAGAAATATCAAAGATTGATTTGCTACTGCAAGTCTCAACAGATCTTTGATGATCAAACTTCATCAGAGTACCAGAGCAGTGGGCCTTTAATGGCCCAGAACACTGGCTGCTCTCCATTCTAGTAGCGTTCCGTATGGTTATTAGCGGAGTTCTGAGTAAACCGGAGCGTAAACAGGAAGCACTCACGTCAACCATAAACCATTATTAGTGGCTAGATTAATATTATAGTCAATTGAGCCCAATACATGAAGCCAACTTTCATCTTAATAGAAAATAGTTTGTAAAGGAGAAACCATAAACAGATCCTGCTTGACATTACTGCTAACTTTGTACCTTGTTCAATAAGTCGCTCTTCAAATGATTACGCTTATATTCTATCATTACATTATCAGTTATATCTAGGCTTGCTACTATTCGATTTAAATTTTTTTGCCAAATCGACGATTAATATCAACGTTTATTTTAGAAAGAATTTACCGTTTTTTTCAGATCTTTATTTTTCAATTCAAACAGATAATGGATGAAATTTGACGTTTAAAGACGTTTCGATTAATATCGAAAAGTAGCAAGCCTAGTTATATATTTCAGACTGCATTATTATTTCATTTCCAGATTTCATTGATCTGCAAGTACAGTAGCTCACATTAAGATGTGAATGTTTCTGAATGTCTAAAACTACTGTATTCAGATCGGGTTACCTTCCATGCATCCAGTCATATTAAAGGCTCCCTTTTAAAAGAAGTAAAAATAGGAAGAAAATATAAATGGACCCATTCATAGCTACTGTAGATGCCCTTTGCTCGACTACAAGTGACCCCAGTGCAGACAATCTTCTGGCTGACAGCTTTGTTAACATTTGATCCCTGCAGTACATGATTAATGCATATCAGTGCAGGATGAACAAGGATGGCCCGTGAACTCCCTTATTTATTTATAAGTGAGGCACACACTCACCAGCTTGCAATGCAGCTCTATTAAAGAGGAATGCATGTGGAGTGGCTCACTCAGCCATGCTCCCAGGCCAAGGACATTTTAAAATCTCTGTCTGACAATGAACAGTCTTTCCTTTCTCCAGAAGAGAGGCCGAAACAGAGAAACAGAGAGACGAAGAACGAGGCATTCAGAGCTAACCAATACATTGCTGAAATTTTAATGTAGATAAGATAATATAAATAATACAATTGCTTTTAATTTTGAGATACTCAGACCAGTGTTCAGAGCTCTGTGTATAGATTACTGTTCTGTATGTTAAGATTTTCATAATTGTACACAATCTTTTGTATAGCATACTGTGCATTTTCAAATGATCTCTTTTTTGTTGACCAGACATCTGGTAATGAATTTAGATTGTGCTTAATTCAAACGAATATGATGATTGGAAACATATAGAGCAATTAAAGATGCCCTAAATCCAAGGTTAGTCCAGGATGTATGTCAAGGATTGTGAAATCTTAAGAGTCAGAAAATACACATGCAGGTAGTGATCAAGCAAGTTCAGCTGCTTGTACCCTGACTGCTTATTTTAAAAAGCTTTCCAGACAGAATAACATGGGTCCTGGATTATCAGGTAGTCTCAGTCTGGATTGGCAACATGATTATCTTTCTTTTAATCAAGCCACCCATGTCTTAATCTCAAGACATTATCCAGCTCTGGTGATCATTATCGTCATTAAGTAAAACTGTTCTAACTGAAGCCAGCGATACAGTAAACATGAGAACAAACACTTAATTATACAAGAATTCTTTCTAAAATTCATTTAGTGTAGATGATCTGCAGTACTCGGAATAACTCACGCTGAAGAAAATGAGTTGTTATACTGTGCAACGTGCTGCTTGATTTGAACATCCAAAAGTTTCAGTTGAATAGGGCAAAGCCATGTTATTACAGTATTTGACATTTATTACTTTAAACCTTTGCTCTATATAGTAAAAAACAGCATTTACTAGGTAACTCGTTTTACAGTAGTATGGAAATAATTTACTTTGTTGATCTGAGAATACATTTCTTGCATACAAAAAATAAATAAATAAATAAAAACACATGTTTTAAATTTTTGACCGACATTAACATATTCCAAGAAACTGTCAGCATGCCTATTGTTTTCTTCGATAGAAATACATTCTTAGTTAGTGGACATGTTCATGTGGTAAATGTACCAGCACATAAAGTAACATGTAGGGTAGAACATTCTTTTGATTCAATCGATCATTTCTTAATAGATTACCCTGTTTTTATTTCCCCTTTTTGAATGAAGAGAAAGAACAGATAAACATTAGACACTGCAGCTTATCCAGTGACATGAATGGGTAATGCAGCTGTTACCTGATTGAGACGTCTGGACAGAGCACACTTCTCTTAGCCAGCAATACTCCCAGTAGATCTTTATACCAGTGTACCAGGTACCAGTGGCATAGAAAGATTTTAACATGCATTGCCAATGAACAGGATCTTGCTGCATTTGCCTTCAAATCTAGTTTTTGGACTCTGAATCAGTCAGAAACGTTATCTCTTTGTGTTGTGCTTCTTTCATGTTATAAATACATTTATAAGGAGTTGAGGACAACAAAATAAATATTGTTACAGTAAAAGTTAAAATAATTAGTTGCACGTTATTTGTATTATCAGTTTAATACAGAAAAGGGAAGTACAGTTGTACTATGATCCTGGTCTTGTTGCTCCAGACCATACTGTAGACTAGCAATGGAAGGACATTGAACATAATAGTAATAATAATAATAATAATAATAATAATAATAATAATAATAATAATAATAATAATAATAATAATAATAATCTACAGTATATTTCTGTGTACTTTATCACTTGCAGCAATAATTAGATGTTTTGTCAGTATTGGAGTCCCAGTAATTACAAGGCAATGTTATAACAGAAACACAACACCCTCCATCTACTGTATCTACAAGTCCCTTATCTGAATAATTAGGTTTGGTATAAAGAATACTCAATGAATAGGTCTAAATGTTTATCACTAAAATGCTGTACTTCATGTTGAACACTAGAGGGCAGTTTGGTGAATACAGTAGTTTCTGCCGAAAATGCCCTTCCACTGACAGAGTTCAGCTGTTACATGTGTTATTGCATTGTAATAGCAGTATAACAGCAGTGTAATAGAATGACTGTACAGTGGTTATATGTATTCACCAAATTTATTGTCACTAATGAGGATGAAAATGAATAATTTCAGACCCTATTAAGCAATGAGTGCACGGTCTACTTTTCTGAAAGCAATAAAAGTATTTTAACGGGATAAAACTAGCAAGAAACGACTTAGTGGCAGCCAGGAGAAGATGGATTATTGTTCAGAGCAATTCCTTGCTAGTTTTCTTCTACTCAAATAGTTGTATTCCACTCAGGATTAGCCTGTTTTGATAGGGAATCTTGTGTTGCTGCTGTAGTATGAAGAGTTAAACTGAGATCCAATCCTGTTATCGGGATAGAAATTAAAAAACACAGCCTTTCTTTCTCCATGGAAACGCTGATTTGGTTTCACCACTGTTTGTGCAAAAAAAGGTCAATTGAGAGCTCTGAAATCATAAGTTTATCTGCATTTCTTCATGGTCTTTACTCAAAGGGTTCAGCTGTAGTTTATGAAAAAAGTAAAAGAAAATAAGAAGGACATTCCTTTGTTGTTTAGTTACTACAGTTACTTCACAGTGGCAAAGCTGCAGTGAAATGTATCAACAAATTACACATGATGAAGTCCAGGGCCTATTGCAGTTCTAGAATACAGTGACGAGAAAACAGCACTGTCCTTTTAATTAGACATTGACACTGAACAGAGTATGTGCAATTAACGATAATTAAAGGACTGCTAGATTGGATTAAATGCATTCCAGGTCAGTTCAGACGTAGTTTAAAGCTGTTAAATGTCTCTCATTAACACTTGTTTTGAAGGCCCGTTAAACAGTATCTGTCTTCAATAGTACTTATTTTGTGCTGCACCGTTTTCACTAATGCAGTTTATTGCACATGGCCCTGACTGACAATGCATTAAAGAAAATAAATACAAACAATTACTCCAGCTATAAGGTGAGGTAAAATGGCCAAACATCTTGATTTAATGTGTTATTTCAGGCTGGTGTATAGTACATTTCCTTCCTTTACTCATAGTCTAGCAAAACGACCTTTAATCAGAGTTAAAACACTTCCCGTGAAGTCATTCTTTGATCTTTTAATTGATACATTTTCCCCAATCGCTAAAGAAACCACAATCAATGAAAACATTTTACCTTTGACATTTTTTCTATAGCAATATGCTTTAGCTGCCAACAATGTAGGTCAGTGGGTGGTATTTTAGTATTAGATAATGGCATTTTCACAACAGTTATATTGTATGCATTTCCTTTTGACAATAATTAGGATCCCCAACTTATTTAATATGGGCTTCCTTTTTGACTTAAAAAAAGTTTCCACTCTCAAGTGCTCCCAATTAATTGAGTGCTTTGTCCAGCTAGCTTAGAGAGGAGCTTTTTTTAAACTCTCTTTTAACTACAAAAATAAACATTTTGCTTGTGTGCACTTACATTCCATTTTCTGTTTATAGCATTATTAGTTTATACTAATGGGAAAAGCAGAGCTGGCCGGAGCTTGTGTAAGAAAGAAAGAAAGAAAGAAAGAAAGAAAGAAAGAAAGAAATGAAATGCATGTGAAGTTTAAAAAGTAAATAGTATTAGTGACAGATAAAGATGCTTTAAAGGGGCTTTTGTGAAAGTTGGCATCTCCTGAAGCTCACCTAATTCTCTATGCTGCTGGCAGTTTTGAATGACTGTAAGCAGAGAAGAATGCCAAGTTTGGGGCTTGATTGAAAGGCAAATAAACTACAAAGCGTGTATTGGTGTCTCTTCAGTAAAGTTGGGGATCAAGTAAGTGAACGGCTGGCATTCACACTGTAACCAGACTCGAGAGCCATGTGTTACTGGAGACTCTCTTGGGTTCACCACATATAAGAAAATAAGTCTTTTGGATTGATTTATTGATAAGAGTTTAGGTGAGCAAAGCTTTGACAGGCACTGGTTCCTGGTGAGCCAGTTGCCACTCTGTCACCATTCTGTTCCAGAAGGTATTTCTCTGGGACTGTGTATTATGGGTTCATGAAAGGGAGTCATGCCTGCGTGCAGTCTATAAAGCAGCAATCAGAGAACATGGTTATACTTTGACAGAATGAGGCCAGCTTCTTAACAAGGAAAACGAAAAAAAAAAAACAAGAAGGATCATGTAACAATAAAGATAATACCAGAAACCTGAACTTGTGTACTGTGCGAGATGCCCTCCTCGTGACTGTCCTGTTGATGTTGGCAGGCTGTGGGCTGTGATCGACAACTTGGGAGCAACGCCAAGGAAGACAACTGCGGGGTCTGTGCAGGAGATGGTTCCACGTGCCGCCTCGTGAGGGGACAATCGAAGACACACGTCTCCCCAGAAAAACGTAGGTACACAAGGAGTTCACAACTACTGCAAAAATAAACTTTCGGAGCTACACAAACAGCTTGAAGGGCCACTTGCTGTACTTTGGCACCTGTTGCACCCAGTTTGTTTATAGTTATCACACAGGCTGTAACCCGTAGTTCATTCAAATACAATATTTGTATCTAGGCCAGCATCCTAAAGTTTATTTATTAGCATGCAGTATTTGTTTTTTCTTGAGTTAGATTATAACGTCTTATTTGAAAAGAACTCATAGTTCCATTTTTGGCCGCCAATGTATTTTTGTTAACCATAATAAAAACATCAGAGCTTAATTGGGGGTTCTAAAAACATTTCAGTACAACAGCAAGATGACATTTTAGTTTGTAGTTTCCCCATTCCAAATTTGTATTAACTGAACATAGGTCTTTGTAATTTTAACAGTTTTTATTTTACCCGATAACTAAAGTGTGACAGGGTGGCTGGGCGATGACGTCAGGACAGAAGCAGGAACGTAAACAAACTGACACCAACAGTACTGCAGTTAAAGGCGGCACCGTTTTATTTAAATACAAAAATAAACCAAAGGTTTAAACAAAAAGAAACTGTGCTCACAGAGCGAAAACAAAACAGGTAAACAAAACAACTCTCGAACACAAAATATAAATACAGGTCAGGCTGGGCAGTCGCTGTCACTGTTCCTGTATATTTTAAAGTTTAAGTTTCGTTTTCTCTCTCCTCGCTCTCTCCACTCTCGCTCCTCTCATACACCCACCACGAGCTGGAGAGCTGCAGGCCTTTTAGCTAGCAATTATTCTATTACCCCTCAGCCACAATCTGCACAAGCTTTTTTTTTTTTTAATTACTGTGGATGGGGCTACCCATCCACTCTACTAAACAAATACAATTCGGCTACGCCGTCATATTCATAAACAAATCATAAAACAAACAAACAAACACAAAACAATAATCTGCACAAGGGCGTAGGGGGAAACCCCGTTCTAAAAATAAACAAATACATTTAAACAGCAGAGCTTACTACCGCCCTGCTACATAAAGTATTATTATTAACACTGCAATTACATTTACGTGTGTTTACAGTGTTTAAGGAGTTAATTAAAACCTTTTCTAATTGCGTTTTAATTGTATGCATAGTTTTGTACCACAAATGCAGTTATAAAACGAGGAACCACGTGTGATATTAAATCTCAAACTCAACGGGATGGGCTTGCAGGCCATGTTTATGGTAAATCCTGTATGATGTTAGTTGAGTTTTCATTACTGTAGTCCACTGTAGATTACCCTGTAGAGCCATGGTCTCACCCTTTTAAACCAATAGTGCTGCTGACTTTAATGTTTAACTATTAAAACACTTTCATGAAAAGGATTTGACTCGTGCAGGATGAACGATTTAATTAAAGCACTTTCATGAGAAGGGGTTGACTCATGCAGGATGAACGATTTAATTAAAGCAATTTCATGAGAAGGGGTTGACTCATGCAGGATGGAACTGTTTAAAGACATTTCTTGAGTCTGTGTTTTTAGTTGACCGATGTTGGCCTACCATTTGTGTGCGAACAAGGCCCTTGTTTTTGTTTTAAAACCAACAAAACCCAACAAAATGGGTTCTTTGGTAACAGCAGAGTGCTTCCTCTCACACAGCGAGCAGGCCACTCAGCACAAAGAACTCATCTACACCCAGACTTTTTTAAGTATGTCAACCCAAGCTTGTTACACTCCATCAAGTAAGGATACGTTTTGCCTTATAATTCCCCTGTGCAGATGCATTTCACTACACTAAAGCTCACACAAGTCTTTCTGGATACAGCTCATGATATTTAGTGGCGATATCATTTTAACACTGGCATTTTGCCATTCCTATGTCTATGCAAATTAATCTCATATAATATCATTTTTTTGGATAAACAAGTTTTAGGGTTAGTGGAAAGGAACTTTGTTTACAGTATTAAAGTATCTGCTTACATTTACTGTACTGTATAAATACACAGAGTAATATTTCCAAATTCAATTATTTTAGGGCATCAAACATGGCATCCCACCAGCTTTGGTTAGTTGTTGGCAGAGGTTGCCGTCAGAGAAAATAAATTCAGCCCTGCAGATATTTACAATAATAATACAAAATAAAAAAAAAATGCATTAAATGTACAGCTTTTCTTAAACCTCACACTTTCTTTCTTGTAATCACATTTTCTTTTAAGTGCACTCAGTGCTTAATGTGATCAAGACGGTCATTTCTAGGAACATTTTTGGGCAGTAATATAAACATATCACAGGGCCTCGCAGTTCAAAGTCTAGGAACTGTGGATGTAAGGATGACTAGCATACTGGACATGTTTGAACAGAATATAATATCTGTATAAACTACAGCTGGGAGCAGCTATTCACCTGGAGATTTATATTGTAACTTAAACTTAGGACTGTTTTTCTGTTACACTTTGAGGCCAACCATCTTAAATAGAAATATATATATATATATATATATATATATATATATATATATATATATATATACGAAATGTATGACTTATCATTTTTGTCTCCTGCATAACGGTGATTGTTTTGATAGTCCTGGGGCATAGATCAGGTCGAGAATAAAACTAAGCAGATGGTAAGAGACATTTTCTCTGGACATTGAATCGTCCTGCTCGTTCAGTCTTTACTACTGTACATCCAATTGATTACTTGTTTCTTATTAAATAGGTGCACAGCATGCAGGACCTGTTGTAAGTCAATAACAGACATCACTACACACCGTAAAGGATGTGTACCTTCATTATTGCAGTTTAAAGAAGCCTGTTTTAAAATCAGCAAGACAACATTTTAACAACCTTATATTACTAAGCCCCTCTACATTCATAATGTATACCATTGTCCCTGTAGGATCATTTGCTTTCATTTTCTTCAGCTGTTAAAAGTAAATACATGTTGCAATTATGCTGCTGTAAGAAAGTTAAAACATCACTTTTTTTCTTTCTTATTTCCTTTGGTTACTTATGTCCAACCTAATGTGAGAATTACAAAGATATTGTATGTTAAAAAAACAACAGCAAAAAAATGCCCTAATGGTATTTCCTTGGTGAAAGATGTGCTGTATTACGGTTGAGAATTTCTTTGTTTATCGTCTCCACTGTACCTCCTTCAGTGTCTGTCACCAGCTTGTGAAGTTCAAATGCTGAAAGGTTTGCATAGCTTTGTGTAAGCCGCCTAATTTCCAGAGACCTGCTCGTGGTTATTTGTGGTTTAATGCTTGTACAACATTGTTATTCAAACCAGCCAAAATAACTTGCATTCTCATAGAGCTTGATAACAAGTTCACATCTGTTTCACCTGCTGAGGAAAGTGCTGCTCTCACACTGTGTTATACCACACATGGGGAGTCAGAGCCACAGGGATAGGCACGTGACCCTGTGCTCTGACTAGAGACATCTCTATCAATGGGGGTACTGTTCAGTAGGGAGCACAGCCCGCAAGTACTGTACAGGATGTGTCCTTCCAGAGTCTGTAATTAACTTAGCAGTGTGGGAGAAGCCTATCAGTATGGCTCACATGAATATTTCTTTAGCTAGCTGCTAGTAACAGCCCTGTTTGGCTTTATCAGTGCAATATTACCAATAGATGCACTCCTTGGTCCCTCTACATACACCTATGGTACAAACAAGAATCAGATGGAGATCTGACTCATAGCTGTGCGAGCAACTAGCAATTGGAATTATAATGGTTATGAGACTGATGAAATCATTCATTTATTTTATTGTTTTTTTTTGGTTTTTTTTTAAAAAGCCTTGACTCAGGGTCATTCAGATGTAACAGCTGTTGAAAACTGCTGCCTTCTATTGTGATATATAGAGCTAGTTTCCTCTTTGAACGCAACTCTGTGGGATGTTTTCATATATGAGATCACGAAAGCTGTCATTCACGCTTCACGAAGGGCCTCGGATTTCATCCAAGGTAGTTCTGTAATGTCTGACCCTTGGCTTTTCTGTACGAGAAACTGCCTTGAAGATGAACAGCTTCCTTACTGCTAAATAGCAAGTGATTGTCATAATCTGCTCTCTTCCTTGCTTCAATTAGTGAGCCACGCTTTTAGTTTTGGTGGGCTTGTGTCTAATGCTGCCACAGAGCAGATGGGCTAATCTCTCAAAGTCAAACATGATGAACCACCACATAAATGTAGTGTTTTGGAGGTGCAGAAAATGCCTGTGTGAGTGACTTCAGCATGGCTCTGAATACTATAGCACTGTAATTAAACTGACATCTTAATATAATCTCTATCAAAACATAAAGAACTAGGAGAGGCAAGAAGCAAGCATTAATCAGTCTTTTCAAAAATAATGAAAAACAACTGGGTTTTGGAAAAGTTTGGGGATTTCCGCTGTGCATTTGGATAACCCAGAGTTATCTTAGAAGTTATCTGGTACTGAAGTGCCTTATTTTTTCTAGTCGTTTGGAGTTTTCTTTCTGTTGATCAAAATGGTAATGATGCATGAATTTAGAACCTAAATCCACCCACTCTAATGTATAAAGTTGTGTTCTCTCTAGCGTGATGTTGGGTCACTGATTAAAATTAACTCTTTAACCTTTGATATACAAGGCTGCAAATGAACCTACAATTGCTCATCAATTCTAAGAACTTTACACATAAAAGTGGCATTGCTCATTGATGAAAATCTATTTTGCAGATTCTTTGCATTGAGCATTCCCAAAAAAACTAAACTGAGCACTCGGCACGTTTTACAATTCTTCAGCCACTGGAAAACATCCCAGCTCCCCCCGATTCCTTTCAAGATTTTGCCAGTTTCACCAGATAAGTGTTATTTATGAAAGTCTGTCTATGAAGGACCCAAACAGCAGTTATAGTAATCTAATCCTAACATCGTAAGTAATAGCTATCCGATAGTGGGTACGAGCTAATGCTGTTTGGTAAAATGTATTCAGTCAGCAAGTCTAATGGCTTGGTCATCAGCCTTGCTTATTGGTTTCAAATGGCAGGGAGGCTGTACAGGTCAAGTAGACTAAATAATTACAACACAGAGAAACGGCACAGCTGCTTCAAGGAGGCTGTAAATACAAGTGCTTTGAGGCACTTATAGATTTTAGATTAGATTTTTATCACCGTCCAGCTCCAGTTGGCTTTCAATCCACCTTCGTATTGCTGCTCTCCTATAATGACTTGGCGTGCAGCCCGGTGCGTTGTGGTATACTCTCCTAGTGCCATGCCCTGTCAGAATAATGGTGAAGATTTATTGCTTCAGGGCTACTTATGGTTATTCTCTGAGTGGTGAGTTAGGTTCCCTAGGACAAACAATTATTGTAATATTATAATGTTTTACACATTAACAATTTAAAAAAAAACACATAGCCTAAAGACTAGTCCTCTTTAGCAAAAACAAGTTCCCTGTCAAAGCAGAGCAGGACCCTGGCAGGCGTGCATTGTTACCTCATAACCATGATTGCTTTAGAACCAGCAACCACTGATGAGTCTTTTCAGTGGACACATGCAATCAGTGTTTTCTGCTACGGTCTGCTTCTACAACGTGTTCAGCCACATTGCAATCGGTAATATATTTGCTTTTGCTCCTTCCATTCCCCTCCCCATTTGGAAAATATAACGCTTCTCGGAGTCTGGCCAACATACAAAGTGGTCTGTTTCTCTGATGTCATCATCGCAAAGTGGTGAAAACAGATAGTGCCGCCCGTTCCATTTCCTTGATGACATCACTCGCAATCTCTAAATCAGAGGCTCAGGCTTGCATCCCTGTGCAGCTCCCCACAGATGCGTGTTTATGTGTGTATACATGTGTTAGAGAGCGTGTGCTTGCAGGGCTGCTCATTTATAATGTATGAGTGTTTTGTGGTGGAGAAGGAGGGTTCTGTTGATCTAATCACTCAGGAGAAGAGCCTGGGGTTTGACAGCAAGAGAAGGCTGGTGCGATTTATTGCTACCTGCTAAACAAAATATCTAAGTCCAGCTTTGTGGAGAAATTATGTTAAATAGAACATAGGGAAACAATTCAGTTTATGGGTTATATAGTGTAACATTAACTGAAAATTGTGTATGAGATAATAAACTATGGCTTTGATATAACATGGTACTGTATCTCCTCATTTCTATGCAGTATTGCAAAGACAAAAAAGCCATTAATAGATGGATTAATATACAGTACAGTGTAGACAATAACGTTTTTGGTTGTTTTTTTTTTCTTATAGCAGAGGAAACCGTGATTGCAGTCCCATATGGAAGTCGTAATGTTAGAATCACTGCAAAAGGACCGGACCATCTGAGTAAGTATACCAAACTGTGCATAAAAAACAAAACGTGCTAGTTGAATCAGATATGATCATGTAACAAAACACGAAAGCAGGGGTGGCCAAAGTTGGTCCTGGTATTTGTTCCAACCCGATTATAAATGGTTTAATTGAGTTAATCATCTCATTTTACCTGTTAAACCTGGAGTGGAATGGCACTCCAGGACCGGGATTGGACACCCCTGCCCTTAAGCACCCAGAATTGTGGCACCAATTTCATAGGTAACTTTTCAATTCTTGAGCTGTAGATGGGATCCTATTTACACTGTATAAAAAAAATACTTTAAAAACATGGGTCAAATATTTGTCTATTAATATTAAACCTACTGTATATAACAAAGCTCTGAGCAGCTGTGTTTAAAATAAGAATCCAATTCAAAGCATTTTACTGATGGTAATATAGCTTATTATTGGGTTACATTGTATTCTGCCATGGGCATTGCTTTGTTTCATTTGACTTGAAAACCTGACTTAAGTGTTCCTATGTGTAAAATGCATTCAGTTGCTGGTACAGACAGTTTTATAGATAGGGGATCACTTTGAACATAAGGCAGACCCCACACAAGGTTAACTCGTGAGTATAAATTCACCCTCCCCAATTTAACCTTGAGCTGTCATTTGTTCTATTGCTGAACATCTGGTTACTACTTGGCCAGTGTTTTGGACATCTGATAAACACCGTGAGAAGAAATAGCTTTGTTTTCATACAATGGGATTGGAAATCAAGCATTCATTATTCAGCAATGGGCATTTAAAGCCTTGGTTGGTTTGCATGATGCTGTGTTTATATAACACTGATGTTTTATCCAATGGCCAAACTAGAAGCTGTGGATTTAACTGAGCAATTATGCATTGTCTTTTAAATCACAAAACAACTGGGCAGGCACAGTGACATTACATTGCCCTACACCTTGGAATAGCATTCTGTAATGTCTGGTATTAGGTTCATAAGGAAAGAAATGACTTGTGCTTCTTGGGCGTGTTCTCTATTCTCTGAACAGCTGTTATTAACCCCTTTACCTCTGATAACGTTTACCCGCAGTCTGTCCTCTAGCATCATTAACAGTCTTGTTTCTATTATGATAACCCATGCATATTGACTAATGTGTAAAAATCTTGGTTGATGCAGAAGTTATTCTTGTTGTTTTTGGTGAGGATAGACTGGTACAGTGTTTCAAATATAATTCGAGGTTAGAGGGGTGCTATCCAGGGTTTTGAAATCCATTCTATTAAAACTGTGTGGACTTGGAACAGTTTTCCACCTGACAGATTCTTACTGTAGGATTGAGGTGGTTTCAATTTCAGTTAAAAATCTTGGTAATGCTTTATTTTGAGTGACATAAATAAGTATTTAGTTAATGTGCAGTTAACCATTTGCTGACGTTTAGTTCCATGTTAATGAACAGTCAATAGATATGCCATGCATGTGTGTATCTATCATTAGACTGTCATTTGAGCTCATGTTGAGTATGTGTTTTGAGACTTACTGCTCTAGTAAAAAAAATAAGTCATACAAAGACTGGTATGTAGGGTTACTGTTATTATTCTATATGCTATCCACACTACCTAAATAATGTGCTTTTAAACCATGTGATTGCCATTCACAATCTCATTTCAAACTGTGATGATCACATGAATAGAGTATTAGTAGCTTTGCATACCAGTCTTTTTTACTGGAGCAGGAAACTACCAAGTCTAAAAAAAACATACTCAACATACATATGAAATCAAGTAGCAGTCTAATGATAGACACATGCATGCATGCCACATCTATTGGGTTTATTAACATGCAACAAAACTTCAACAAATGGTTAATTGCATATAAATTAAATACTCATTTATGACACTCAAAATAAAGCGATACCAACATCTTTCCTTTGTAACAAGCTGTTTTGATTTCCTTTTAGCAAAGTTCAGAACAACAACACCACCAGCAAAAGCAAAATCCAGATGAAGGTCTTGATATTTCTGATGTGTGGTCTGGAAGTTGACACTGTGGTTTTTTGATAAGCTATTGCCAAGAAGTTGATAGTAAGAATTAGAAAGGACAACACAGATACTGCAGCGTTCTTAAAATACCTCATGCAAAAAACAAACAAACAAAAAAAAACCAGGAAAAACAGGAAAATAAGAGGTAATATTTGTTCACATGCCCTGTGCATGAGAGTCAAGTTCATGAACTTAAATTAAACTAAATATTACCTAAAGCTAGTCAGAAAATATATTTTCTTTTTCCCTTTGTAAATGAAATTGTAATGGTTGTTTGGCAGTTACTTAAGAATGACATGGCAAACATTAATCATTGTTAATTGTTTCAAGTTGCAAGCTTTGAAAGCTGTTGCTAATTAAAGTTGAAGTGGAATTGGACATTTTATTGCTAAAAATAACAAGTATTCGAGGCAGTTATTCAAAACAAATCTTCCTTTATTATGGGAACAGGCTCGCAAAAACAGTTTCCATAGTCATAGTATTGCAGAAACATACATGGATGCATTTTGACCTAATTTATTCGACAGTATCTTGTGGAGGCTGTCATTTGCGTTTGATTGATTTGCATTGTATCTATTAACATTACCTTGTTAATGATATTAAGATCTGTATATATGGTATATATTATGCATGTTATTATATTTGTGTATTTTTTTTTAAAACCCAGTTTTCCCATTTCTTTCAGTTATTGACTCAAAAACCTTGCAAGGGCAGACAGGGGAGCACAGTTTTAATTCCCCCGGATCATTCCTAGTAGAGAACACAACAGTGGACTTCCAGAAGGACCCAGACAGGCAGAGTTTCAGGATTCAAGGGCCACTGGGTGCTGACTTTAATATAAAGGTAAGGGTGAGAAGTTTGTTTTTACAAAATGAAGCAACGATTTCAAACAAAGGTGAAACCATCTGATTTATGGGAAAAGTCGCTGTGGTTTCAGTAGCTAAACACTGAAAGGAAATAGCTTTGTTTTCATACATTAAAAGCCTTGGTTGGTTTGCATGATGCTGTGCTTATATAACACTGATGTTTTATCCAATGGCCACACTAGAAACTGAGGATTTAACTGAGCAATTATGCATTGCATTCTTTTAAATCACAAAACAACTGGGCTGGTATTACTAATTATTCTTGGACCTTTTTCAGAAGGTAGTTAGTAGTCCGTAATTGTGGTATTGGCACTATGGGGTGGGTATTGCTGTGATTATGAGCAAATGTAGCTTACTACTGTAGGTACAGTAAATTATCTGTGAAGTAGTTCACAATATGAAGCAGCTGCTTTGATGTTTCCATTATAAGGAAACAAAATGAGTCACTTGAATGGTAAATTGAAGGGATATGAAATGGCTGTTCTAATAATCATCATTGTCTCCAAAGTGAGTCTTGTGGAGGAAGAATTATGTGTTAAATATGGAACAAGTGATGTCATACTATTTAATATTTGGACTCAGGCCTGTTAGACCAATTAATGACAAATTATCCTGTTCAGTAATGTTTACTTTAGGAAATAGATTGGTTCATAAAAAATATCTATTTTTTGCAATATTTGTTGGATTTTGACAATGAAAAAAAAGAGTTACTGGCATGAAAACAAACTTAATTTGTTCTAGACTAATTTTTGGCATGACATCTAACTGCAGAAGTATGGCCAAGCATTTCATTGCATAGACTTAATTTTCTGAAGCTTAAAATGCGACCGCTTGGAATCATATTTAATATTACATAGTTGAACAGCTGTTTATTTCATAGAGTCCATGATATCACTCAATGTACTCTTTGCAGACATGGAATGAAACTAAGACGCTTCAGCTATATTTAGGTTTTTCGACTATTTCTTGGGAAAAGTTGTTTTTTTTCTATTGACATATACAAGCTGTCAATTCATTTCCAATGCCAAGGCATGCATTCCATCAGTGCCATACAATAGTGCTGGATTTCAGGGACTTTGTAAACTGTTTTTAAAGTTCTGAGTGATTACTGTTTGGGGAGCTACAGTATGGCAAGCACCCAAAAAAACCACCCAATCAACAGCCTCATCAAACAACAAGTCCCCTCTGCAGGTGATGTTTTGTTTGCTGCGCTGCCATTCACACAAAGGATAGTGAAGCTCCATCATTTAAAATGATAAATGATACCAGCTCTGTATGATCAATGCCTATGCTTGTACTGAGTTTCCCTGTCAAATAACACAAACTCTTCATGAAATATTTCTAATTAGCCTTTTAGGGAAGTTACAAAGTGCATGTGGGTCAGAGCAAGCTATTGTAGGTCTTATCCCAAGTAAAATGCAGTTTGCAACCAAACTGTTTCTCCTTTATCCAACCTCAGAAGCCATAGTGTGTATGTACACACTTCTGTATCCCTGCAGGTGAGGTACGCTGCTTCCAGAGACACTCTGGTGCAATTCCTCTTCTATCATCCCATCAGCCATCAATGGAGAGAGACAGACTTCTTCCCTTGCACCGTCACATGCGGAGGAGGTAAGCGAAGGACTAAAGAGTTCACTAATTGCCTAACATTTTTGTGTTGAGGCATAATCAAACTGTAATTACAAGGTATGGCTGTGTAATTACTATGCTATAACTATGCAACTACACGTGGAATTACACATGATTAATATGTTTGGTTATGTACTATGTAGTTGCAGCGTAGAATGTGACTATGTGATAAAATTGTCATCAATGCCATTTAGAGTTACCAGCGGTTCTAAGATTTTGAAATTGGTTCTGATGCCCCAGTTTCAAAATTTTAGTGCTTAGTTAATAATTTTAGTTAATATTCAACAAATGATGCTGTTTTTTCTCCTGTACTAAGGTTTCAAAATCACTAATGTTATGTATTCTATAACTGTGTGCTCTGTATTGTTACTGTGCTTTTTCTGTATCTCAGGCTATCAGCTAAACTCTGCAGAGTGTATGGATGTCCGTTTGAACCGTGTGGTGTCTGACCAATACTGTCACTATTATCCTGAGAACAAGAAACCCAAACCCAAACTGAAGGAGTGCAATATGGATCCCTGCCCGGCAAGGTGTGTTGAAGATGTGCTGAACTAAAAAGAACTGATACACTCTCATCATTTGACAAACATTTGCTAATGTGGAAATTGTGTAGACATACAGCATTCGTTGCAGGATTATTCTTTTTTTTTGCATTAATTTTTCAGTTTAAATGCAACCTTTTTAATTACTTTTTGAAATAATATGTAGCTTTTAACGCACATTAATATTATACCCCACAGTGATGGATTTAAAGAGATCATGCCTTACGACCACTTCCAGCCTCTTCCTCGGTGAGTAATTCTCCACACAGACATATTGCACTTTGGTTGGATGTACTTGAGTTTCATGGGTTAGTGCATCTGTTTGTATTGTATTCTATCCCTTTTTGTAATCAGCTGTATGAAAAGAACCTGAACCACAAATGCCTCTGTTGAGATCAGTTGAACAGAGCTCATCAGCTTTTAAATGAAGCAACTAGGATGCTTCTGCCTAGTGGAGATAAACTGTTGCCCTAGGAAGTTTCCACCTCTGGACTGTGAGCCATTTCCTTTTTGAACTGCAGTAGCCCTTCTCCTTTGCTTTTACACGAATAGGCTTTGCATTTTTGGAAGGGGATCTAAAGATAAAAGGGAAGACCAACATTATATTACAGCTAAGCAATATTACATTTCTGGTATTTTAAATATGCCTGCAGACTAAATGTTATCTAGCAAGTGTTCTGTTTAGGTTGATGCATCATTCGCTTGATTGATTTTGCAGGTCACTGAAGCTAAGTTGGAGTTTGACCTTTGCCTGAGTAGTGTAGGTGATGATTATGAATGCAGCAGGGTTGATTTATGATCATTAATAATGAGGTTCTGTACCAGTTACATACCATTTTTACCTCCTCCATTATTCACATTATTCACATTGTGGGTGTCTGTGGTTGATATTACCTTACTTAAAATGATGTATTGATAACCTACACACCCTCGCCTAAAGTTGTTTTTACTAGTGCTTTCATTTGACATGAAGAACATACATTATGTAGCTGATAGTAATAGAAGAGAATTGGTATGCATGTATTTTTTGCTACACCACTGTGGATAAAGTACTTGGCAGTATTGTTATTTTTTAATTCAGCACATGTTCAAGTGCATTCAGTTAAATATTGGGTTATAGCAGTTCATTGGCCTGTTTGTGTTTAAAATGTTACCTTATTATATCATGTTTGTGGTTACCAATAAAAAGGGAAAAAGAAATCCTAGTAGAGCTGTTAGAGCAAAGCTATTTCTAACATCAAAAAAATAGTCTTCAGTGACAGAGGTTTGGAAGGCTTGCATGTAAATTACCATCATTTGGAAGTAATAAAAAACGCACTTCAATACGTGATTGTTATTCAAGGTCTCTTACCAACCTAAGAACATTCAAAATGCAATTTGCTAAATACACATGTGTTTCCCTAGTTGGGAGCACAATCCCTGGACCGCCTGTTCTGTGTCGTGTGGGGGTGGCATTCAGAGCCGGAGCATCATGTGTGTGGAGGAGACCATGCATGGGGAGATCCTGCAGGTGGAGGAGTGGAAGTGCATGTACACGCCTAAGCCAACACTCATGCAAACCTGCAACCTGTTTGACTGCCCCAAGTGGATAGCAATGGAATGGTCCCAGGTAGGTAAAGCCATGATACAGGAGAGGATGATAAAGTCAATTAGCCATTCAATACAGAAAATTAAAACAGACAGCAGTACTACCATAGATTAACGGCTTAAAATATCTGCCATTCATGTCATCATTGATACAACAGAAAGAAGGATCATTTCACAGAATGGATGGCATTCTTCAATTTGGTTCCCTCTCATCACCTATTGTACATTATTGTATTTGTAATCCTGACCTTGCTGCAAGAGTGACACATTGCTAACCATTTTTTAAGGCAATACAATAGCTCATGATGATCTCTTTTGTTACAAAGGTCTTGTCTTACAGTTCTATGCTTGTTTTCTTCAGTGCACTGTTACCTGTGGTCGAGGGCTGCGTTACAGAGTGGTTCTTTGCATTGATCACCGTGGCCAGCACATAGGGGGGTGTAATCCACAGATGAAGCCCCACATCAAAGAAGAGTGTGTGGTGCCCATTGCATGCTACAAGCCCAAAGGTAAGCATAGCAAACACAGAACTGGTACGTTTCAATTTTCAAAATTGCACAGCCATGATTATGACAGTCCTGAACTTGGAAATCTTGGATAAAATTGTATAGGATCTCCCATGTAAAATGCATGGCACAAGTTAGTTGACCTCTCCTTGGCAGATAATTAATAAATAGGTATGTAAGTGAAAAAGAAGATTTTGATTGCTTTCAAAAGTGTTTCCTTCATTTGCTTAAGTGCAGTATGGCCTAAGCATGTCTTCATCTGTTTCTAATTAGTAGAAAGTTAGCTTTCAGACTTCCTGATCTCTTTTTCAAATTCCCTGACCGTGGTCACCTAAGGAACAAGCCTGAAGTCCTACACCGGCTGGGGATGTGAGACATTTAAGCCTCAATGAGCTGATAACATGTTTTAAAGGAAGACAATGATGGGACGCAGGCAGCTCTAACAGAAAGCAATCAGTCCTGACCCACCTCTCCCTCAAATCTCTGTCTAATGAATGTTTCACAGATTGATAAACAGATTTAGGACCTGGTTTAGAAACCTAGGCTGGAGTGACCCAGATGTTTGTTTATATTTAAACTTATCCAACCCTCTTGCGTACTTAGCCATTCAGTCAGTTTTACTGCTAAGACTGAGCGAGGAAAATGTTTTATCAGGGGAGAAATCAACCCATGCCTCTCATTTAGTATCTTGGCGGCTGAGAAGATGGATGGCCAAGAGAGAGAATGTACTGTGGAGGCAGCGTAGTCAAGCAGTGGCTCTTTCATTCACATCTGAGAGATAAAAGTGATTAACAATCCTCAATTTGAAAAGAAAGAAATCTTTCAAAATATTTTTCTTTGCGTTTACGAACCAGTTTGCTCAGTGCGAGAGACGTTGGCTGATGAATGGGCCGTCTTGTCACCACGGTGTATGGGGGGGCGGGGGAGGTATTTCCTGGCTTCTGATTGGCACGAGGGCAGGTTATGATTAATAATCGTGTCAAAGGGGGCCATCATAACCCCAGGCTGATCCAATAGGAAAGGGTTAAATGGTGCTGTAAAGATTCCACTGGGAGTGAATAATGCTTTGTAAGTATTCTATCCCTGCATGACTCCAAAGGCTCCAATGAATGATTTATGCATTCTGCTCTTCCAGAAAAACTTCCTGTGGAAGCTAAACTGCCCTGGTTTAAACAAGCACTGGAACTGGAGGAGCCCAGAGCTGCTTCAGAGGAGCCTACGTGAGTTCACATCCATTCATTTTCATCTGCTTCTCAGAACTAAAACAATGCGCGTCCCACATTTCCAATTGTGAGAATACCCTCAGAGGTATGGAAAGGGGAAGAGTAATTAGAAGCAAAAAGGATCATGCTGTCCTATTTCATGCAGTATGTGTGCGTGGGTTTTCTGTGTGTGTGCATTGTAGATTGACAGGTCAGAGACAGCTGATATTCATATGAAATCACAGAGTGCTTAGTGACCTCTCCTGCCTCCTGCATCATCAGGGGTGTCTGCTACTGTGAAAATGGTATGTGTGAAATGTGCTTGTCACAGCACTGCTGGTGGGGTGAAGCTACTTTAGGTTCTCGGATTGACTGATCCCACCACATTTCAATACCCCTATGTGTTTTATTGTATCTTTGTATTTACTACAACTTCCAAATGCATGCACGTGTACAGTAGGTTGCCGTAGAATGTCTATATCAGGGTACTGTATCGTCGTCTAAAAAAGCCTTTTGTTGTTTTTCAAACCTTAGCAGTATATTACTTAGTTTAGCTTTGCGTTCCATTTAATTGCCACCAGTCTCAGGGAAAGTACACGCTGTATCGACTCCCAGTTTGTTCTATTATTAGAACTATCTTTTCAAGCTCTGAAATTATATTTTCTTAATAGCGGTCAGGGGACTAAAGGCAGCTGCATTTTCAAACCCACACAACCAAAAACCCTGCCAAAACAGTTTGAGATGATAAATACTGTTGCCTCTGTGGTTTACCAAAGACGGCCGCCTCAGAAACGTATAAAGAGTAAAGGTTCACAGGAATGTGGGGTAAATGTATCTAAATGTTCACGGAGCAGGGCCAAGAAAAATCCAGACGTGACCTTTTCACTTGTCAGTTGGGGAACGTGGTGGTAGTTGACATCTATCATTGATCCGAGTAGCCTTCTTAAATTACAGTTTTATTTTATTACTGCAGGTTCAGAAAGTGCATTTATTTTAGTATTAATACCCATGTGATTGGATATAGTAGGACACTGGGACCAATTAGACATGTTTAATAACCTTCACCATGATAATATGTGATTTTATACAAATCCAGCTATTTCATACAGTTTAACATTTATCACTAAGCATGGGCAGTTTAGCTTTTTTAACTCATTTTGAAATCTCTGTATTGGGATGGTTGAAGTTCAATGTGCATACATGTTATTGTACAAAACATGTACACACTAGGGAAATAAACCCAGAAGTAATGAATGTATTTGACAGGTCCTGGCTCATGTAAGAACATTCAAGTGATTAAAGACTTGTTTGTTAATGAGTTATTTTGTTGCCCAGTTTATACATTTGCAGAACCCTTCTGTCATTTCCCATTTGCTCTCAAATTCCCATTTACTTATTGATGCTTTTGGATGCCTTTGTTATATGGGTGTGCTGATGTACTCACATTGCTATGCTGTTATGTCAGGCAAACACAAAGTAATTTGACTGTTGCAGTAGAAAAAGAAAACTGAAGAGGTTCTAGAATATCAGTGTAAGATGTGACTTTAGCTTTTCCAGACCTGAGATTTTTTGCCTTTAGAGTACAGGGCAAGGTTACAGCCATGACATCCCTGGAATTCATTGATGTTGAAAACTTGGCTGCCCAGTCTTTCCCTTTTCAGCCCACAGCTGGGTTCCCTTAAACTGTCCATTGTAATGCTATTCATCAATCCTATATATCTGAAGTCATTTATACAGGTAGCCCTTTCAGCATAGCGTGTAATCTGGAGCAGAGATCTAAAGCCTGGTGATTAAAGCCAGGAGCAGTATTGTAAAATAAAATCTGCTCTTTCTGCTGCATGGAAGTGAAAGGGAAGTCTATATGGACATTGGCCCTGGGCTGGGGCTGTAAACTCAATGTTAATCTGTAGAGGAATGACGACCTCAGTTGGAAGATGAGAATGGCTTAAAGGGTCGCACTTCAATTGCAAGACTAGCCTCACCATAGTACAGCTTGCTTAGTTTGCCCCTAAAATGAGAATGAGTCCCTGTTCGCTTGCATTTAATGGATTGAATGAAAAATTGGGAGAGTGTCCAACAGGAGAACCATTGAGCGCAATAATTGCTTTACACGATTTGCTCAACTACTTGCTAACAGTTGTATTTCAATAGGTGTGTTAAGGCCTTGTGCTTCATTACAATGCATAATCACGTTTAACTTTGGACCTACATTAGATGTAATGTTTATTATTACTTGTTGGGTTTGGTTGTATGATATATACATATTTTACCTGAATATTAATTTTTAAAACAGGTGTAACAATTTATGTTACAGCTGTAAATGGCATCCCTGTCTGCTAAAAGTGAGATCTGTTCTTTCGATCATGTAAGCATTTTGATTTCTGACATCATAATACCCCTTAATTATACGGACGCATTAGTCAGAACATGATATGTTTTGGCTTTCTGTGTCATAAACCTGAATCTCAGCTGCTTCGGGAGTGTCTGGACAGCAGTACCAGCCCAGCAGGTATACACACTGTTGACTTTTCAGTTTATTATAAATACTTTTACAGACTCAGTGATCGGATTCTTTACTAAATCACTGAGAAATCTACAGGAAAGTATAACATCGCTTCTTTGCTGCACCTTTGATTATAGCTAGAAATGCAGGCTAGAAGCCAGGTATCGTTCATATATCTTATCATTTTTATCGAATTTGGGTTTCAGGAGCTTCTGTCCTGTGTACAGTTGGACTCCAGGCAGTCTGCAGCAGCCAGTCGACCTCACAGAGAGTTAGACAGCACGGATGAATCTATAGGAAGCCTTAGCTGTTTGATTAACTAAAATACAGACGTCCTTCTCCTTAGAGGAAGCACGTGTACAGTGGGTGTCAATTTGGTTTAAGAGGGACAGATACTCTGGAGAAGGAGGTGTGCAACATGCCAGTGAATTTAGGTAAGGTAGGTGTATTTCTGAATATTGAAACAAGGAGTGTAGAAAGAAACAGAAAAGTACAAACAGGCCCGTTTTCCTAACTCAAAGATTGACCTTTGTGGTAAATAACAAAAGCATTGCAAGTATAAACATTACAATTAAATACCAATAAAAAATGCAAAAATATGTTTTTGTTTTTACTCTGTTGACTCTTAATCGCAAAACTGAATTGTCACTTTACTCATTTATGACTACAGTGGGGGGTTGAAATTTGGCAAGGAGGTGACATGACACCGCCATATTCACTTTGATTTTCAAGTTCAGAGTGAAGGATTCTCAGACCTAAAATCTTGCGAGTCCTGAGTCACACATGAGCTCAGTACTGTATTGGATTGTTTTAGATGTTCATTGTCACCAGCATTATTCAAATGCTGGGGACAAAGTAGAATGTACAGATCAGTACCAAACAGTACATTTCTAATAAGATAGTGGAAATCCTTTAAGCAACTAATGTATGTAAATGGAAATGTTAAAGGAAGGTTGGTGCTTCTTATGCATTTCACTTAAACCCGGACATTAGAAGTCTTCACCTTACCAGAGCTTTGTACCCAATGTTTTTCTTGTCAGTTTTTACTGCAAGATCACCTGTAACTCTGTAATGTGAAAACATTACAAAGCTACAACAATCGCCAATTGTTTCTATGGCAGGATTTATTAGTCCCTTTCCTGCAGAGAATGTATAACTTATTAAAACGAACAACGTTATTCATCGGGCCGTCACAATGAGTTTGCAAGAACGATAGGGGGTCAAGACCTTATGTAGCATATTATTAAAACCAACACACGTGGCTGTCATTAGCAAACTTAAGATCCACATCCTTAAGGAACAGCTTGGTGTGAAATACAGATGCATTCGACATATCTCTCAAGTCAAGTGTGTGTTAAATTCTCCAGTACTGATGGTGAATTGCATTATTAGTTTGTTCCAGTTTTTAGTGGCCAATTTTCCAGACTTGTTTTCAACATTTATATACTAAACAGCTGTAAGCGGACAGGAAAGTTTTTTTTCAAAGAATATTGTTTGGGAATGATTTCATTAGCAAGTAACAAACAGCTTAGGTACACATAGAAACCCTTACATTCCACTTGGTTTGTTTAAAAATATGATACTGATTGTTTGCCTGTCACAAGATAACTTCCTTGCATGTTTGTGCAAGTCAAAGAAATAAACAAGCGATGCAATATAAATGTTTTTGCAACCTTATTCCATTTCTGTGAAAAGAAAGATGTTTAAATAAATGTAATGAAATCCTGCAACACACATATGAAACAAAATGCTTTACTGGTTATAAAAAACATTAAAAACCAACACATTTTAGCTTAGCGTTGCCTTCATCAGGATATCCCGATAAAGACAATGCCCCAATAAAGGCAATGCTAAGCCGAAACGCTACAATGTTTTTTTTGGTAGGTGAGTTGCTGGATTTCCTTACATTTATTTAAACATCTTTCTTTTCACAGAAACGAAATTAGGTTGCAAAAACATTTCTATTGCATAGCTTGCTTATTAAATCATTCCCCAAAAAGAAAAAAAATCTGAAAAAAAAACTTTTGGTAAGGACATGAGGAATATTCTTAGGCAACAATAATCATTAACAGATGATTGCATTTTCGTT
Organism: Acipenser ruthenus; assembly: GCF_902713425.1. NCBI lineage: Eukaryota > Metazoa > Chordata > Actinopteri > Acipenseriformes > Acipenseridae > Acipenser > Acipenser ruthenus. The sequence goes on along the minus strand of NC_081212.1, from coordinate 25,316,647 downwards.
TTTGTATTTTTTATTTTATGCAGCCATTTATTTCTGACCGCTCGCAGCTGTTCAGTCTATAAATGTTGAAAACAAGTACAGAAAATTGGCTGTAGTCGTCACTAAAAACTGGAACAAACTTCCTAATAATGAAATTCACCATCAGTACTGGAGAATCAGGAACATCTCCCAACTGCAATTGTCTTTGAAAGGAAAGCTGCTGTCCTGAAGTGCTTGTGGCTCCACAATGCAACACCATGAAAATCCCTGCGCCGAGACTCAAGCTCTTCAAACCCAGTTAATTGTCTTGGCCTGAAAGAAATGTATCATTGTTATCACGGCAGGGTCATAAAAAAAACAAAACCCTAATGTATAAATATCACATTCTTCCAACCATCATATGAATTACAGATTCTTGGCACGTGCATAAATGTTACATCTTATTAAGGGAAGGCCTGTGCTAGGCGATTCGCTTGACATCGAAGAAAAATGATAGCTTGCAGATTTTACTGCCCAGTAGTTTTATGATACTCAATAAACGTTCGTGGAGTGTTGTGGTTGTTTCACTCAAGAGGACGGCCAGCCTCAACCGTGGCTTAACAGCAGTACTCCATGAACATTCATGGAGTATCCTATGTGTAAGTGGCATAAAACGTGAAGCTCATCCAGCAAGCATTCTCATTTTCAGTGATTGACCAGGACCAGAATCACTGCCCAAAGGAAAAGTACTTGTTTTATAAATATGTGTTCAGTACAGACATGCCTGAATGTAACACATTTAGATCTCAAGAGAAACCGATAGGATTTCAGCCCGTCTGTGGCTGCTCTGACAGTGTATCTCCTGAGCCGCAGATCCTGAACCTGCCCGTCTTCCTGCTTCCTGTGTCCACAGGTATATTCCCAAAGCCTGGTCACCTTGCAGTGTCACCTGCGGGCCTGGCAGACAGACACGGCAGGTGAAGTGCCGAGTCCTCCTCTCTTTTTCCCAGACGGAGGTCGAGCTGCCCGACGATGAGTGCGAGGACTCGAAGCCCCCGACAGAGCGAGGCTGTAACCTGGGACCGTGTGATGGGGATCCTGCTGTGTACGAGTCCTCCATTCCTCACTATGATGACGAGGAGCTGTATGACTGGGAGTATGAAGGGTTCACCTCATGCTCTGCTTCATGCGCAGGAGGTATGTGGATTCAATATCAAAGCTGTTCTGTATTACTGGAAATAATCACCTTTATTGTGATCACATTTATATAGGAATTGCACAGTCTGAGATATTCTAATAGGACAGATGTATTTTAAGAGTCCATGTTTAAGGATTAGAGCCTAACACATTAGCCATGGGGAGGGGGGGGATGGGGGCAGATTATGCCAAGGTAGAATTTTTGGAGATTTATTTGAAAAGCTTGGTCTTGGAATCTAAGCCAATGTAAAACATCATGTTATCTCGTGCTTGAGTAAAACTCAGGTAAAATACGTACAGCAAGGAATCTGGTTAATGTTTTGCACAAGTAAATGTAATTTAAAAAAAAAGTTTAATTGGTGTATGGGTCTACTCTATTAGGTTAAACAGCGGTATACAGAAAACTCAGCTAATAAATGAAAATATTTTAAGACCCATCAGAAACAGGAAGCATATTCCAGAAGGCATTGAGTATGTTGTGTTCGGTTTGAATGGTACTGAATGGGTTATTTTCGCAGGAAAACAAGAAGCCATTGTGGTGTGTCTGAATAAGCAGGAACGAGCAGCTGTAGGTGATGCTCTGTGTGATGGCTCCAGTCGCCCCCCTGAAATGATTCGAAAATGCAATCCAGAATCCTGTCCAGCAAGGTGAGCCCTTATCATTGAGCCTTCTCCAGACACAAGCACACATAAATGAATCCATCCCCAACAGAGCACAGGCTGTGAGCCCTTATCATTGAGGCTTCTCCAGACACAAGCACACAGAACTGAATGCATCCCCAACAGAGCACAGGCTGTGAGCCCTTATCATTGAGGCTTCTCCAGACACAAGCACACAGAACTGAATGCATCCCCAACAGAGCACAGGCTGTGAGCCCTTATCATTGAGCCTTCTCCAGACGCAAGCACACAGAACTGAATGCATCCCCAAAAGAGCACAGGCTCAGATAAAACATCAGCACACCAGTCATTTGTGGTTGGAATGCAGCAGGAGTGTAACCCACACAAACCCATAGCAGTGTTTACATGTCATCAATATATACATCATTATCTCAGCGCTTAGCACTTCACACTTAATTGAGGGTTTCCTTTCCAGGAGTAGTTGAAATGAAAATATTGTTACCCCTAAGGCACAAACAGCTTTTTTTTTTTTTTTTTTTTGTTAAAATGCCTGGTTTGTATTTTGGTTTTATTTTAACTTTATTTTAACTTTTCTTAACATGGTCTTGTATGGTCTTTAATGGTCTTTAAATGCACAAAACAAAGGCAACACTAACTACGGTATGTTTAAAAGACAAGAGTTTAAGCAAGTTACTGTATTAAGGTACCAGAAACCACATACAGTACATGCCAAACCGAACGAGTGGCATTTGAGAATACTGTTTAGAATTCCTTCATCATCGAGCACCAAGAGTATAATAATCAATTCTTCAAGGGAACATGTAATATTGCATCTCCTGCTGGGATGGCTGCTTGTATGGCCACCTGTTTAATAATCATGTGTGGTCCTAAACAGCCTGGCCCTGGGAAAGCAGCTGACTGTTGGGACCACCTGTTTTAAGCACTGAGAGGGAATGGTTGGTTGCCATATCATGCAAGGATTTTAGAAAACCATAGGACCCCCCCTACAAGATTTCAACAGCAAATATTCCCAAAGCCCCTCTGTTGTTTAAATCCATCGTGTATCAAAATACAAACAAGATCTGTATTGGCATTTTCATTTCATTCTCATATCATTCCCACACAAATTTCAGTCAACACTATAGAACTGCATTTTGCACACGACTCACTAAATGAAAAAATTCAACTTATTATATAATGGATGGAAAGGCTTTCTGTCTGTACAAATCTCGTTTTTTTTTTTCTCCCTAGGGCCACAGTTTTCTTTTTAATTTTGTTTAAATACAAGTCTTGCTGTAAATAGTATCCCAACAGATAAGAGCCAGTGCAAGTTGATTCTGAAATTGCACAAAAGGGAAGTGGCTTGTATAGAAGTGCCGCAGCCAGTGCCCTCCACACACACACACACACACACACACACACGGGTCCATAGAGCAGAGAACACTGGGGATGGTGTTGTCTTTCCATGATCAAAGCTGTGTTCATTTGTAAATATTTATGAAGTTTCCTGTGCGGAACTCGTGGTTATTATTTCAGAGTTAAACCTTCTGAATCGTTCTGTCATCAGCAATAAGGAATGCTGGATTACTTTCCTGAAGAAACGAGCAGGATATGACAATAGGGTTTAGGTTTACATTACTGATAAAATCGGGTGATTGGAAATGAGTTCCTGAGGGGTCGCACCCACTGAGGAAATGTAGGCCTCTGTAAAGGCCAGAGAGAGGTCACTGACTTGCTTGTCTAAAAAAGATTTGAACTGTTTTGTTCATTTGTATTCTGCAAGGTAAAACCTGTTTGCTTCATTAATACAAATATATTGTTTTACCTTGCTGAAAAGATTGTGCCACTACGAGAGAGCTTTTACTGAACCAAAAGCAGAGTATGTATAGCACTGTTAACATTGGGGAGGAAACAGAAATACAGTAAAGAAAGATACTTGAACAAACACCCCCCCTCCCCTTTATTAAAGGTACTGTTACAGTCATCTTCTTCATTTCCAATACACAGCAATAATAATAATAATAATAATAATAATAATAATGATAATAATAATAATAATAATAATAATAATAATAATAGATTTATTTTATATAGTGCCTTTCATTATAGCAGATCTGCTAGCAGACTGTAAACTCCGCTGCTGCACGTAATGACAGAGCATGTCCTTAAAATAGATTGGACCAAGGCCATGTAAGGTTTTAAAAGTCAGCAGCAAGATATTGTAATCGATTCTAAATTTTACTAGCCACCAATGAAGTGATACTAAGACTGGGGATATGTGATCATGCTTTCTTGTTCTCGTCAAAACCCGTTCCGCACTATTTTGCACATACTGCAACCTATGAATTAGTTTTGAAGAGACACCAGAAAGCAGAGCATTACAATAGTCCAGCCAGAATATTATTCTTTGTGTGTATAAGTTCTAGATCTGTCTGACTGCTTTTTGGTACGTCAAAGCAACATTTCAGAGAATGATTGAGGTTGAAAGAGGGTTTTGTGATTGATGCTAAGTACTTGTCAGGTCAACAATGTTGGGCATTATGAGAGCCCCTCAACTCCTCTCTTTGGCATGCTTAGCAAATTATTCTTTGCAGGGATTGTTTTTCCTTTAATAGGCCTGGAGTCAAATGGCAATAACCAAAAGTCAAAAAGTGTTGATTTAGTTGAGAAAGCGATACTGTATTTGGACGAGCAAGGGCTTAGGCTGATTGGGAGCTGGAGAATTTGATGCAGCTTCAAAGATGTGACTCTCTGTTTTTAATGCAAAAGTCATGCTGTTTTATTTAGCGGTTCAGAAACAGGCACCTGCATTGTCTTGCACGGGAGGTATTCTGTGTTTAAACTCAAGTTTAAAATAAACAAAAGTAACAAAATGCTTAAAAGCATAAAATGGCAAAACACAAAACAAAAAATGGATTTAAAACTAATGATATTTTCCCCAATCTGGCTTGGATCATTTTTGTTTTACAGGCCGTTGTAAGCAGTAACAGTTTACTATGCACTTTCTTGAAGTTTAAAGATAGAATGATGACTTCTTGGCACAATTCATCCGAATGTTTTTGTTTTACAGTATATTACAAGTAAGAGGTAGGTTGAACATTGACCCTTATTGAGCTGTACAAAGAAAAATACACTTTTTGATAAGAGCCAGCACTGGGCTTACTGCTCTTTCTCTTCCTTTATGAGATCCATAAGATCTCTGAAATCCACAAAACAAACACAAACTGTAAACTACCGGTACTAATTCCAACATGTTTCTACTTTCCCTGCTTAAAATTGTTTCTGACCTAAAGTATGTACATCTGCAAATTGATATTTTAGGACCCCAAGCCGAAACAAACAGATGTACCAGCATGGAACTTCTGGAGATCCATCCCAGCTGTTTTTTTAAATTGCAGAGCAATTAAAGGATTATCGAGCAAAACTGTGGAATTGTCACTGTAGTGGCTTTAATTATTATAATAATTAGTTTAGATCTCATTCCATATTATTTACTCAATGTACACTATAATTATTGCCATAAAACCACATTATAATATATAGTAAGCTATCACTTGGTTCATGGTTTGCATACAAGTTCTTTTTAAGAATACATTTGAGTCAGTGAAAAGCAGAGGGTATTTGAAAATGTTAATAATCTTTATTATAAACCTCATAGAAAGTTGGACACTGCGTCAGCCAATCAAGATGCATCATTTCAGGTTGTTAGTTACCAGTGAACGCCCGCTAGTGTAAACAAAAAGCCTTATTACTGTGTTTTAGACAAGCAATATGAACTCGCTTTAATTAAAAAAAATAAACAAAAAGATATACTGCAGTATTTTGGTGTTGAAAGTTAGTGTTTACAAGAGGATGGATAAAAAAAGGGTCTACTAAAAGATTTTAAGGGACTGTCTAAATCCCATATTTAACACACTTAAAAGGATTAATGTACAGTATGTGTAAAAAAAATACACATATTTTCCCTTGCAGTCTACCTTCTTTGCGCTTGAAGTGTGTTTTCATGCCATGGTATGACTTAATGTTTCCGACAGATTAGTAAAGGATATCGCAGTAGCAGAAAAGGAAGGAGTTACTCTCGAAGGAGTGGAAAAAAGCCATTTCTATTTATTCTGTATGCTCTTTTATTTTCATTTTCCATACTTCCTTAAAGAGATTTAAAGAGATTTTGGAATTGGTGCCTTCCACTGTTCTCTCACTTTTCCGATATCGAGATTTTGAGTCGCTGCCAGAGAAAGTAATAATCATCCATGTGGAAGAACTGAACTTTGTTTTGACCCCGTTGATGTGGTAAATGATGAAAACTAACTTACACACAGCCCTTCACACTGCTTCTGTACAGGGCACAGGTCTTAACACAAAAGCAGAGCCAACATGCATGGATATGACCTAAATGAAAATGCTGTTGTGCCCTTTAGTGTCACCCCTGCTTCTTATGCACACAAGAGAGCCTATTCTTTACTTCCAGAGAATTTGTTTTGGCTGACCTGGGTGAAATGCACTCTTTGCTTCCATGGGTCATAAGAAAAACCCACAGATATATAAAGTGGACCCCAAAATTTGAATTCTCGACTTTGAACTGTTGTGAGATTGTTAGTGGACTGCTGACTCCTGGAATTAAAAATAAAAAATAAAAACCCCTCCAGCTTCGTATCTTGGCTACGTAGTTAATTGCACATCTTCACAGTAACAACAAAGGCATATTATATATTCCCATTTTGGTCAAACACACTCAAAACAATCACCTGTCTGATTACATTAGTCTAGTAAGGAGTGCTGTCTGGAAGAGGGAGTAAAAACTAGTGTAGTTTATTCACCCCCTTTATTAACTCCACTAAATGCAATTTTAAATAAAAACAGTGGAAAGAGGCTTAAGGACATAAGAAAGGTTACAAACGAGAGGAGGCCATTCGGCCCAGCTTGCCTGTTTGGTTGTTAGTAACTTATTGATCCCAGAATCTCATCAAGCAGCTTTTTGAAGAATGCCAGGGTGTCAGCTTCAACAACATTACTGGGGAGTTGGTTCCAGACTCCCACAATTCTCTGTGTAAAAAGTGCCTCCTATTTTCTGTTCTGAATGCCCCTTTATCTAATCTCCATTTGTGACTTCTGTTCATTGTTTCTTTTTTCAGGTCGAAAAAGTCAACATTATCAATACCTTTTAGAATTGTGGCTTTTGATAGAGCAGGGTGGTTATGAGGTTTAGGGCAGGGGTATTATAATCTGTTGATGTTCAGATCATTAAAATAAACCCCAAGGAGGGCTGCGTGTGCCTTTGCGCAAATGCTGCACCTCCTACTCCTGGCCTTAGATCTGGTGTTTATAATCCACAGGCCATCCTCCCACATGCAATACTGTTCCCATTCCCATCCAGTAATGTTTCAGTTCTGAAGTAATCTTAGTTTTTCAGTGTAAGTGTGCAATATCAAGATAAACGGTGAAGTCAATTTCAGATAAGTAAGTCCTCCCACATCAGGATCTCATATACCTACTTCCTCTAATGTAACTCAGTACCTCTCCGGTGTCCTTGAATAGCAGCGGGGGCCCTTCTTATGGTCCTGATTTAATGCAAAGATACCAAAAGTATCAGATCCAGATTATTTGACTCAACTGTAGGGTTTGGTTTCACGTTCAAAACTCGCACCATTGTTAGCATGCCTAAGCACATGATTCAGGTTTTTCTTTAATCAAAGTGACTTTATAGTCTAAGCTCTGCCTTTTAGCACAGAAAGGTTACAGAACAACAGGATAGACTTTACTTATTCTGAAAGGTTCGTAGCCCCTTTTCACAAACCCAGACACAAGATTTGCACGTTTTTAAGCGCTTTCGTGTGTTTGTATTAATTACAGAAATAAAAGAAAACAAAAACAAAACAAAAACCTAACTCACACATGAAATACTAGCTAAAACTTTTTACAGTCCCTAAACTAACAACAAATATATATATATATATATATATATATATATATATATATATATATATATATATATATATATACACACGCACACACACACATACACACATCTATGGCCAATAGTTTTGCATCACCAAGTATTTTAGGATGGAGACATTGTTTAAAAAAAAAAAAAAAAAAAAAACTATATGAACATAATTTAGATTATTTTAACCATGTAATATTTAACACCATGTAATCAAAGAAGCTACAAAATGCTATTGCAAAAGTCTACCGGAAGTCATAATAGTAGTACAGTATTTCAAGTTAGATTTTTAAATGTCAGTTTTTCGTTAAGTATACAGAAAACTACAACATGGCAATATGTTAACCTAATATTATTCAGCAGGTTTCATTCGACTTTATGAAGCAAAATGTGTTCATTCTATAGGCAGATGCCACTCACTATAATAGATGTTACCTTGGAATCATATCCACCAGCACATCAATCACCACATGCTTGTCCCTTGAAATTCATTGTTGTAAACTATTATTCAAGAAACTGCAGACAAATGTATATGTTTCCAAACATTTTTCAATATGTTCATAACGATGATACATAGCTTCATTTAGCATGCCTTCCTGCTCCTATAATGTGTGTTATCCCTCACAGGAAGCAGCTGCGTAGTGAAGCTCATAACTGTACAGAGCCTATCATTTTCTACTATATGACTACATGCTGTGCTACAGGGGTCGCTTTCCCATTTTCTGATGTCTGAGCTGTTGTTTTTTAATTGCCTCTACTTCCGTTTGAGGCCTGATAGTAATTTACAGCGTTTACAGGGAGTGATTTACCTAGCACAGTGCAGCAATCTGCTATATCCTTTGCTTTCTTTATGAATACAATTTATTGCTAGGGAACTCTTCATAGGGCTCCCAGTCTGCAAACAACAGCTGCACAAGTTTGTGTCATGGAATTGTGGTTCAGAAATGTAACCCCAAAAAATCGAAAAGCAAACATAGCGCTCACCCGGTAAAACGTTTATGTTTGAGAACCAAACGGAGAAGCCACGTCTTGTTTTCTGTGGGGTTCTGATTCCATGTTTACAGCTGGGCAGACTAAACCCCGGAATGCCCTGTGGCATGCCTCAGATCTCACTTCCAATCTGCGGTCAATCTAGGAATTGAACCTCCTGTTCCTTATTTCTTTGCACTAGGCCAGACCAAACAATATAGTGGCAGATCAATGGATAACCAGGATTTCATTGATTTTATTACTTTTATTTTTCTGCTCAGATGGGAAGTCACCTCTTGGAGTCAGTGCTCGGCTAGCTGTGGAGTTGGAATAAAGACCAGGAACGTCTACTGCACGCGCGTCTTGTCGCTCGCACCCGAGCACTCGGTCACTGTTGCTGAAAAGGAGTGCCAAGAGACAAAACCTGCTGTGCTGCAGGCTTGTAACCAGTTTGATTGTCCACCAACTTGGATTGCTGAAGACTGGCAACAGGTATTTTAGATTAGTTTTGACAGCTCTGTGCTGCTTTTTGTAAACGTACAGTACATGGTTGATTTTATGAATTAGGAGGCTAGAAGGCTCTTTTTGATGCACATAACTTTCTAAGTCGGGGGGGAAAGTCATGCAACAGTTTGGTTTGTGGTTTGTTTTGACAGTGTTCACATTCCTGTGGCGGCGGTACCCAGTCCCGGAAAGTCCATTGTAAACAGCTGCTGTCGGATGGCAGTTTTCTGAAGCTTCTCGATGAGTTCTGCCAGGATCCCAAACCTCTGCCTCACACACACTGTGCTAAAACAGACTGTCCACCACAGATGGCAGGAGGAGACTGGTCCAAGGTGAGCTGTGTGACCATTGCAGCTGAGGAAAACTCATTGATAACATTTCAGAACAGTCATGAGAACATGCATATCTTATGAGACGCTCACAGGGAGTTCAGTATAATTTTCTCATGGTTATATTGTTCCTGGTGATTGGAGCAATATAATATAGAAAGGTGTTAACGTACATCTTCTTACCTTTCAGCATATTAACAGTAACAGTGGCATAGTTTAAGATTTCAACTTAATTAAAATAATGTAAATTATTTGCATTCTTGTAGCCCTGTTTCTTGAACCTGTTTTTGACCCCCCTCATGCAAATACAGTACAGTCGTACCTCCTGAAAATGGCCAGCACCAGAAGAAAGCCACTGGCAGAAAAAAACAATACTTTGAGTGAAATGAAATGTAATGTTCGGTATTCCGTTTGCAGTGCTCAGTTAGTTGCGGTGTTGGAACCCAAAGAAGGGAGACTGTCTGTCGCCGGCTTACAGCAGCAGGCCAGCAGGTCACATTAAGCAGATCAGTGTGCAGTGGCCTTCTCCCTCCACCTCTCATCAGGACCTGTCGCATGAACGCCTGCCCCAGTAAGTGCCTGCCCTTGACACTCGACCTGCGTGCGACCCGCCTCTATATCTGCCTGCTTGTGCTTATGGAAAACGACGGGCAGCAGTAATGTAAATCACCGGTCGCTTAGGCAGAAGGAACTTCGTCACAGATTGTATCTTCTGCTAAATAGGATGCATGTTTAAGTGCTTCGATATTGATTTTTTTTTCACACTAGAAAGTTTCCACTGGCTGTGCTTACAGTAAAATGTATGTCAAACTGTTTTACTGTGGATAACACATTAAAAGCTGTATTTTAGAGTTAAGTGTTTATTGGTTCCTAGAGAGAGCCTATGTTGTAAGAGAGGGAAAGTATGACTTGTTCAGTCCTGTTTTGACACTATAGTACGGAGCATCGTTTACTCTTAAACAGTAAGTGGAATTACTGTGGCTCCCTTTCGGGTTTGTGGCTGTACTAAAAACAGCATGGTCCCTAGATAGTGTGAAAATAAGAGAACCGGTTCTATGTCTGTATTAAAGAAGTACCATCTTTAACTGCCACATTATTGTCTTTTGTCACTTCTACCCTGCATAATCAAGATGTGGATTAACAATAAAAGTATTTAAGTTAACATTTAAGTCATGTGGTATTATGTAGCAAGCCAAAGATCATAATTAATGTGTTACTTGTACTTGTTACTCAATACTTACTTTCCTGGACTTTATGTCAGTAATTGCAAGCCAAGTGTCTGAGGTACATAACATTATTTAAACACACCCTGTGGACTTTAAAGAATGTCCTTGGACGAAAGTTATATACAATATTACGAGTTAAAGAGATATCTGATTGTAATTAATAGAGGAATGCTGAATGATCAAGTAACCTTTGTCTGAGGCAAAATGTTTTCTGTAGCCTCACCTGGAATAACAAAAACAACCCCACCTTAATTCCAAGATCACTTTTTGTTGGTCTCCAACAGTTTCAAAGGTCAGTTAACAAAAATATTACATTACAAACTCAAAAACATTCCAAAAAGGGTGTGACCTAAGATAGAAGTCTGTCTCAAGCTGCAAAGCTGCCAATGGTCAACTTTGCATTGGACTTTGTGCCAGAAAAAAATGATTTCTTGCCGAGATCATGAAGTATCTGTGTTAACATGACAGTGGTTTTGCAGGAAATAAATACATCTTACTTATGTATCACTTTCCTCACATTCTTTTTCTAAATGTGTTTATTTCTATAGAACATAATAAGGAAATGAAACCCAAGCAGTCCCAGAACCGTAATCCTCAGATCCTCAGCCTAAACAGAGTCTATATTCAGACAAGACAGGAGAAGCGCATCCACTTCACCATCGGTGGACGGGCTTACCTGCTCCCCAAGACGTCTGTGGTGATCAAGTGTCCTGTGAGGCGGTTCCAGAAGATGCTTATCAGGTGGGAGAAGGATGGCCAAGACCTTTCCAATTCTAAGCGTATTGGGGTAACCAAGTCAGGCTCCCTGAAGATCCACAGCCTGGAGGCGAGTGATATAGGGGTGTACCGCTGCATTGCCGGCTCTGCAATGGAAACTTTCAACCTCAAGCTGATCGGGAACGACAACAGGCTGATAGAACCACCCAACGGCCAGAAGCTGAAGACGAAGCTGGACCTCAACGAGGCCAGCCGCTTGGAGGAAAAGTGGAACCGAATGAGCAAGATGTGGCAGAGCTGGAGTGAAAAGAATGAGTTTTACTTGGACGACAGCCAGGCGCACGACCAGGCTCTCCTGCAGGTTCTTGGCAACTACTTAACAAACTCAGCCGAACCCTCCAGCTCCCAGGAACGTCCCGACAAACACCTGGAGGCTGCCATCCTTCACGGAGCCTACAGCATGGACTCCCAGCAGTTTGAGGAGCTTGTTAGGAACATTAGTCAGCTGGTCGAGAATAGAGAAGTGACTGACGACATGGCCTCGCAGCTTATATATCAGCTGATGGCTGAAGTGTCCAGACCTCAGTCAACAACGGAGAAGTGGAAGGAGCCCTTGCAGGAAAACACCTCGAACTCGAAGCTTGTTGATAAGACACCTAATGCATCCGAGCATGTCTATAACAAACAGATGTATAAAAAGCCCAGCATCATCAGGCACAAGCTGAACCCCCTCATGGCATTCCAGAAAAGCAACAACGTAAGCATTGGTAGAGCAGCCTTCCTGACGAATGCTACGCTGACCATATTTCTGCTGTGCGAAGCCACTGGAGTGCCAGAGCCAAAATGGACTTGGACCAAGAACGGAATGCTGTTACAGTTTTCAGAGAGGTATGTGTGGTCATACATACATTCTGTAATGCTGCCCACATTTCCAGCCTTTGTTATAGGTTGTTGTTTTCAAAAGATTTCCAAATGGCATGCCAAAAAATCTAATTTCGTGTCTCAAAACAGCCCTGTTTATGTTAAAGTGAGCCAAATTGTATGTATTGCAATTGCGGTGGCTGGTTTCGTGAAATCACAGGGCAGCGGCATTTGAAAAAAAAAAAAAAGGAAACCCAGAGTAGTGGTGGAAATGCACTTTAAATTTTCAGACTCGTTAATGTAGGGATTGTAAACGTATCCCACTGGTCTGCCTCACAGACCTCCTCTTGAAACCTGTCCAAGGGTTGTTAGCCATACCTTTCTGGTCTGCACTAATGCTATGGATCTGTAAAAATTGCTGGCAGGCCTGCCTCTTTGTTTTGACACATTGCCGTCAGAAATGATGGAATATTGAACTCATCTGAAACTATATAAACAACTACTGCCTGTATTATCTAATGGTACACTCTCCACCTTATTATCATCCAGCCAGTGGGAAAATGCTCATTTCCTTCTGCAATGAACTCAAGGTAAGGTTTATTTCATGATGAACATAAAAAAGACTTTGAGAGCAACTCCAGCAGGATCACAATACTGTGCATGATAATATCATCATTTACGCCAACCAGACAGTCATTAAACATTCAATGTTCCTAAAGAAATGCATTTAAACTACTGGGCTGAAGTTTGTAATATATATATATATATATATATATATATATATATATATATATATATATATATATATATATATATATAGGATTAATGTGGGGAACAACCTTACACCTAGGTGTTTGGATAGTTCTGTCCTTACAATTATGTAGACATATTTGATCAAACGCTGAACGCAATTTCTTTTAAACCAGATTTGGATGTTCGACTGTCATCTTTAAAAGAGTTTTCATAACCCATTTCATATGAAGTCCGATATTATAATACAACACTGTACAGTATTCAAACTTGAGCTCCCAGATGTGGAAAACAGAGGAACCGACCTGAGCTCACCAATCGGTTCCTACTGTTTTATCTCAACAGGCGGAACAACTTTGAAGCGACTTGCACAGCAGTATTAATATTGACTTTCTCACATGCTATTCCGTTTTCAACACACTGAAAATGCAAAATCACTAAATGAAATTTAAAGGATTTCCTCTACTGTGGTGCTTTGTGGCCTTGACAGAGGGTACGTAGCTGGAGGTCAGCGGTGGTTGAATATCCAAAATATCAATTTAGTATCGAAGGTCCGGGCTAAAAATGTTTCTTTTTCTTTGACTTCATGAAGCTTTCTGTTCTCAGTATTCGCGCAGGCTGCTTTAGCTGGGGCATTAGGATGTATTTGTTTAAGCCCGACTCCTCCAGTCATGCACGTTTTGCATAGCTGATGGTTATTAAGTCACTTTCCTGTGAATATTAGCAGTAGTTTTATAGGCTGGGTTCCTTTGGAATCTTTACATGTCCTAGGATTAGGAAAGGAAAGATTCATAAATGATAAAGGCAATACAGTATTATTTGGACACATTCCAGTGTTCTTAATTGACTTCAGGTTTTGCCAACCAAAACATAGTGCTCCCGTGATAACCAATTAAAAGAAAGTAAAACGCTGCCTGACTTTAAAAAGTCGGAATGCTCCCAAGACCCTGCTCGGTCTCATGTTGCCCCTGCCGGTTGCGTTGCAACATATCAAATTATCTAGAATCTCCTTTTTCATTTCATTTAACCTCCCAGACTTTCACATCGATTGCCAAAACATTAATATCGTTCATTAAAAAATTCATAAAAATTGTTCTGGGGGAGAAGTTAAATTCATACTTTGTGCTGCCAGACATTCCAAAGTCACACATTCCACTTATGGTCTTGGTTCAGCTAATTCATTTGCATTTTCGATTATTTCTGGTCATAGTGTGAAGCTAAAATACTACATTACACCTTTTCCATGATTCCTTTAGCAGTATGAAACTCCATTCTGTTCAACTCTGTTATAGCCTCTCCCCAGCCAGATTATATGATTTTATCCCCAAATCATTTATTTGCCCAGTTTGCCAAGACAAATATAGGACTAATTAAATATGAAGGCATTAAGTGGATCGATCAAATAACAGGACAATTTATGCTTATCAGTAGTGACCACTTTTAAAGTTAACACAAGGCAACATGTTGTAGTAAATGCAACAATATTTAAAACAGATTTCAGGCCATTTTTCACATCGGCACAACAGCGCATGTGGAGCAGATCATGACCCCGCTGTCTGTAAAGCCAGTCAAGCGAGCTCTAATTGACGGATCTGCACATCCAAATGTTTTCCTCGGAGCTCACAACCCCAATTGTTTTCATTTTCTTGACAGTTCTTTCAAAATACCACCGGCTTCCTCGGGAGGGATCTCCAGACTTCAGCTTGTTGTTTGCTTTTGTGAGAGCAGAGCTTATAATAAGGGTCATTAGAAAACTGTGGAAAATATTGCTAATATCTGCAGGGGTCCAGGATCCTAGCATCTCGTCCTAACATGTGCACAACACATGGAATAAATCTACAGAGACTTAGAACCTGCTGAACCTTGGCTTCAAGTATATGGACTTGATCTGATGTTTTGAGAAGGCTTGTCCTTTTCTTTATCTGGAATTCCAGTATAGATCAGAGCTTCACAGATTGCTTCTATGTTGTTGTGTTTTTTACAAAGAGAACTGCACTCTCTTTTCACAGCAGGGGAGCTGCTAAATAGTTTGAATTCAGTCTAAATAAGTGTATGAAGAACAAAGAGGCAGATACTTAACTTCTGTGTATCATTAATAGGTTATAAGCAGGAAGGAATTGAATACTTGTCATAGAATTGAGTAGTGTTTCTTCATACAATAGCATTGGAAAGCATCTATAAAATAAACCTTTAAATATTTACTACCAGAGGTTTATTCCTGATGATCACCATAGTGTGCATGTTCTATTGTACCCTTATAAAAGTGTATCATAGTAAAAGCATAGCAAAGTGTGCAGCATAGGTAAGCATTGTAAAGCTCTGAGAGGTATGTGAAAAGCATGGCAAAATGTACTACACTAAACTCTTATTTGGGTATTTCATACAGAACTACAGTCTGGCCCGATCTTACTTAAACATCAGTGATCTCCACTGTTTTTTTTTTATACAGTTCTCATTATGATTAGTGTCAGGGGATCTATTGCAGTCTCCATCACTGACAATCTTGGACTTTTAAGCTAAACACATTGTGCTCATAATATTGATTAGATCCCAGAATGTATGCTGTTTCATATCCAAGCAATTCACTGTCGTTTTATTTGCCAGTGCTGCTCCTTTTCTTTCCCTGACTGAGAGCTATAACAGGAGTGTTTTTGGCTCAGGCAGATACCCTTCTCCTTCAAGCGGGGAGCCCAAACACTGGCTTCACCTCCAGCTTTGAAGTTTCAAGCAACCTCAAGGCAGACCAGAGACAGAATGTCTCCTGACTAAAACAAGAACTCATTTGTTTAATCATTCTCTTGGGTTATTACAGAGACAATATTTTAGGTTCTTGGTGTCTAACAGCGAAGACAGACATTATCCAGATAATACCCTTAATAATGCTTATATCCTACAGCATATCAACGAGCACTTGCTAAATCTTGTGTTGGCTCTGTAACTCAAATTTTATTAAGACAAAAGTACCAGTTGTTTCACGCTCCTACAGCACAGAATATGTTGTACATATGCTTTGTCACATGTTACCATCGTATGTACAACGATGTGCCCAGAAAGCATTCAGTATATTAACCCATTAAGTACCACATTCATTTTTCTTTGAAAAAAATCAGAATATAGTTTGATACATTCTAAATAAATATTACTTCACGGAATAAGAAAAAAAAATGTAATCCTTTGTTTTGGCTACAAACTGCTGCGTCCTATTTTGAGGACAGTCAAGTTAGACGTGCCCGTAATCAGACCAGTGAAATTCCACACCGGCTATGAAGCTCAACACATAGAAAATGTCTCTATGAAGTGAAAGAGCAGTAACGAGCTTTGGATGTGCTGTTATTTGGTATTGTCGTTAAGGACGCGACCGCAGACTTAACAGTCTTCTGCAGTTGCTTGAGAGCCTTTGGAATGTGGAAGCAGGTTGAACTATCAATCAATCTTAAGGTGAACTCTCAGCTAGCGCACCAGACTGCAATACGTTTAAGGCAGTTTATTACTCCGGCTTATTTAAAGAGTTCCTCCTTTGGGTTATTCCTGTGAAGTTGTTAAGTGTCTAAAAAGCTTTATTAGTGTCTGCAGTGATGAGGCTTACAGATCTTTCCAGGTCTAGATTTGTGTCTCTGGGGTTTTCGCCTAAGACGTACACTCCACCTGCCATAATAAATATCCTGTATTCTTCATAATAAACATACCAGTGTACCAGGGCTCAGAATTAGTAAGCAAATTGAGGAAAAAAGGATTTAGATGTGGTGTGAGTAACCCAGAACTTATTGATTTTAAAAAAGAGAGAGGAGTCAATTCATATTTGCATTGAAATATGAAGCCTGCGTTTATGTAAATCGTTTGAATTTGTACCATAGCCACCAGTAAGACAGTTCTATTCATTAATTGTACTGTAGAGGTTTTCGAAGATACCTTGGACTATCTAATGTCTAATATACATGCTATATGAATAGAAAAATACAATTACAATGTAGTATCCAAAGTAATATTTCATAACCGTATTCTAACCCTAAACCCGAATCTCAAATTCCTGCTACTTTTTGTGTGGTTGATATAAAGTCTCACCAGTAATTTAATATGCCTCTGTATATATGTGTGTATTTATATGTGCATGATATACAGCAGTGTGTGGGATATTGTATATGAGCTTACTTATTTTGCTCGTTTGCAGGGTAGCATGGGATAGCACTGGAAGACTACAGATATCCAGTCCTGGTGCTGAGGATGCTGGTCTGTATGGATGCACTGTGACAAACGACCAGGGATCAGACACAGAAACGTCACTTCTCCTCTTTGCAGGTAAGATTATATAGGAATGTTTCCAGGTGGATTAGACATTTTAACACCTGCCTATAATTGCTTGCTCATGATCAGATGAAAAGATAGATATAGAAATGCACAATTTGTTTTTCCCATTTCCATTTCCAAGTATCCTGCCCTTTTAAAATTGTGACGCGTTCTATGGATTAGACTAAAGCAAAAGTTTCAGGAGTCTGTGAACAGTGAATAACGGTGGACTAGTACAGATACATTTTGACTGGATTGACCTATCATTGAAACCGTTGTTAAATAAGAAATGAATGGCATTGTATTTGAGATGTTTTTTTCCTATTCAATCCTATTTCTGGATACAGAGGCACCTTCTATCCGAGTCTCCTGGAAGAATGTGTCGGACCTGGTGAGCCGAAGAGTCACAGCAGTTGTTGGGGATTCAGTGACTGTCAGCAGTGGAGCAAATGTCACACTGGAGTGTCCTGTGGCAGGTTAGTGAGAGCCGGTAACAACCTCTTCTTTAGAAAAGGCGGCACACGCATGACAGGTGCGTCTTACTGAGCGGCGCCAAGTGTGATGGGCTAGCTTCTAGATTATTCTATGAGCCTGTTCTTACAGCTTCTTTACTTTTAGGAACATGTCATGCTTTATAAATGAAGACCTTAAGATAATTAAATATGTACTGTACTGATAGCTTCTCAAAGAATAGTTACGTCCTGTTGAAGGTTATAGGGATTACTTTTTCATGATACTCTAAATGTATTGCTGCTCTACATGTCCATGTCATTCATTTAAAAAAAAAAAAACACTGGAAACTCCATCACAGCAGTGATGTGCAGTCAGAAATATACAAAAATAGGAACTTATTTTAACTTGTTCAAACTGTGCTGTTATGGTGTAACCTTGGACACCAAAAATGTTAATAATCTGGTGCTGCTTTTCCTGTAGGTTAGCCAGCATAGTAAGAACTGTGCTTTTATAAAAGAAAGTTTGCATACTTGCGTTCCTCCCTAAGGTGCGGAAATAATGAAGGTTACAGCTAATTGGAAATAAATTGGAGGTAAAACCAACATGTCATTTATGAGTTTCGTGGAGAATTTATTTTTCCCACACCGCATAGAGAAGTAATCTTCTGGAAAAAGAGTGTTGACATTTGATTGAAATGCCGACACAAAATCATGTTTTAAAATGGTTCCAAGGCTGGCTTGGAAACATGTTTATTTTATTAATGATTTCATAACCTTAAGCCACAAAGTGAAAGCCTCTTTTACATAAAAGTAATGTCAAATCAACACAGAAAAGTATGTGCCAGGGCAAAACCCTACCATAGCCAGCGAGCAAGTTGATTTGATTTACCAGCCAGTTGGATCGCAACTCAGGTGTGGAATTACCTGCAAGCCAATACCATCCTGGATAGCTTGTTCTTGGGGATGCATTTCATAATGTCAGCCTTGATCCTGTGTATTGATACTGTCCATGAATAGTGAGAGTCATTGTAAATCCTATTGATTCTTCAAGTAGAAGGGAGAGCAGAGCACTGTTCAGCCATCACCACGCTTCGTTCTGCCACAAGTGTGGTTTGAAAGCTGGTTCAACAGAGAGGCTTGTCTTTTTAGCCTTTCCCAATTCCATCTCTGTCCTAAGCACCCCCATCCCATGTAATGTGCAAGCTCATTAATATTAATTCTAATGGGGCAAAGTGTCACCCTGTGTCACCGAATGTTATAGTTGCCGTTTCTACAAGCACATCTGTTGTGGTGGGTTTTGACCCATTTAAAAGATCACATTTCGACAGTGATTTTACAGTTTGTGTATGGCTTTGCCATTGTGAGCCATTTTAACAATGCTTTAACGTGACTTCACTGTGTTTACTGTGTTTTTTACCGCACTTTTTCCGTTAAATAAAAAGAAAAAGAAAAAAAGTCTTATCAATGTTAGTGCATCAGGCAAAAAGCAACAGACATGATCAGTGAAAAAGGCACATTATATACCGTCATCTCTCTGCTTGATACATCAATCAATCCTACCTCAGCCACTGACTCATTGTGTGACCCTGAGCAAGTCACTTAACCTCCTTGTGCTCCGTCTTTCGGGTGAGACGTAATTGTAAGTGACTCTACAGCTGATGCATAGTTCACACACCCTAGTCTCTGTAAGTCGCCTTGGATAAAGGCGTCTGCTAAATAAGCAAATAATAATAATAATAATAATAATCAATCAATCAGTCAATCAATCAGTCTTTATTTTATATAGCACCTTTCATAGTGGACCACCATCACAAAGCGCTTTACAAGATGCAGTAACAACAAGAAAATCCATAATACTTTAAATACAGAGAAATGTATAATACATGATACAGTAAAAAACAATGCATAATACATTAAATACAGTGAAACATGCATAATACATGATAAAGTAGCATAGTACATGAAATAGTAGCAAGAACACAGCAGCTAATAGCAGATGTCACATGATCAGTGAAAAGGCTCATTAATATTAATATAAAGCCCTTCTTGGTGACGGCAGCTGTTTCATGTAATTTTGCAAACACCTTGGGGTTTTTTTTTAGGAACATCTAGTCTAGAAATATATATTTTCAGCATAGGTAATCCTATCCCTTATAGTGAGGCCAAGCTGAGGCCTGAAACCAGAACTGAAGTGAAATATTTCTGTGTTTTCCCACAAGGACATTTTGATAAATGTTATAGAATCGAGGGGCCAGTTTCTTCGTAAAGATGGAGATTTTCATTCTGCAAGAAAGAAATACAGGGCTGTTTAACTAAAGTGTTTGCAGCTTGGTTTTCGCAAATTGAAAATGGCAAAATAGGTACAGTATTTCAGTTTGTATTAATATAATTATACCTGAAAAACAATCTTGGTAATGTATGCAGTGCAGTGTCTCCTTTTATACTTTGTTTTGTGTTTATTGACAACAAAAATAAAACCCTGCTAGAAGGCTGAGCTACCAGTAATTGGGAATCGTAAATCACACACCATGAAAACATACCTCTGGAGACAACAACAGGAAATTGACTGTAATGTTTTTATTGAATAGGGGGCTTCAGTGTACTATTGTACTCACACAACAGCTGGTATTTCTAACAGGAAACCTGCTAAATCTTCCATTTTACAGTTCCTGGAAGGGTGTTGTCTTTATCCTAATATCCATTAGATTTATGTGCAGAACAGAGCTGTGCATGACCTGGTCAGGACTGATGTCAAGCTAGGAATAGCATTCATTCATGACTAGGTTTCAGTTTCCTGACTGCCTTTGCCATGTCATAAAAATATACTTCTAGTACTTATGCATTTAGGGGGCCCTTATGTATGTATGTGTGTGTGTGTATATATATATATATATATATATATATATATATATATATATATGGTTACAGGTTTGGTTTCAATTTATTTTAGTGCTAGTAATGTGTGTTGTAACTGACACCCAAATAATAATTAACCCCTAAATCACTATAGTGCATTTCTAAAGAGTTATTGTGTGGCACAACAGGCTACATAATCCCAAATCCTGAAATTTAGGGAGATCAGTGCTAAATTGCATGCCTGTAACTCATTATCTTTGCATAGTATGGAAAAAAATACTGCTGTTTTCTTACTAGTTTCTACCATATCTATCAACACACAAACTATGTATGCTGCAATAGTATTTAGAAGCAACTCCTGGAGAAAAGTAAAACAATTTTACAGCTACGCCCTCTTGTGGCAATGGAAGGGAATGCTTGTACTATACAATCAATCCTGGCAAGATTTTTTTTTTTTTTTTTCTTATGTAACGTGCAAATTTTGCAAAGTAAAACTTTTTCTTACTAAAGTGAAAATATTATTTTTTAATAAAAAAAAGATCAGTGTGTGTGTGTGTGTCTGTTTTCATTCCCAGCTGAGGTTTGTTTATTTTATGTGACACAGATCGGCAGTGTAACTGTAGATATCAGGGGCTTTATGGCATTTGCAGCCTGGCACTCAAAGGACGTCCTTTTGTTTCCAAGCATATTTATATTTAGCAGCAAAATTCATCACTATGCACGGGGAATGAATGACCTCGGCCTCAGAAATGAGTTGCTGCATTTCGCATTTAAGATGAACTCTTCCTGCCCCAAAAACCAGGGGTTGCCCATGAGGGCCCAGCTTGCACTTCCCTGGCACAGTGTGGCTTCATTAACCTGGTTCACGAGGCATCATTGACATAGCTGTCTTCTGCTAACATAATTATACCCAGAAAACATTCAGTGTTGGCTGTGATGAGGAACTCATGCCTGGCTCCTGACTATCAGGAGATGCATGGCTTGAGTCTCGCTTGTTTCTCTTCAGTCGTGCTTGTGGTTAAGCAATGCTAGTTAACTTGTCTTCTTCTGTATGAATACAGAAGATGGGAGATGAAGCTTCAGATATGACAGAACGCACATCTGTGGCTCTTATGATCATTCTGGAAACGTGTGTGTGTGGCTCTTGAGATTTTGACTGTGGTTTATTAAGTACAAACTATACCGCTGAGATACTTCTGTATCCCGGATTCATTTCAGTTCTAATGTAACAATATTTAGAGCAGGTTCATTAGTCTGGACATGTTTCTGTTTGACTTTTATAGAAATCAGATTCCTTTTACTGTTGAAGTGTTTATAGGGCTTGTGAAATAGACATTTGAAAGATATTTGATATATATATCAGACCCCCGTATAATTACTTTTACCGGTACATTTCTTTTTTTTCTCTAGGTGTGCCTCAGCCAACTGTAAGCTGGCATAAAAACGAAGGTCTAATGAAAGGGAACAGTTTCCTGCTTTTGAATGGATCTTTATTACTTCAGAACATTTCCGTTGAAAATGATGGAACGTACTCTTGCATAGCCGCCAATCCACTTGGAAAAGTGGAAGCATCAAGCTTTCTCCAATTGTCTGGTAAGTGCTAGAGTGCAGTGTGCATCACTTTCTATAAAGCTTTACATTGTTCCTGGTTATTGTGGGAGTCTGGCTTATAGGTTTTGGATTGTATCGGAAAAATGTTAGTGGCCATAAGCCTTCTCTTTTATCTGCGAATGTACAAACAGATGTGTTCATTTGGTATTGATGTTGGCTTCGGCATCCACAGCATGTACAGAAATAGTGAGCGACTGGAACTAAAACAGAATCAGACCTGGCAGATCCCAGTCTAACACGGGAGGTCCGATCCATCTCAAATTCTGTCTGGAATTACATTCTTCATTCTGAATGTACACTACACTGTTGAAAGATAGATAGCTAACCATTTTCATTTTATTCGGGTTTATGTACGCAAAATGTACCATTTTCCACATTTGCTTATTTTATCCCCCTTAGACCTCTTTGTGTGTGTGTGTATATATATATATATATATATATATATATATATATATATATAGATATATAGATAGATAGATAGATAGATAGATAGATAGATAGATAGATATATACAGACGTGCTCAAATTTGTTGGTACCCTTACAGCTCATTGAAATAATGCTTCATTACTCCTGAAAAGTGATGAAATTAAAAGCTATTTTATCATGTATACTTGCATGCCTTTGGTATGTCATAGAATAAAGCAAAGAAGCTGTGAAAAGAGATTAATTATTGCTTATTCTACAAATATATTCTAAAATGGCCTGGACACATTTGTTGGTACCCCTTAGAAAAGATAATAAATAATTGGACTATAGTGATATTTCAAACTAATTAGTTTCTTTAATTAGTATCACACATGTCTCCAATCTTGTAATCAGTCATTCAGCCTATTTAAATGGAGAAAAGTAGTCACTGTGCTGTTTGGTATCATTGTGTTCACCACACTGAACATGGACCAGAGAAAGCAAAGGAGATAGTTGTCTGAGGAGATCAGAAAGAAAATAATAGACAAGCATGGTAAAGGTGAAGGCTACAAGACCATCTCCAAGCAGCTTGATGTTCCTGTGACAACAGTTGCAAATATTATTAAGAAGTTTAAGGTCCATGGAACTGTAGCCAACCTCCCTGGGCGCGGCCACAAGAGAAAAATCGACCCCAGAGTGAACAGAAGGATAGTGCGAATGCTAGAAAAAGAACCAAGGATAACTGCCAAAGAGATACAAGCTGAACTCCAAGGTGAAGGTACGTCAGTTTCTGATTGCACCATCCGTCGCTTTTTGAGCGGAAGTGGGCTCCATGGAAGAAGACCCAGGAGGACTCCACTTCTGAAAGAAAAACATAAAAAAGCCAGACTGGAATTTGCTAAAATTCATATTGACAAGCCACAATCCTCCTGGGAGAATGTCCTTTGGACTGATGAGTCAAAACTGGAGCTTTTTGGCAAGTCACATCAGCTCTATGTTCACAGACGAAAAAATGAAGCTTTCAAATAAAAGAACACCATACCTACAGTGAAACATGGAGGAGGCTCGGTTATGTTTTGGGGCTGCTTTGCTGCGCCTGGCACAGGGTGCCTTGAATCTGTGCAGGGCACAATGAAATCTCAAGACTATCAAGGCATTCTGGAGCGAAACGTACTGCCCAGTGTCAGAAAGCTCTGTCTCAGTCGCAGGTCATGGGTCCTCCAACAGGATAATGACCCAAAACACACAGCTAAAAGCACCCAAGAATGAATAAGAACAAAACATTGGACTATTCTGAAGTGGCCTTCTATGTCCTGATCTGAATCCTATCGAACATCTATGGAAAGAACTGAAACTTGCAGTCTGGAGAAGGCACCCATCAAACCCATCAAACCTGAGACAGCTGGAGCAGTTTGCTCAGGAAGAGTGGGCCAAACTACCTGTTAACAGGTGCAGAAGTCTCATTGAGAGCTACAGAAAACGTTTGATTGCAGTGATTGCCTCTAAAGGTTGTGCAACAAAATATTAGGTTAGCGGTCCCATCATTTTTGTCCATGCCATTTTCATTTGTTTTCTTATTTACAGTATTATGTTGAATAAAAAATCAAAAGCAAAGTCTGATTTCTATTAAATATGGAATAAACAATGGTGGATGCCAATTACTTTTGTCAGTTTCAAGTTATTTCAGAGAAAATTGTGCATTCTTCGTTTTTTGTGGAGAGGTACCAACAAATTTGAGCACGTCTGTATATATATATATATATATATATATATATATATATATATATATATATATATATATATATATACTGTATATATCTTGTTATCCCTGGATATATATATAATCTGTGAAATGCATTGAGCGCTCGTAAGGCACATTGTCCTAATACATTGGCAGCAGTAGCTTGAGGGATATGTTCCTGGTCTCGTCGTTCATGTCTTTCATGTTTCTCTGAAAGGACATTGCTTTAGTGAGGCAAATACAATACTGTGTTGAACTGTCACGTGCGATTTGACTGATGTTTCATTTTGTTTGATTGCAGCGTTGAGAACCTCCGTCAACCAGTCATCACTTTCGAGAGGCAATGGGAGAAAGCGGGTTTTAATGGCCTCTCAACTTGGCACCAACATTGCTGTGAAGTCTGGTGACCTATTACGCATAGGTATAGTATGCTTCACCTTTGCTCCAGTAGACACTTTTTAGATTACATTTGTAAGATGGGTGACATCTTATTGTAAGCATTTAGGATTTGTCCACATTACACTGTTGTAAAAGTATTGATGTGTAGAATAATTAATGGACTTGAAGGGATATTAAAAATAATTTAGTAATACAGAGGAATCTATTTTATTGGTATAAAAAGATTTTACAGGTATTTTGAAATATGGACCTCTTCAATACCTGTATTCCTTCAAATTTAAGACACACTTTTTGAAAAATGTTTTGTTTCCCAAAAATATCCTGCGTCTTAAATTCGAGTACAGTATAGTGATGTGTGTTTTAAAATCATATAGCAAACAGTAACGTGACTGACTGTTGAGAAAAGACGAACAAAGACGTTACTGCCCGAAATTCAAAGAGAAGCCTTTACAATTTCAGCGTTTCTAGGGCAGCAGTGTGGAGTAGTGGTTAGGGCTCTGGACTCTTGACCGGAGGGTCGTGGGTTCAATCCCAGGTGGGGGACACTGCTGATGTACCCTTGAGCAAGGTACTTTACCTAGATTGCTCCAGTAAAAACCCAACTGTATAAATGGGTAATTGTATGTAAAAATAATGTGATATCTTGTAACAATTGTAAGTCGCCCTGGATAAGGGCGTCTGCTAAGAAATAAATAATAATAATAATAATAATAATAATAATAATAATAATAATAATAACAAACAGTACCAGCTTGGACAGATCGGAAATGCTGATCAGACCCCCGTATTATTCGACATGCCAAGCAATACCTCAGTTCACAAACTGGGAGAAAAACAGGTGTGAGCAATCACGACTGGAAATGAGAAGCAGCACATAACTGTAATGCTCTGTGTGATAGCAGACGACCGCAAACTGCCTCCATATGCGTAATTGAGGTTGTATCTTTGCAAAATGCAGATTTATTTTATGTTTTATTTTTTCTCAAATTGAAGGTGGGAAATTTGGGCTGAATCTTAAATTCGAAGGAATACGGTACTCTCAGAATAATCTTTACAGCATAATCAATACCACAGCTAGAAAAAATATCTGTTTAGACAATCAAAATAATTATTAATATTATTAATAATATTCTTGTTTGTATTCATATTCTTGTTCTTATTGATTCCACTATAGGATGCCCGGTGCCTCCAAACCACAGAAATGCCGTGAGGTGGTATCTGAGGAATCAGACCCTTCCAGAAGTTCCAGGTTTGGAATACAGAGTGCTGGTGGGCGGTCGAGTCCTGGAGGCCAGCACTTTCTCTGGAAGATTTGATGGACAGTACAGATGCCAGACCACCATAAACTCTCAGATATTATCTGCTTGGGTCAACGTCATCTTAGAAGGTTTGTGAAAACGCTGATCTTCCTTGTAAGGATTTCTGTGTGGCTAGATTGCTTATCAGGCAGCCAAATTATTTGTACAGATGTCTTTTAATTGCACAAGTTAAAGAAAAAAAAGACCATAAAAAACATTTTTTCTCCATAGGAATTAAAGAGTGGGAAAACGAATCCTTAAGGCTGTTGATGTATTTAACTAGAAACATTTCAACATTATAATCTGGACACTTTTTTTCTTGCTGAGGGTGCATAAACAAAATTGAAATATCATCATAATATTTAACATATGCAATTGCTGAAAGAAAAGAATGACAGCTATATCTGAAATAGTTTTCTGTTGCAAATAAATAAAGTTTTAATGTAAGTGAACATAACTCATTTTACATGGAGCCTGGATATTTTCCATTGGTCTAATTTGGAAAAATCCATTTGAACAATGAACATATTCAAGAATAATGGATGTTTATTTAATGTGTAGTTAGTGTTTTTGGTCGGTTTGTTGATATAATAGATAATAAACTTACAACACAGTTTGTAATATTAAAGTTATAATGGCTGCAGTATGTCAGATGTTGAGAATTTAACTGGGAATAGGACATACATTACCTTCCCTATATTGCTTACAAATATAAAGGGTAGACATGTGTGCACTGCCTCTTCACTTAAAGCGTGTTTTCTGTTTCTTAAGGAATACAAATCAGTGATGTGAACTTGCAGCCCATATCAAATTCAATAGGGCTCTTCTGCCTGTTTTTACGCACTGTCAAAAATACAGCTTCTAAACAAAAAGATGATATCTTTACTAAAAGGCCTTATGTTAATAACCTAACATGAAATACAAATCAACAAAAAGCTTTAACAAACCGCATTGGTATAAGAAACGTTGCCGCAATGTGGACACAGCTGGTAGCTATCATTGCTGCTTGATTAATATGGCACATTTTAGCACCTTCAGCCTTCAAGAAGAAATCTGTCAACATTATGCAACAATTTATCATACGTCGAGTCTGACTATCTGTGAAAAAAGCATGACTAATCATCATTGGTAAACTTCAGATATGTAAGCCTTAAGACCTTGTGCTGCTTCGCTTGGTTTCATTCAGGGAGAAAATGGTTCAAGCATACTTGAAATGTTGATGCACACTTTGTTAAGCAATTGTGCCAAAGCAATCATATTTAGAAACAATCCCTAAACACTTCACGGCGCACGTGCAATGTAATTTGAATTTGCTATTGTTAGTTGTCAATTCAAAGTGTCACCCTCTGGTCCATTGATTTTCTTGCTGTTTCTTTGAAGCAGACAATGCTACCTGGTGGCCAGACACTAATTGGTGCAGTGATTTTAAGAAGAAAATCAAGTCCAAAAGGGTGGGTGCCTGTAAGATTGGAAATTAGAAATGAAAAGTATGCATTTCAATGGATACATTTCCATGTTTGACAGAATTGTTAAGGCGACATATCAAACTTTTGTTTTATGATCTGAAACGTATGGTAACCCACAGCTACAGATCTTCAATTTCCCCCCATTGATTTAAAAAAAAAGAAATATTGGCTGCAGAAAGAGAACAGTGGGAAATAGTGTAGGGAATCAATCAAACCTGTCATGATAGCTTCTCGGCTTTCTTCACCTCACCTGATATAACATTAGAGAGAAACAGAGTTGAAAAACCCTGGAAATAACTACTAAGTATAAAGAGTACTGGGAATTTGCTCCGCTATACTGTAATTAAATATAGCAGACTGGTATATAAGGATCCAACAGCTTTACTTCTGCTGGTACATAAGGGATACAAGGCTGTAGGTTATTTCCATTACATATGAAGTTTTGATTAGTGAATAACACAGGCAATTGAGATTCTGTTATAACTCATGTCTTTATATAACACGGAAGACATATAGGCAGAAGACTAAAGGTGGCAGTGTTTTGTGTTGTAACAGAATACCGATGGGAGCTCGGTGACTGGACTGCATGCTCTTCTACATGTGGAAATAAAGGAACCCAATCCAGGAGACTCATCTGTATTGGTGCAAGCGGTCATGAAGTGAACAGATCAGCCTGTGATCTTCTGCCTAGGCGAGCACCCCCCGCTCAGCCTTGCAACATACAGGACTGCCCTCCCAGGTATAAAGTTACTTATCTCTTCTAGTCGTGGGTGGGAAATGAATCTCCAGTGAGCAGTGGTATGGTAAGAATGTGTATGAATCCATTTACAGACTCTTCATGCTGTATACTTTGGGGTGTGTTTTTAAAAGCATTATGGTGCATTGCTTTACTTTTAACTGCTTTGAATGCATCCTTTACATTTGGATTGGATTTGTTTTCTCCCTGTAAGCCATTAAATGTGCTTGAATAGGAAAAAGACCAAGCCTTCTCAAAAATCAAATGGGGAACTGATTGGATGATCACATTTGTGTCAGTATTTAGTGACTTATTCTGTATTAACTTCTGAAGATATGTGGATTTCTCAACATCTCTGACCACATGAACAAGCAGCGAAACATGTATTTCTTTGGACAAACCAGTTCCTAGAGTACAGACATCCTGGGCTAACCTATCTGTGACCTATCTGTGACTGACCTATCAGAGACGGTCCCTTGTTTAGACATCAACGCTCTGTGGAAGTGAAGTCACACTTTAAATCAAGCTCTATCAGAGCTAGAATGAACTCATTCCAGTTTGAAATGGATCCTTACAAGGGGGTATCGTAACTTAACTATAGTCTGCCCGTATGGACCTGTTGGGACATCTAAACACCTTTTGATCTCTTGGACTGCCCTCGCTGTGCCAAATTGGCCTGATCAATAATTGCTACCTTAAATTGTCATTGTTATTAATATGCTTTAGACCATGTAAAAAAAATAATAATCCAAAAAAATAAAGTAACTTTTGAGTTGCTATATACAGTCGGTATATCAAAGGTTGCTTTACCTTAACCAAAATGCATACTCTTAAAACTTTGCAAACTATAACTCATTTTGCAGAATGAAAAGATGTTTCGTTTGTCATGGATACCTATGCCAAAAACATTTTTTTATTGTACCCGTGTGCATAAACTTACACATTAATCGTAATATAAATTCAGTCTGGGAAACTACTTAGTGTCTTTTTTTTACCCTCCGTGGGGGTTCTTCATACAATGCAGCTCTTTGTTGCTGTCCCTAAGACCCGTTTAAAGCCCTGACTGCAACGAGCTGTGATATGAGATCTTTCAGAGCAGCTCCTTTAATGTGACAAATACAGAGGCAGGTTTTTAAAGAGCACATCAAGTCGCAGGTGTTTTTTTCCAGCTGCCAAAACAAGCAAAGGAAAGAAACATTTAATTACACTTTCCTTTAAACAAACAACCTTCTGCTTATACTGTTAAAAAATGTAAACTCTGGAAGACTTCTAGATGTGCTTCAAGATCAAGCTTCCAGTCAGAGTAAAGCGACTCTGCATGATATTCTCATTAATAAGATTCGCTGTTCCAGTGAAAGCCAGCGCAGTTGATGAAAAAGACTAAAAAACATGTTGTTCAAAGAATTTCATCAGTCTATTTATTTAGACCTACAGATTCACAAACGAAGTCTCATTTTGGGATGCTTTAAAACGCATAGTCTATTTTGTATTATTATTTTCAGATGGGTCTCCAGTATCTGGTCCAAGTGTTCAGCATCCTGTGGAAAAGGAATCCGGCAGAGGAAAACTTCCTGTCAGCAGGTGACAGCCAATGGGATTGTGAGAATCCTCCCAGTCAACGCCTGTGTGAAAGCTGAACAGCCCTCTGGAAGAGAAGCCTGTGTCTCAGATACCTGTGCAGAGTGGGGGGAACTACCATGGGGAAAGGTAAATAATCAATAACCAACCTTTCTACTGATGAACGTCTAAGGGCACTAAGCTGTGTAGAAACATAAGCCTGGAATGAATCTATAAAGAGCTGCTATGGAGTTAATAAGAGCCACTTTAAAGCTGTCAAACAGAGCTCAAAGTTTGATGCACAGGAACATGCTTGTATGCTGTCTTGGGTAACGCTGAACCATCTGTGAACATTGTGTTTTGTTGCAGTGCTCTGGACGGTGTCTGGCTCCATCCCTCTCGGTGCAGCAGCGTCAGGTCATGTGCCAGCATCACAATGGATCTTCCATCCCAGAGTCCCACTGCGATGAGAGGAAGAGGTACTAAAAGAAAAGATAAAAAATGCACCTGGATACATTCAGTCTCAACCCGCTGATGTTAAAGTCATGCCCTTGATACACATCTCAACCTGTTGAACACTTTGTTTTGTTTTATGTGAAATACACATACAGTAGGCTCTTGCATTATGTGTACAAAGTGATTCATATTATTACAAATCAATTTTATTCCTTCATCTTAATAATGTCAGTAAAAAAACAGATTTTAAAGCCGTGGCAGACCAGTACTGCAGCTGGCAGAAGCGGCCAATCACATGGCAGCATTGTAATGCCACCTCATGTAGTAGTAAGTGCTTGTTTTGCTTTATTTTCCATAGACATAGTTGTTAAACAAATTCAGTGCTTCATGTGGCAATTCATTTCAAACACTTACCATGTATTTCATAGTGTTCTATTAGTAAGAAAGGTCTTCCCAGTGCTCTAGCATGTAGAGAGGTGAAGAAGGTTTGACTTTTCCTTTAAGATCTTTCCTGCAATTACACTATTTAGCCACCTGGTATCACTGCTTTACTAGCCTCAAATCCTGGTAACAACTGTACTAAAGTACCAAAAATCATGTGACTTGGAAACGCAACATTTTTTTTATGGTAAAATGTATATAATCATCACAGTTTTTTTTATTTTTTATTATTATTATTATTTAGTATTGCACTCCTGTAAAGTCACAGTAGGGGATACACTGTAGCACCATACATAAACTCCCACCCTTATAAACGTTTACCACTGTATTTCTGCATGGTATTTTTGTAGTTTTACCATGCTTCACCCATGGTTATACTATGTATTTACCATAGTTTACCCTGGTGTGCCAGGTTTATTAATATACTTTACCATACCTCTCTGCTTTACAATGCTTACCTACACTTTAGCATGCTTTCACTGTGCTTTATTACAGTTTTCTGTGCTTTCACAATGGTAAACTGGTATAAGGACAGCCAAGGTATGCTTTGCAACAATTGCAAGTGAGAGCCATGTTTAAGAGGGTTTCCCATTCTTACTAGCTGAGTGGCAGTAAGCTGAGTCACCCTGTGCTGTCCTGTCTACAGGCCGGTGTCTGTGAGAAACTGCTCCTCAGAGATGTGTGACGTGCAGTGGAGGGAGGGAGCCTGGAGAACCTGCACTGCAGCCTGTGGAAGCGGCTTCCAGTCGCGGAGAGTGGAGTGCGTTCACAGGAGAAACAATAAAACCGTGGCAGACCAGTACTGCAGCTGGCAGAAGCGGCCAATCACATGGCAGCATTGTAATGCCACCTCATGTAGTAGTAAGTGCTTGTTTTGCTTTATTTTCCATAAACAACACAAAACAAAAATGCTCCTTTTCACCGTCTTAATTGCTGGTCTCAAGTAAGATGTCTTATATCATATACAGCAGGGTACTGTACGATACAAGTGGATAGACTTCCCATGATAGGCCAGAGTGGGATTTCTGGGGTAAAACAGTACAGCTAATCTTAATGTGAGGTCATTTCCACCTGATACAAAGTATCTGATATCAAGACATTTCAGATAGCTGTATTACATCAATATTAAGAGCTACTCTATAAATGGCTTAACTGCTGTGTACATAAAGTAAAATAAAAGAGAAGTAAGGGTTAAAATGTATGCCATCAAAGTTCAGGACGTTTCGCATGTCCCTCTTCAGGGCAAGGAGACAAGTTAAGGTGCTGCTGCTGTTATTTTGGAGTAAGTGAATACTTTTGGGTGAAGTTTAGCTGCTTGAATTTATATTAAACCAAGGGGTTTCTCAAATG
This sequence comes from Acipenser ruthenus, assembly GCF_902713425.1. Classification (NCBI taxonomy): domain Eukaryota; kingdom Metazoa; phylum Chordata; class Actinopteri; order Acipenseriformes; family Acipenseridae; genus Acipenser; species Acipenser ruthenus. Next base: position 25,284,521 of record NC_081212.1, on the reverse strand, counting down.
TCTCTATCAAAATGTACCAATAACAGAGTTGCCAATGTTTCTTACATGTGTGAAATCCATTACTTCAAGACATACCCACTCTAGTAGCATGGCAGCATTGAGGTTTTATGGTTTTTCTTAGACGTCTGTATTTTTATAGGATGTAATACCCCTTTACAGCTTAATGTGGTTCACAAGGTTCTCCGTAAGTCCAGACTAAAAATCAGCAAACTCCCAGTTTTCTTCTGTTTAAAAATAGTTGAAAGAATTTGCTTGAGACTAAAACTGTGATAGAAGTCCTATTGATGAGAATGCTGTTTGTTTGTTGATCATTTAACATTATTATTTTCTTGCAAAGGTTGAGAAATGTTAATTACACCCTGATTCTACACCAAGGGCAATGAGAGTCCACACCGTTTTGTTGATGAATAAAAAAAGAGGAATGTGAAATAATAAGAATGTTTAAGACACACATCTAGCCTTGCACATGTGTTTTATAAATGAGATTGTATCTGGGCATCGGCTTACTGTTCTACAAACCACTAACTGTGGCTATTCAAACTTGGCTGTAGTTCATTTCAAGAAGGAGAAATCACTTTATATAATCCAGAGTTGAGTTGTCCATAGAGGATTAATCAGATGGATTAAATTATAGTGTTACATAAATATTGAAAAAGCATCACAAAATGAAACCTGTATTATGTTCACGTGTTTAGTAATATAACACGTGAGACGTAGGAATACATATAAATAATAAAACGTTTCAAATAAAATACAAGTGCGCCCTCTGGTGGTTTCCAGACAGAAATGTTCTCATGTCAAGCCTTTCATCTATACTACTGTAGCTCTTTGTATCTCTCTTCTTTCAATACCTGTTGTTTTCTCTTTTTTATTACTATTGTTTTTGATTATGATATTTTTTTTTGTTGCACATTTTCCATACAAGTGTGCCGCTGAATGTGATTATAAAACTGTAAACACCTACCTGTTCTCCTGATCCTTGAACTGAGGCTTTTTGAACCAACAGTGACTGACCTTAAGAAGTAAATGAGGTTAAGCATTAATGCTGGTCTGTTTGCATTTTCCAGGAGGAGAATGCATGGACACGACTCATTACTGTGCAGTTGTAAAGAGACTCCAGCTTTGCCGTATTGACCTTTACAAGCAGAGGTGCTGTGAGTCCTGCCGGGAGGTGTAGTACCCTGTCCGTTATCGACGACAGCAGCACACTGCCAGATAACAAGGAACATGCATCAGAACACCTGTACAAGATCAAGACTCTGGAGGTCACATTATGACTTGACCTGCTTATAAAGTAGAAAAAAAAAACGATCATGGAAAAATGCTAGTGTTGCACCAGTGCTAAAAGACGCTTGTTACAGGAAGTTCTTCTGTTGACTTGTGGTCGCCTTTCTTTGTACCAGGAATGAACTGAAAAATAACCCGTTTTTAGACTGAATGGAAAAAATGTCCTTTGTGTCTGTTAAGAACTCCTGCATGAGATATGATGAAATGAGCCGGAATTGATTGAAGAAAGCCATCCTGCATCCTATCGTTCTTTAACCTTTTATTTTTTTTTAAATTACTTTACTGCATATTATTGACATCATGGAACGAGATTACGTTTGGTTATATATTGTATTTTAAACACATCCATTCAGCACCTTAAAGACTAATTATATAATCACACCTGATACTGGTTCGTCTGAACAATGTGTCTTTAGTGCTGGATCGTATCCATCACAACTTTCTTAGCAGCAAGAGAAACTTCTACGAGCTGAAAGTGCAGCGCCCCTTCCTTGTGTATCATCTCACTGAAAGCTAAACCCTGTCATATCTAATATCAATAGAACATGCTTCTGTGGGTAATGGATCACCTAAAATGATGCAACACACACACACACACACACACACACAGAGACCTTCTCAACCAGTTGCTGTGTTCCTAAACACATTAATTGTATGGTACTTCTGTTTTTAAGCACCTGCTCAGGTGGCTAAAACCTTCACCCTGAAAAAAGCTGTTATGGCTGCATCCATATGTGAGTTTGAGTACTGTATGAGTATTGCATTTTAGAATATTTGGAACAAGAGTGAAAAAAAGTTATGAAGGAAATAAACAATTAGGAAACTGCGCACTTTTTAGAAGGATGCAATACTGAGAATCTGAATCTTAAAAAAAAAAAATAACATGCTGTGTATTTGGTCTACGCTGTTTATAATAAAATATGATTAGTGCAGAAGTAGAAGTGGTAACACTCATCTGAGCAACAGAGTAACGCTTGGCAGTTATTGCAAGAAGACCTAAATGTGAAAACCTTTGGTTTTGTAAATCATGCGTTGACAGGCTGATCGAGAAAGTGAGGCTGAATTGTGTGATTTGTTTTGCATTAGCGTGTAATCCACAGACTCCAGAGGGGGTTCTAATATTATCACACTGTGTATTTTTTCTCTCAACGTCTGCACTACATTGAAAGTGGCGGAGTACAAGCCCACACAGAATGTCATTCTGTTCATACAGTGGTTGACTTGACCATGTCCAGCTTCGTATTAAAATTGAATTGAGTTCACCATCTGCTTCATTATACTCATTTACAGTATGAGTTCAAGGTGTAATAATAATAGTAACATACTAACAATATATCATTAGACATTTAAATTAGTGTGTTGATAAAATATACCACTTTTTTTTCTTTCTTTGTATTATTTCCTGCTGAAGGGAATACATGTTTTGACAGGGTAGTAAAATGTTGTGTCACGATATCTTTTCAGTAGCCAGCAGTCCAAAATTGACTGTATACATTCTAAGGCTACCCAAATCTGAATTGGGCTTTTAATGTTGCTTGTGGTAACCATTCTGGTTTTCAGATTGGTACCATTAAATAAAATAAAAATGTTTACAAAGCATTGATTTTCCAGAAAGCTATTCTCTCAGAGTAGGCTGTTAGAAAATTGTGTTACTATTATTAAAGACGAAGGATTTTAACTTTTGGTTTCTATTTGTATGGTTTATTTTAATATGACACAGTTTGAGAATCTGTAACATGGTTACTAGAATGTATTTCAAATGTTTGGATAATTGTATTGTTTAGTTTGTTAATCAGCAAATCCTTTGACGATAATGATGAAAAAAGCAAGCGACTATTATTAAAAATCTGTCAGTATTAGAATCCTAAATATAAACATTTTTATACTGCTCTGTTTTCAGTAACAAGTGCTACACTGTTAGAACTGAATCCCAAGGTGCATTAAGAGTGGTAGAGTAACCTTGCACCAAACCTGTGCCTTAAGCTTCCTTCATTTCTAAAGGGTCTTGATTCTTCATTGATTTTGTTGACCCTTTTTTGTGTGTGTCTTTTTTTAAATTAATGGAGTGCATTGTAAAATAGTACTTGTATATATTATGTTTAAAGTGCAATATGGTATCTTGTACATTGTGTTATAAAAGATGTTTGGGACTTTATTTTCTTACTACCAAAGTTTCTGATTAAAATTTCTTTGTACCTTGTATTTAAGATTTAAATACTACCCCTCTGCATTTAGCACTTGCTAGTAAGCTCTGTCGATTGTGTTGATTATAACTTTCTTCTTTAGTGAGGACATATTACTGCAAGAAATATTTTTTTGAAATGTTTTTCAACTAACGCAACGTCTGCCGTACTTTGCAAACAACTAAAAAACACACATGCTTCAATAACATCTCAACATTCCTGTGTAGCTCCTGATATTTACTGTAATATGTGTAGGTTGTTTATAAGCAACGACTTGTAAAATTAGCACCAACTTTACAGAAATTCAATAAACATATAAAAGATGTTGGGACAAACTGAAAAGATATGTCTATGTGTGTGTTTATGATTCCTGTCATAACTGAAAAAGTGTAACAATAATGTAAATGAATACAATAAAATAACACAAATACACTTATATTGAGAACACATATGAGGATGCCCGAATATACTAGAAGTCCCACAAAGTACAGTGCAGTGCAGTGAAATAAGTGAGTAAACATTCAAATTGGGTAAGTAAATTATACATATAAATAAATGTTATTAAATATAAATAGACAGGTTCGAGTAAAATATATGTTACAAAATGTTAACACAGATTGTATTTTTTTTAAATACAAGATTATTTATTTTCAGTTATTGTGTTTATACATATTCATTTTTCAACTAAATACATGCTAATTCTGTGTCAATACAACATTTAAAAAATCAATCTATCCCTCTCTCATATATATATAAATCTACAGCAATGGAAAAAATATTTATAGATAAACCCCGTTCTATACTAAGATTCTGCTTTGGAGTATTAAAAGCATTAGAGAATACCATCTCTTCTGACTTCTGTGTGCTACTTATTATTAATTAGTCATTTAGCAGACACTTTTATCCAAAGCGACTTACAGAGACTAGGGGGTGAACTATGCATCACAACTGCTGCTGCAGAGGCACTTACAATAGGACCTCGGTTTTACATCTCATCCGAATGACTTATTACAAATGTCTTTTTTAACACAATTATAATATTTAGCTGTAAGTAAATTTACTACCTCACCTAAAGAACTGTCTTTGGGAACATCCCTAGTTTCCTATCTGAATGTACTATAAACCCACATGTTGTGTAATCGATACAGAGCCCAGGAGTTAGAGAGAATGCTGTAAAAGTCTCTGGGGTATAAATAATCTAGTCATTTCAGTGATATAAATATATAACATGATGCCAAAAGCCGTTTACAGATCAGCCATTCAAGGCACATATTTTCATTTTCTAGAAGAAAAATGATAATTTTCTTGAAAATATGAGAATTGATCATGATCAATGTAAATTAATAAAATGGTAAAAACATGAATCATTCTAGAATTTGAAGATTATCATTATAAAAAATAGATGCAACTTGAATTTTTTTTTTTTTTTATAGTACAAATACAGCATCTCTGTATATATTGATAAGGTGCTTAGAAACTGATTCAGAGTAGACCAAAAAGTGCTGTATAAGGTTATTGATTGGTAAACATTTCTTAGACATTTAAGGTTTATGACATCACAGCCACCTCGCTGGGAACGGGTATTCCATTTGTCAAAATGGATTTGCTACCCAATGGTGTTAACATCTTGCGGAAGTACTTGTGCCCACGGTGGTCAACATCGTCAAAGACATATCCTGGTGGTTCCTGAAAACTTGCTGGACATAAATCTGGTTTCTTCGAAGTATATTCTGTGCGATACATAGTACCATCATAAAATGGAGCCAAGCTTCTCGTGACAACATTTTGAGGCTTGAAGCTTTGTATTGGATTTAACTGATGAGGGATATAATGAGCTTGAAAGGTTGACAAGCCATCAAACTTCCCAGTCGGTATTCCCATTTCTTCCTTGTTCTTGATCATCTCTTGTTTACGTACTTCCCATTTCCTGAAGTCTTCTTTCATGGTGGTGTTTCCCTGGAATGGTACACTACTTCTCCTTCCACGGGAGATTGGCCTTTTTGGAATAAATGGTTGAACTTTATGCCCAACGTAATCCATATTGGACGTAGTGCTCAAATCCATGTGCCCTTCTGGAGTGACGTATTCAGGTAATTTATGGACCTTAGGCAAGGTGACAGGCCATTGCTGAAAGCGATCACGGAACTCAGTGCTACCATCGAAGCGGGCATCTGAGGTAACCTTTGAGAAATCAGGTTTGCAGCTCTTGGAGAGCTCCCCGGGCAGGCCCTGAAAATCACACCGATGGATTGTGAGATCTTCGAAAGGTTGATCACTAGGTTTGTAGTCTTCTTTGGGTTTGACAAACTTTGCCCCGAGCTGATGAGGGATGTAGGAAATGCGATGACTTGTGAGGCTATCAAAGGGGGCATCAGAGAGCCTGGCCATATTAGGTGGTTTAAAACTTTCTCTGGGAACAAGGCCTTTGGGAGCAAAATCATTTTGGAATGTAGTAAGATTTGCAAACTTTGACGAGGAAGGACGGTAGGATGGTTCTGGTTTGGTTGGTTCCCGCTTTGAGAATTCCCATGCTCTGAAATCATCTTCGAAAATAAAGAAATGTTTTAATTATTCTTTATTTATAGTGTTAAAGTATATGCATATATACTGCATTTTCCTTATGGTCACCAAGCTAATACAATACAATATATAGTGATATATAGTATGGTATTTAATAATAAAACAAAACAAAACAGCACATACTGTACTTCCTATTTGCATTTGTATTTGCCTTCATACTAATACTAAAAAATAACAGCAACACATTTTAGAGTTCATTCAATAGGCTTTTACAGTCTTATTAAAATAAAATAATAAAATGTAACACCTTTGTAAGTTGGCATAGTGTCCAGTTTCGCTCCAGTTGCATGCAGTCTTTCTTTTGGCCTGGCAGCTACAAACGCTTGCACCTTGTATGGGTTGTAGTCCATCTTGTAGGTAGTACCAAGGTCAATGTGACCAGAACCCGGCTTATACTCCTCTTGCACACGGCCAGGACGACGTGTTACTTCAAACGGAATGTAATCTGATCTGTAAAATAGAATTATGATCCCAGATGACAGAGTCAACTGTGTCTTTCCTTCACGCATCCACATCACTACATCTGTGCGATTACACATTTAAAACTTTATAAGCGACATGCAGGCTTATAATGTATGTTTAGAACCAGCAGCCCCCCACTGTATTAACAGGACGTGCGTACGCTGCACATCCCCCAATGCTCATCTATTGTATATGGCTGAGTTAAAAGGGAAAAGAAAGCTGTACTTGAAAGTGGTGGTTCCGTCCATGAGATCCCGACCTGCTTTGTACTCTTGTTTGGGTTTCATGCTTTGTCGAGGGTGGACACCCTCATACTCGGGATACTTCTCCGCATATTCAGTCACACTGCAGGGCTGCTTGCTTTTCTCAAATAGCCCTGTTGGCTGATGTGGGCAACGATGGCGCCTATTAAAAACACAGACATGGAGAAACTAAGTTTAGTCATTTAAAATATGAGTTTGCTGCCCTACAGGCTAATGAAGGCAGCTGATACTGTTCTGTACCTTCAGTTTAAATCTTTGGTAACTCAGCGTGACATGCATGAAGGCTTCAACTGATGGCTTCAATAATAAAGCAACCACTATAAGTAATACATTTCCAAAAATAAATAGATTTATAGGCAACATATTTATAACATCTAAACCAGCTGAATCTGTGTTGGGCTATTCATTGGAAGGGCACTGATTTGCATATAAGCTGTTTCCAAAGCAGTCAGGGTAAATGTGTTGTCCTTTATCTTAAATCATAGCCTGCCCTTCATCTGTCCTTGAGCACACACTATAACTCTGCACTGAACTCCTCACCATGATTACAAATCACTCTCAAATGAAAATCACCATTGTGTCCCTGTTAAGAGTATCTATTGATGATAACATGATTATGGCTGTGTGATGAGACAAAATGAGGTCAAACTCCAATTCACTTGGGCTCTGGTAAAGTCTATTTAACATGTGATGACACTGTTTCACTCCCTGTGCAACACCTATTAGGGACTATAAGGGACAAAGAGATTATAAATTGTCACGCTAAGGAGAGGTAAGAAGCCGGTTATCATTAAGGAATGAAAGGGTGCTGTTCAGGCTGGTACAGTACACTGTTTTAGGACTGATTGCCCTTCAGCTTTTGAATTCCCTGTAGCTTCTCTGATCCCTCATTAGTATGAGTTCTGTTCATCACGGTCATGGCAACTCCTGCCAGGAGAGGCTGGGTTTGCAACAGCTTTGGGCTTCCTCATGGCGAGTGCCAGGGTCAGCACTGAGAAAGGGGTTCAGAAGCTCTGTGTTCTATTCCAGAAAAGCACAAAGGCTTGAGCCCACTCAGTTACCAGATGGAACTGACACCTGGCAATACGCGATCCGCGTCCAGTAGCCTCAAGTGCATTAGTTATCTAGTTATCGTTCCATCTTAAATTCCAATTCTCAAAAACAGTTTACTTATTTATTTAAATGATTTTATTTTTTTTCCAGAAAATTTAGAAATGTGAAATCCACCGGATTTGGGGGGCAAGTAAAAACCCCAGCCATAACTGTTTGCAGCTCTTGTTGTATTTGAAAACAATACTTATAAAAACCCCACAGACACTGCAGTTTCCACAAGGCATACACCTGCATTTGTATTCTAGCTTGAATTATCCAACAATTATACACTTCACTTGCCTTGGCCATCAGCTAGAATATTACAATCAACACAATTGCAGTTTCCACTTTAGCCACTCGGGAGCGTAACTGCAGAACCAGATCAAATCAGAACAAGAACATTATGGGGTCCTCCACTAACCATTATGGACCGGCTGCTGATTGATCATTAAAGATGAAAATAGAAAAGGATGTAGTTGGTTCTAAATCATCCAGTTATAATTATCCTTTGATTTCAAGAGCTTGCCTGTGACTCATGGTTTGTGTATTACTTGCTGTGGTAACCAGTTCAACAAACAAACTGCTGTGGCACCTTGTCTCTTAATTACCATCCCATTGAAAGTATTGAGAAATCAATGTACTACAATACATTAACAAGCTAATTGAGATTGTTATTTGTAAATAAAAGTAATTGCTTGGCTTGCCTATCTGCTTGCAATTACAGTATATCTAATAAGGTATGCTATAGTATAGTATGTTTTTCTGCTGGCTATATGCCATTTAAGCCTTCCACTACGTTCTTTTCCATGTAATAAACATTTACTAGTTAGCCACAGTGTAATGACCTCTACTCATTTGAGTGTTTGTTAGAACCAGTTCTAAATCAAGTTCATCCCACAAGCTCAGTGAATATTTACACTCATGTTTATTCATTTTAGGCACATCTCTCCCACAAACGAAATATAAATGTATAAAAGTTTGGTTTCTGAAACTGCAAAGAAATATAAACCACTACACTATTTACAAACACTACTAATACTATGTTTGGTTTAGAAAAATACACTTTGTTCAGAAGTTTATTTTGCAGTGTTGTTAAGAGTTTGTGGATAACAGTATTAAAGTTATGAATGGAGGGCAAATAATATCATGTTAGCTAACAGCAACGTCACTATACTTCTTGGCAAAACCTAGTGTTTACTCATCACTGAGAATAGCTTCACTATACAATGCACTGTACTGTATTATAGGACCTTAGCTCGACTCATACGAACGACAATCCCTTGGTGACGTTCCTTAGCAACCAAATCCCATTTGAAAACACTGCTAACTTTAAGAGGTAATATAGAAAACAGACTGCTTCTTGTTTGGAATAATGAAATAAATATTCTCATACTTAAACTATCATGTATTATAACTTCCATCCAACTTTAAATATAATCATTAAAAAACAAATTAAAAAATCTTAACGTAACAAACTAGGAATTTCTATTTTAACAGTTTTAATATAATTGTTTAATATAATAATATAAGTGTTATGTAAAGTGCATGTAAGACAAAACAATGCACCTATTTTTGGGCCAACTCATTCATGCTCACATTTAAATGGGGTAATTTACCCTAATATTGTACCCTGTTACTTTTATGAATATCTGTGCAAATGTGCGCTTTCCTGTAAACTACCATTTTGTATGAAGGATCAGTAGAGATTCTAACTAGAGATTCAAAGTAAGCTCACAGGATAAGGCCACAGCGCGAGGAAATGCTTTTAAAATTCCACTCATTTAATAGAAAAAAAAAAAAAAAACTAAATAAAACCACTCTTAATGTTAAAGGTAACCTTTATACAGTTATATTGTCTTCAATAGACCAGTATTATTCATAGCTCTATAGCATGCATTATCATACTGAACTTCTTTTGCATTGCCCCATAATAATTATATCCTCTGTTTGTATCCTGGGACACTATCACCCTTCATGTAAATGTGCTTTATTTTGCTCTTATCTGCCCCTATTTTACTGCATTTAATCCTGTACTTCAGAATACTGTAATCTGCCAAGTGTTTAACCTGTAGTACTTTGTATTTAATCATATCCTGATGTAACTATCACTATTTAATCATACCCTGATGTAACTATCACTATTATCTGCTGTATTATTGAATTGTGGTTTGTCACACTTATACTTTGCTTGAACAAAAGTTATTGTATTTCTTGCTCTTATTGTATTACTTGTATTGTAACACTTGAAATGTATTTGCTTACGATTGTAAGTCGCCCTGGATAAGGGCGTCTGCTAAGAAATAAATAATAATAATAATAATAATATATCAGTATGGCTAGTTCTTGACTTTGTACTTATGCATCTATTAATACATGTTTTAAAATACTTCACTCAGATTTAGTATGCTTTGTGTTTTTGTTATTTTGTTATGATTTTACATTTATTAGGGTGGTAATATTTATAAATATTGGCATGATCTAAAATAACGGAATCAATTATTCTCTAATACATTTTACTCATGCATTTGCTAATAAATAATTGTTTTTCTATATGTATCTGAAATAAAAAAAAAAAAACGGCGCGTTATCTGTGCAGTTACATTACAATGCAATGAATAAAACTCACCCACAGTTACAGAGTTCACATACACATTTGCGCGTCATTTTTCTTGTCTTCGTGCACTAAGGTGTTAATATTATTCAAAACAAACTCAGAAAGCTGCATCCCATCTCCTCCTTACTGCCTTTCCCTGTTGCTCTCCGCTCAGATAAACACCTCGAGCGCAGTAACTGAGCAGTTACTAGGGAAGCACAGCGTCACATAGCAACTTCATAGCATCTTAGCAACTGCGCAAGGTTTTTACCAACGCGTCATAGGGTTAAAGGTTAAAGGCTATAAGTAAATCCGCGACTTCCGGGATTGTGAGAAGCAACGTGAGTTGTGTTTTTTGAAATGTGTGTCATTTATATAATGTCAGTTCATAGGGCGCGAAGCATGTTTTATTTTTATTTTGAGTTCAGTAAAAGTAAGAGTCAGTCTGCCAGTAGGTGTCTGCTTATTCTTGTACGGTACACCGTGGATTAATACGGTATCGATTAATTTGTTACATTGTCATTTTGTAATGGCAAGCAACATTTTCGACTAAATTCACTCATTACAGAGTGAATTTAGCACATCAATCATATCACACTGTATTTTATTAGAATGTACACCAAAAGACAAGATATTGATCCTGCTTCATAATACAATGAGCCAGTAATATTACAGATCTAACAAAAAAAGGACAAGGTTTATTTCTTTATTATTATTATTATTATTATTATTATTATTATTATTATTATTATTATTATTATTATTAACATTTTCCTGTGATCGGTCTTATTCTCAGATTCCATCGGTTTGGGGAAGTTTCTGAATTCTACTGTACTTCTCATCGGCTAGATAAGATAAACAGAATGTATCAGCTGTACTAAAGCCTTTGCAATTGTATTTTGTGTTCTTGTGTGCTGGAGTCTAGTTCTCATAAGCCTAAAAAGGACCAATGATGTCACACACCAGTATTCTATAGGATCCTGGATGTATAATGCTATTCCATATTTCCTATAAAAAAAATAAAAAAACCCACACACATAATCAAGTCTGGAATAAAAATGAGGTCTCACGTTATGCTTTGTTATTCGAGAAAAATCACGTGGGAGAGCAGGTAGAGCCAATACAGTTTAGGTCATAGCCAGGGCACGGTTTTCCACTTGCCTGCGTCAGGCATTTACTATGGAGTTGGCCATTTGTCTGCTTTTTGCCCACTGTGTAAAATATAGGCAATTGTGTCACATGATTGATCTGGAATCATGAAACACAAACTGTGGCCTGAAGCAACTAGGATTCTACCAGAAAGCTAAAGCCATGCATAGACCAATGATTAGATCTCAATAGTGGAGCAGCAGAACTCATAATTATTAAAATAGTTATCGTCTTGTGCAGCATTTTGCATTTGTGGTTTATGTTTCATCTTGTACTGCTCTTATGTATGTTTTGCAGACAACCAAATATGGGGCTCACAAGTTTGGAAAAAATCGTTGCACTACAGAAAAATACATCAAACATCAGGAATATATGCATTTTAGCTCACGTGGACCATGGTAAGATCACTGCACCAGTGACAACTGAACAACTGCTGTGTACCTTGGGGGCTGAGTCTTACTAGTGAGTGGGATGACTTAAGTCAGAATATTATAAGCCAATGGTGGTAGTTCAGAATAGACAGGAATAAAATATACCCAGTTATTCTGCAACACAAACAGTGATACTCATCTATGATACTCATCAGTCTTTGAAAAACAACACATGTAATAATTTGAGAGCGTAGAGTTTAATCGTGTGTCTTGCTTAGCTAGATACACCATTAAACTCCCCCACACCACACACACCAAATAAACCTCTGTTTTACTTTTGTAGGAAAAACAACTTTGGCAGATTGCCTTATCGCCAGCAGTGGCATTTTTTCCAGTCGGTTGGCAGGAAAGGTAGGTGTTGCATTTAATATGATAACATTATATGAATGCATGGAGTTCAAGTACAGGGAACATTTCAGCAGGCCAGATCCAATGAAAACGTATAAGAGAAGCGTACAGCAACGTACAGTTCTTTCATGCATATTGTTGTAGGTAAACTTAACCTGATAAGTCTTATAGTCTAGTCAACTTTGTAATCAAAGTAGAGTACTTAAAGTCGTTATATTATTAAATATTGTGTAAATGATTGTAATTTGCCTAAGCGCTCACATTTCTTGTGATCTCATGAAAGATATACCCACAATATTATTGAATCAAATAAAGTTTCTATCTCTAGCCTATTTCTTTCATGCCACATGATGTAACAATATACAAACTTCAATACAAAATTCTCTTAACAAAAGATTGCTGGCAAATACCAAGCAAGGTAGCATGGCTTATTCAAAAGAGAAGGAACATCAATAGTAAATTATGGAAAACCCTGCAGGACACCCTGTTTCACATGCAGTATCTCACGACAGCTAGCCAAAGGTTTTTCTCTACTTTCAATCGCCTAGTAACATATAATCTGCATTAATAATACAATCAGTACGAATTTAAGTGGCTATGATTATTTGTATACCAGAAATAAATATCAGAATTATCTGTTTACATGCAGGAGAATTTCATATTCTACATAAAGACAGACCTACTTAGAATTCTTTCACTGAAGCAAGCGTCTTGCACATACTGTATATTAATGTATTATTAAGCTAGCACCACTTTTTAACAGCTCACATATCATACACTTTTTCAAACATACTGTATGTTTCAGATGATAATGTTCTTCATGTGTACAAAAGATGCCATTTCCTTCACACTATGTCCCCAGGCATGATAATGGAATATCATTGTGCTTGCAATACAGCCAGTAAAGACAGCTATTGCTGTGTGCCACTAAAAGATGTATATATCCAAAAACAAAGAAAATCAATGTCAGGGGCTCTATTTCACTTTTAAAGCTGCATGAAGTATGTTGTATGTTTTTTTGTTATTGCAGTTGAGATATATGGACAGCAGAGAAGATGAGCAGATACGAGGAATTACAATGAAGTCCAGTGCCATATCGCTGCATTTTACAAGTGGTAAGTCTGAGCAAAAGTCCATTTTTGATAGTCTTGATGAAGCAGAAAAGTACTAGTAAAAACTTGTGATGATGAAGGGCAGGTATATTGATGGTGTGGTATGGGATTCATCCAAAAAGCCCTCTTGTTTCAAAATAAGCTTTATTTACAGATTGGAAATGATTGCTACAGTATACTAATGTATTGAAATGTCACCTGTTAGGTTAACAATTACCAGGCGGCAATCGACGGCACTACTGTAGACTAAGCGTATTCATGTTTCATTAAGTTTCTCATGAACTCTCAGAGGTACGGTAGACACAGAACCAAATCCGAAGGTGCTTGTTGACTTGCGATTGATGGTTTGCTTACAGACGGCAGTGACTACCTCATCAACCTCATAGACTCCCCGGGCCATGTAGACTTCTCTTCGGAGGTGTCGACGGCGGTGCGGCTGTGCGACGGGGCCGTCGTGGTTGTGGATGCAGTGGAAGGAGTCTGTCCTCAGGTAGGGGAGCTTGTGTGTATATTATCAGCAGTGACTTTCTGAGGTGTGTCTGTTCTCGCTAGATCACTGCACGGGGTGCTTTAGTATCCTCGGGCAAACCGTAGGACACTAATGGTAATGACCTACTGAAAATGCCTGTCAGTGACATTGAAATAGTTCCTAAGATTGCTTTTGTTAATCATGCCAGATCCTGGTAACGTGCGGAATGTTTAGTTTATTGTTTTGCTGTGTTACTATACTGCGGTAAAGACAACAGGTAACATTAGGTGTGTAAAGGTAAGTCTTTTTGTAGTGAATTAGCAGTACCATGAATTATATGCTGTTGTCTTCCCTGTGCTGGGTGCAGAGAAGTTTGATGTTATTTTCTATTGACTAATTAACTCTAATTGCGTTGGAATATAAAATTGCAATTTTCTGTTTTTTATTTTGTTTTTTCTTTCATTTTTTAGATTAATTACATAGAATAAGAGCCTTGAATAAACAAAGCATAATACAAGAATAAATATAGGCGCCAGTGGGTAGGAAGGTAGGGTTTTCCGTGTCAATAATCTAAGTGTTGAAATAGTTTTCTAAAAGAACTAGAATTGTTATGTCAAAGGTTTTGAAATGGAAATTAAGCGCATGCTTACTCCCGTACAGTTAGTTCTTTTCTGTCACGCATGGGATAGCAAATCATTTCTGAGGGATATCAGACCGTGGCAGGTGTGCGCAATTGTATTATCCCTGCCCTGCCAACCAGTCATCCAGAAGTTGTTTTAAATAATGCCTCTTTCTGCTTTTGAAAGTTCTGTACCGTAAAGCAGCTTGAGGCTTGCTGCAATATCCCTGATTGGAACCCTGTGTTGAATCATTTCATAGCACAGTAGCTTTCTTCATTCTGCAACACAGAAGCATTGCAATGAACTCTTTTAGTCCATTTTAATGATCTATAAAATATTTGAGGCAATATTATGCAACCTTGTGACAGTGTGCCCCGCCCCTGTGCATATCTTTGTGTTTCATGTTGTCTGTTACATGTGGATATAGTGGTGCACGGGATATAAATGGGTCTGTGTAGCACAAGTGTTTTAAAATGTATATTTGTATTTAGGCACAGGGATTGCACAATCACTCCACATGCAGATTAAAGTGGGTATTAATATGGAAGCACGGGGAGCACAATTAGTTACCGTGCAGATGTACCGAGATTCCAGTTGAATGATTGATTAGCAATCGAGTCTCGGTACAGCTGCATAAGAGGCACGTTTCACTCACTCGGGGTTGGGTGTTCAGGGAGAAAGAACGGGAGAGAGAGAGAGAGAGAGAGAGAGAGGAGAGAATTTAAAAAGTAAAATAACAATTGCTTTCATGCTGAAGGGCCAGCACGATACTTGTTGTGTGTTTAGTGTTCGTCCCCTGTTCGTTAGTGTATGTCTGTTTTGGCCAACGTGCCGTTTGTTTTGCCTACAGTGTTTTTCATTTGTTCAAACCTTTTATTTTGTTCACCAGTTGTTTATTATTATTAGAACGTGCAAGCAAGTGCATTCACCATTTCACTCACCACTCTGTGTGTTTCTCTTGTGGGTCTGACGTCACCGCTCAGGCCAGCTTGCCACAAACCTGTATTCTTTCAACATTACATGCATCTCTTTATGTAAAAGGTTCATCTGGTTAGTCCCAGTTGTACACCAGCTGTCAAGAAATTGTTGAATTGATAAGTCATAAAACAGAAATATTTTGGATGTGTGTGTAGCGTAAATGCTAAATATCTTTCCCTCAGACGTGCTCAGTGTTCATGTAATAATGCTGGTTATGCAGCGGGTCTGTCCACCTACAGAACTAGATCTCTGTCTTTCTTTTCCTTTTCAGACACAAGCCGTTTTAAGACAAGCTTGGCTGGAAAACATCCATCCAGTCTTGATTATAAATAAAATAGACAGACTAATAGTAGAACTCAAACTCACTCCACAAGAGATCTACACTCACCTTCAAAAAATCTTGGAACAGGTATGATTATTTTTTTCACAACACAGAATCTCAAATGGAAAGTTCTGATCATTAAAACCTATGATGTACATTTTTAACTGATTGACAATTATCGGGAAAGGTCATTTGTGAAAACACCCCTATTGCTTTTGCTTATGCAACAATGCATACTCTTCTAAAGCTAGCAAATTAGACTAAATCATACTGGGGCAGTACAGGCTTGGTTGAAAAGACAGGCCTACTGACAAGACTGGGACTATATTCCAATATAACGGACAATATTTTAAACTTTGGAGTCACAAACTGCAGATTCACGGTTAAGTTTTGAGAAAACAGCAGGCTGAAAAATGTGTTTGTAACATTTAAAATTACAATTGTATTTCAGCCTTGAGTGACAAAAATAAGGTATTTCTTCTGTTTTTGTAATGGTTACAAAAGTTTATGGCCCTGTTACAATAAAATATTGCCTGAGCCAAAGCCAAATATTTAAAGTTGAGTTGTTCATGGAAGGCAAAAGGGTAGTACAATGAAAGTGGACTGATGAGGTTTAATTAATAATGAACGTGTTGCTTTATTTTTAGGTAAATGCAGTCACTGGGTCTCTTTTTACTTCCAAAGTTTTAGAAGAGAGAGCCGAGAAGGATACAGATTCCCAGGCGAGTTCTGACAGCACCAGTGGAGAGCAGGTCTATGACTGGAGCGCAGGGCTGGAGGAGACAGATGATTCACACCTGTACTTTTCACCTGACCAAGGGAACGTGGTTTTTGCCAGTGCAATAGATGGGTGGGGCTTTAGGTAAAGATCTTCATCTAATTCCTGAAAGAACTTTTTTAAAATAGGTTGCAAAGAATCTCAGTGAAACTTCTTTTGAGTCTTCTATATTTACTGCTCATGAGGTGGAGGATTAGGTTTGGTTTGTTTAGGAGATCATGCTGTTTGTTAGTGACCTGCATTCTTTGAGACGTCTATAGTTGAGGTGAACAGGTTTTCACTTTAAAATATAGCTGCACATGTAGTATGTATACTGTCCACTAGGTGGAGCCTTGTCTCTGCTCTAGGCATTTTACTCTTAAATGAAACCCTACACCTTTTTGAAAATACTGTAAATATAAAATACTCAAAATAAAATAAAATGAAGGTCTATATTTATTCTGAATTGGGCCATGATGTAAAATGTAGTGTTTTTTTTTTTGTAATGCTAAAAACCTGCAAGTTTCCCAATATTGCACCTTGCTTTTACAAAAGCCTAGCAGAAAGTGAACCTAGCAGGATGAATATGAATAGGATTATTGACTTTATGAGACTTCTCTCAGGAAGTCTTTATGATTTTAATGATTATAGGGGATGCACAGATGTAATGCAGCATTGTACTACTGCAAATATAGTATAGTGAAAAGTTCAATTAGTTACAAGGGCAAGTGAGGCACTGTAATAGCTTTCATTTAGTTTAATAAGGCTTCAGTGCTTTTAGTAATCCGTATGCATTTTTTTAAATGTGGATGTTATTTGGACAAAAACTTTGAAAAATAATGATTTCAGTTTGCTCTTTTATCTGACAATACAATAGGATGTGTTAATGCATCTCAAATGGGGATTCACAGGTAATTTGCATCTGGATTATCATTTATCAGATATGCAGATTACACTTTGCTGCTGTCTGTCTAGAAGTCATGCTCAATGTTTACACCAAGTACTTCAAACGAGGGCAGTATAGAATGTGCAGAAATGGCCTAAATAGCACTTGTGTGTTTGTAGCACAATTACATAATGACCTCATTAAAAAGGCTAGACCGCTTAGATTTGTGTGATTAAAGCTGCCTGTTCGCCTGAAAAGAGAGCAGGTCAGCCCTTGTTTAAACAGGGGCTGTGATGATGTGCCAGCTAAAGTTTTTACAAAGCATGTTTGGCAGGGCTGTTGCATCTGCACTGGAAAAACAATGGCTGCAGTATCTTAATTAAGATATTGTTACTTGGGTTAACCATATGCAGAATGCCACAAAACTATATTTCCAGTGACTTCTTTTTTTTTTTTCCCAGCATACAACAATTTGCCCAGCTTTATAGTAAAAAAATGGGTATTAAGGCTGAAGTGCTGCTCAAGACACTGTGGGGAGATTTTTATCTCAACGCCAAGGCAAAGAAGATAATGAAGGGAGCTCAGGTAATGATGTACTGCATCTGTCCAAGTGACTGTTATCACTGTCTGTTATCTATTATAGGAGATTGGTGCCTGACAGTCTCTCCAGTGATGTTTTATGCTTTGTGGTGTAGGTGCCGCACCATTAAGTCACTCATTTATGTGCAGAAATTAGTAACAGGGTTGGGGGTTGGAATGTTGTTCTGTTACAGTGGGAGCAAAAGCATAAAGGGTAGTTGTAACTTGTCCACAAATACAAATTCTGTTTTGCAACAGGCAAGGTCTCCTTCAGTTTATCAAAAGGACCCAAAAATAATGTGTTCCAACCCTCAGTCTTTCAATTTATGTGCATCAAAATAGTGAGGAAAAACTCATTTAAACACAACAGCATGTGCACCATAAGAAGCTTTTTTGTAGAAGCCCTTGAGTCTCACACTGAAACAATACCAACCCCTGAAAAGCATCTTTGTTTTTTCTTATATGTGTAATGGTTGCTGCTGTGTCATTTTGTATGACCGCATTTTTATTTATGTTTTAGTCGAAAGGGAAAAAGCCTCTCTTTGTTCAGTTAGTATTGGAGAATATTTGGAGTTTATACGAAGCAGTGGTCATCAAAAGGTAATGTATTACTTATTCAAAGAATAATGCTTTTTATAGGAGATGCTTGGTTATTGTGAGGTGCATTATTCAGTGCAAGTTAAAAACCCTTCATTCAATTTTCTGTTTTAATGAGGTAAAAAAGTAAAAGCTGCTGCCAGATTTTGTGTCCATCTTCCTGCATCCCAAATCTATTCTCTAGTGCACTGGATCTCTCTGCATTGTGAGTTAAGCATTTCTGCAGGAATAGCAGTTCAGTCAAATTCTACCAATATGTTGTTTGCTCCATTGATTTTTGTGTGAAAGAAACGTGTTCTAGTGAACAGCTGTGTATTGCAGTACAAAAAGATGTTTTGTAATAAGGTAAGGCTCACAGCTGTATGTTTCTAATATGTGATTTCTGTTGTAACTAGGGACAAGGATAAAGTGGAAAAGATGGTACATTCCTTAGGACTCACAATTGCTGCAAGAGACTTCCGGCATACAGATCCTAAAGTTCTCCTCAGTGCTATCTGTAGTCAGTGGCTTCCAGTGTCACAAGCTGTGCTCAGTATCCTTTGCTTTCCCAGGAAGCTCACCAATTAGTACTGTAAACGCAGAAGTACTGTATATTACTTTAGATTGAATAATGCCATGCTAACAGTAGTACTGTATTTATGGATGATGATTACTGGGTTTTAAACTTCTTAACACTTGATACAGCTATGGTGTGTACTAAGCTACCTAGTCCTTTAGATATATCAGCCGAGAGGGTAGAGAAGCTAATGTGTGTCGGGGCTAGGCGGTTTGATTCCCTACCGGACCAAACACAGGATCTCAAGAGAGGTAAGTTAGTTACATTACTTTTTACTGGGGCTATAAAGTAAGCTATATAGAGAGAGAAAATCACAATTTTCATCCAGGCTGTTTATCACACGAGCAGAAAGCTAATTCAGAACATTTTTTTACCGTTTGTTTTTTAAGTCTGTATTCCTGTAGTGGCTGGAGATCATTGTTGTACACGTGTGAAATCGGACAATAATGCTGAACTAAATAAAGCTTACCTGTTAAATTGGCTATAAACTACACAACGGATAAGAGAGCATTTTTAGAATTGTTTTTGCTGCCCTGCTGTTTTTTTTATATGCATTACACACTGTATTATGGTACCTGCTAAAGCTGTACTTGCTATGATTGTCAGATGGAAAATACTGCTGTTCCACATTACAATTAGAAGAAAGAGAATTTGGCTGCTGGTAGATTTTTCCTACGGATATGGAGTTTTACTTGCAAGTCCTTTTTTTTTCAGATCGCAGAACATTTTTGGCACACAGATTCAATTGCCTTTTCATTGTAGCCCGTTTTCAATGTATTCTGTGAAAGTTTTGAGATTAAGACCCAGACTACTGCCAAATTGGCTGAGCAGTCCCAGCTTTGAATAATAAGGAGTTTTAGATAATGCAGCCAAAATAGTGCAACAGGTTTGTTTCATTCTCTTGCTATTAAAAAAAGTCATGTTGGTAATATTTCAATCACATAACATTTTTTGTTCATGTCAGGGCATCTTGTGTTTTATCCTGGGAATTTCAAAAGACTTGGCCTAAACATGAAAGTGTTTTTATAGCATGAAGCTCATTGGTAATAAAACCATTCCAATTCTGAAGTTTGTAACAGCAGCCCATATGAAATTGTGCACTCATAGTCCCATATTTATCTAAGTATTTGAGATTGAACTGAAAGGTGTGACATTCACTAAAGTATTTCAGAGTTATGATATATTTGTGTACCAGATTGCTTTTCTTTGGTTACACAGTTTCAATATAAAACTCTGAAATGTAATCTATCTATTAATTTAACACTTTCAATTCTCTTTATTTATTTTGTATCAGCTTTTATGGAATGTAAGAGTGATGATTCCGCTCCAGTGATTGTGTTTGTCTCCAAGATGTTCGCTGTTGATTCCAAGACACTGCCACAAAACAAACAGAGGTAAGCCAGGAGATTCAAGCCGCATGTTTTTAAATCCACCATGTATAACAGGCCACCTGATATGCTCGAAGTTTCATTCGATGTGCCACTTTTTGATGATTACTCTAGACCCTTTCTTTTGTTCTGCATTATTCTTAGTTGCATTTTTCTTCTGTGTTACTTCATTTTCAATTAGTTCACTAGCTCCTTTGAAAGTATAAATTTGCCCTGCAAAAATATTGATTGCCACAAGGTTCCATTTCAATATGGATCCTGATTGGTTGGTAAACTCGGGATTGGAGCTAATATGCTTTTCTTCAGACAATTTGTACTCGGATTAAGAAAAGTGCACACAGAATAGAATGCCGTCCTGGCAGACTCAGTTCAGGCAGCGATGCTCCATTCACACTTGGCAGTGAAATGTAGGCATGTTTTATAAAATTCAGTAGACTCACTGCTCAACATGTTTGTCTGAACTCAGCCAATTTACTTTAGATTGGTTGTGTTGGCTGAAACTGAAATTCAAGACGGATCTGAAAGGAGACAGGTCTGACAGCTAGGAATTTCACTCAAGGTGCTTTGCCGATGTGATGATATTGGTTAGATTGAGTATACAGTCAAACATTTGTTTCGCCTGTAGCCTTACAAGCACATGTCCTTGTAATACTGAATGAGACACACAAAGAACATCCGATTCATCATTCCCCTAATTTGTGTAAAATAAAGCATAGTCTCTCATACCCCAACAACAACAACAAAAACAGCTCTAAACGATAGCATTGTCACAAATGACTGGCTGGGAACATACCAATAACGTTACCATTTTGTATTCCCATTTTGAGTGACAGGAACCACAGTGCTGTAAAGAACTGTCAACTTCTTTAAAACACCTTTACCTTGCATAGTCGCTACTCTCCCTTGGCCTCTGAGCTAAGTGAGTTTTATTGAGCAATACATAAATACATGTTGTTTTAATATATGATCTGAGACCACCACTTCTCCTTTATTTAATTACAGGCCAATCCTAATTGCATACCCTGGCCACCTTTATCAGTAAGGCAAGCATGGTTCCCCCCCAACAGGTCATGAGTTGGTTTGTCCTTGTCTTAATAATGCACTAAATGAACACTAGATGGAGGTATCGGCATGAGAACAGTGCTTATGTTATGTAAACGAGCAGGACTTTGTGTCTTCTTGAAAAGCCTTAATCAAGAAAGAGACTGCTACTGAAGACAGTTACAGATGTGTTTGAGCTTCAGTCTGGAGACTTTCATGTGAAATGCTTTCTCTTTGATTATCAGTGGCCTCTGGAGTGTTGACTCATTAATCAGTGATTAGGCTTGTGT
This sequence comes from Acipenser ruthenus, assembly GCF_902713425.1. NCBI lineage: Eukaryota > Metazoa > Chordata > Actinopteri > Acipenseriformes > Acipenseridae > Acipenser > Acipenser ruthenus. The sequence continues at coordinate 25,262,538 of NC_081212.1, read as the reverse complement.
TCCGTGAGGGTATATGAAGTGTGATGGCATCTTTTTTTTTTTTAATTTATTATTAGTTATTGCTGGAGAAAACAGTGAAACTTACCAGTAGAGATCTCAGTGGTACAGCCAGATTCTTTCCTTCACTTTGAGTGCTTTCTTGCACTGATAATGCATTGCCGAGTGGATGTTTTTAGCATTAGACATTATGGAGTAAATTTAAAAAGATGAATGTAACCATAATGTTTTACAACATGTCCCTCAGGTACAATATATGGAATACCTGTCTGCAGTCACCCTTTCCTGTGGGCTTCATGGACTCATGCCCAAGCAAAGCTGTATTTGTTTCTTACACTAATCTAAGAAAACCGTAAAACCCAAAGAACAGATTATCCTCTCTGAAAGGACAGTAGGGCATTGAAGAATTGCCTTCTAAACTGAGCACTATATATATATATATATATATATATATATATATATATATATATATATATATATATATATATATATATATATATATATATATTAACAAACTAACATAATTAAAAATGCTATTCACAGCTATTTTCCAAATAAACCTCTCAATATATCGACTTCTTTGTTGCTAGCTCTTAATGTTGTGTGGCTTGTGCTGAAACATGCTAATATGATTATCAAATGAAAGCTGTGTTGTGACTTGAAAGAGTTGTGTTACAGTGCTTTTATTATTGAAAGCCATATGCAGATAACAAAGAGCCCAGTGTTTCTGATGATGTAGGGCACTTTTTTATTATTATTTGGAACCGGATTTAAAGAGTTTATTTCTACCACAAACATAATAGGAAATCTCACTGAACATGCATGACATAGTATGAACTGATTAGGATTGAGGATCCTGGATTGACCTGGGTACGTGGTAAGATAGTTGCTGGAAAGATACACTGAAGAAGAATTTGAAAAAAAGAAAAGTTATTCACATGTTCAAAAATGTTTGTTCTGATGAAATCCCACTAGGCTAGTTTGTCTGGGCACCCGAAGAGTCAACATGGAAACTTTCCAGCTCAGTATCTTGGTAGCATCTGTTGCTTAGGTTCAGGGGGTGAAAAGTGGAGACTGACTTGACAGCAGGAACGGTGGTCACTTGCTGCTCTGCAGTCCTCATGATCGGCAAGCGCTTGCAGCTGTGATGCAACATTCCAGTAGGGTAGAAAAATCGTGGTAACACTGAGAAATTGACAGGCAGATACTTGTAACATTGATTTTGTAAACTACAAACTCAGAAACTATATAAGCTCGCCATGTTGGCTCTTCACTGTTTTTGAACAATTTAAATCAACTTTTTGGCTATAGTCATTTACCAGTGGGGAGAAATAATCTATTAGACAAAAGTCTGCTTTAAGATTGATCAAAGTCAGAGTTTGTAATTCTGTTACTACTGAAAACAAATTGTTAAGTTAGTGATTCAGAGATTTTACCCATTCAGAGTGCAGCTTCTGTTATAGATTACAGGCTTGCCTATAGGTTAAGCATGACTAAATGTGCCATAGTTTGGGATTTCTCCAGGTTATATCTGCTAGACACATGGATCCACTCAGCAAAGATATTAGTTAATCAAGACAACATATCAAATAACTCAAGTGTAAGTGTTCTGCTCCAGTGTTTGATAATTGCATGGTTCAGTCCTCTGCAGTTGGCATCTCCTCTCCCATTCTTTTACATTTGACTGGCAGCCTTAAATAAAACAGAAGTACATCCTTGGGTGAGCTGTCATTATTCTTCCTTAGGATTTAGAAGACAAACCCTTCTCATGCAACTAAGCCTTAATCATAGCAGATGATGAAGTAGAGGGAGAGAGTATAGTTTTAGAAAGATATATCGGCAAGAAGATGACATCATCTTGGTTAATGAGAAACAGTGAAGCTTTCCATTCTAATGATCAAACAGATATTTAACTGTGTGTCCATGACGTATTCCACCTGCTGAAGAACTGAAGATTGCAAGCTGCTGTTTCACAGCGGTAGGCCTTCCTGGGACTTCTATCTTTGGGCACTTTATAGATCACAAGGGAATCAATCTAGACTTCATTTTATTACTGTTAGTATGAAAACTCAGTTTGGCATCATATATTACAACACTGGAGTCCTGTTCTGTTAGGTTTTTTTTATGCTGAACATTTTGTAATTAACTGGTGCTTTTGAAAAGAGTATTCTCCCTATTGTGAATCCTAGGCAAATGCTAGATTTATTAAAGTCTTAAAAAAAAAAAAAAGCATTGTTTATGACTGATGACTGTTCAGTCATGTACAATGCAGTGATGCGTTGCATTAGCTGTACTGCCGAATCACCCACATTCTTTTGTTTGACATACATTGTGTGGATTGAATTCCAGAGTACACACATATGTGCTGGAGCTGACGGCACACGCTTCGGAGGACAGCATGTGTTCGTCTTCGCCGCTCCCGAGCTGAGTCTAAAAATAATTGGATATACCAAATTGGGAGAAAATAATAAAATAATTGCCGATTTACTAAATAAAAAAAAAAAACCTACTATATTGAGCAGGTTACAAGTAGCATTTATCTCTGCTTTTAGTATAGAGTTACAAGTCACTGAATATCAGTCAAGAAAACCTATATCAAGGACGGGTGTGCTTCATTTTTATATGAAATGTTGCGGCTTCACCTTCTATCAACTTGTCGTACCTTTGATTGCTTTTGTGTTTTAGTAAACGAGGAACTTGGAAATACTTGTCAGATTTGCCTCAATAGGTTTACGATTGAATATGCGTCCATTTTTAAAATATGCCAGAAACTAGTGATTGATGTTTACAATAGTAATAATAACCAAGGCTCATAACCTGGGCTCTAGAAAACAATTTGTTTCTTCTCATTTGAATAATAATAACCTCATATGTTCCTTGATGTAAACCCTGCCGATTACCCATACAATCTCAGTTGCGCTGTGGTATTTCATAGCGCTTCTCTGCTTCTGTTTTAAGTCATTATATGAAAGTGTTCTGCCTTGTGTATGATGCGGCTTCAGATCCGAAGGTGTTACAAGTCACTTGGTGATGCCTCTACTGTACAAGAATGTTATGATTATGTGCTGTTGCCATAGCAATGATTAATGTAGGTCATCATTGTTGTGTGGATACTTCGAGAGAGTGAATAACCTTACTCTCTAGGTGCTTCTGAGTTCTAAAATTAAGCAAGGCTCTGCATTGAAATGTCTTTAAGTCTGATTGGCAGATGATGTCATTTAGCTGGGACGGTTTGGGCGTACACTGTAATGCACTAGTGCTATTCACTAGCTGAACTTTAAAATACTGCAGCTGGCAATTTAAAAAGCAAGCTCCACTAATACGACTTTCTTCACAAAAGTAGATTGTATCTGTAGAAAATGAGACCGTCTAAGCTGTTCTCTAGTTCTCTCTGTGCTCTAGTTTGATAATGTGATTAAGGATGTTGATTTCCTTGGACTGGTGAGCTCAGTTGATAGTGTCTTATTTCTTATTGCTGCAATTTGTCCTGAGCAATGCACCTCCAATTAAAAGTTGGAGTCAAAAAATGAGCAGAAGCTTCTAAATCAACAAGCTGTGTTTTCTAGTAACTCCAGTGCAATTCCTTTGTATCCTTCTGGCTTGTGCTGGCATTAAGATTGATTTTACCAGAAAATGCCTTATGCACAAAACAGAACCATCAAGCTGCTTATATTTAGTTACCTCTCCAAGCTGTGCCACTAGGAACAGTAACAACATTTAGCAAATACAACGAGAAAAAAAAAAAAGTTTAAACACAGCGATATAGATTGGTCTTCCAGCACCTTGAAATGGGTTATTTTTTTCTAATTAGTTATTTATTGTAGATATTATCAATATTCTTTGGTTGGATTGGGTTTCTTTAACTTTATCCCTGTACCCAGTCCTGGGTTTTAGAAATACTTTCAATTAAGTACAGTATATTATTGAAATGATCAGGCGCCGAGTTTGATGTTAAACATATTCCTCACTAGTTAAACGATCCACTCCTGTTTGTAACCCTGCAGACTCAGATGTGACTGGTGTGTTCATGCTGTGAAAGGTGCAATCAGTTCAGAGCAGACTTATCAGGAACCGGCACCTGGTCATTTCAATAATATACATAAACAAGGGAAGTTCAGAAATCCAGGGCTGTGTGCAGGGCTAGTGTGAATTCCAAGTTCTACTGTATAGAAAAACAAACATGGAAATGGGGACCTTGACCCCCTGGGATTAGCAGCAAAGCATACTGAGTCAAAATATGCACTTAGCCGGGCAACCCATCAACAATTAGACACTACCAGCAGCCTATCACATCTGTTCAGAATGTGATCAAAGTGAGAATCCCTATTTGATTCTTGAAATCCGGAGACCACATTCAAAAGTTAAATGGAAAATATGTGCAAGTTTGTGCTTTTTCACTGTAGAGTCAGACGAAGTGTGTAAGTCTTTTGCAGACAGTTTTAGTATCATTTTTTCCCTCACAGATTTCGTGATCTACTTTGTGGTTTTTAAAATTCTTTAAGACTTGGAAACCATTACCTCATACTTGCAGCAGTGGGTGTTATAAAATAATACATATATACATTTCTAGAGTGGTGAATGAGAGTATGGGTGCCTGAGTGGCTAATCAAACAAAAAGTAAATAAAAATGAAACTTTGGACTCCTGAAAGAAGCAATTGTATTTCTTGTTCGTGTTTTTTTTTTAATAGAAATGCTGTCATGCTGCTGATTTGTTAATAACAAGCTGTAAATTTGAAATGCCGCGGTACACATAGTCGTGTTTTATATGGATATAGCCTATATATTTTACAGTTGTAAATGTTCTAGCCTGGCTGTGAGATATCTTTGTCCTCGAGCCAACAGTCAACCAGAGACCTGGAATCATGGGACCAGTGTGGCATATTTCTATTTCTGATTCCCTCTGTAATATATGGAGCTGTTTGAGGGGTGTAGTGCAGTTTCTCTCAGCTCACAGCCAGTATAAAACTCAACTGTGAATGTTCCAGTTTTCTTAGAAAATCTGGTTTCCTAGAAAGGCTGACATTCTGAAAATATAAGATAAGCGATTGCCTTTTTAGGGGTTTGGGGGCTATACATAGGCTTGCTGCGTTTCGATTTTAATCGGTAAAGCTCGTTAAAAAAATAAATTCTCGTGAAATAAATTTATATAGGATAAACGTTGGTAAAAACACTCGCTATTTTTTATGTTCTTACCAAAAATAATGATTTAGAACTCATCTCTAGTTTGTGTAGTTTTTAACACTTGCTGTCTGTCCCGTCTCCGTTCTGCTCTGAATGGCTGGGGGTCGCTGTCAGTCATCTCAGTGGTCTCCCCGGTTGTGGTTTCACTTCCGGTTGCATGGGTGCATATGTGCCACCACGTTCATAATTAACACATTATTATTTCAGTCCTTAAAAGAAGCTCTTCTTTTCTGCGGCCACTTTGAAGCTCACACTTCATTTGTCACGGAAGCATTGCACTGAGTGGGTGCAAACTTGACATGTGGATACATTTACAACATCGGCCTCCGACATGTGTGCATTTTCAACTCCCTGGGAGTTTGTACTTGTATGGTTTCATTAAAAAGTAGAATTACAAATATCAGTTCCTGTAACAGTTTTCCTTCAAGATTTGCAGTGTAGAAGAGATCTGTTACAGTAAATGTATTAACAGACATATGATATACTATTATAAACTGGTTATATTGGTTGGCTAGTTTTTGGTTATATTGGTTGGCTAGTTTGGAACTCTTTTCCATTGATACTGCAGATGGAAATAGATGGTGTCTGCTGTGGAACTAGCATACTAGTAATGATGTTGAGCTCTCTTTGGTCATGAAGCAATGTAGTCTTTTTTTAACTCAGTAGACTTCTAATTTTAACTGCATTTACTGTGAGAATCCTGGAGGCAAATAAAAAAAAAAGCAAAACAAATGAATGGACTCATTGGAGTTAAAGACTAGTTTCGGCTTACAGGATCTAACTGTTTTGAAGACAGGACCCCATCAGGGGATCGTGTTGCTGTTCTGTTGTAATTACAGAATTTGTTTTTATAATTAAGGGGTGTAAAAATGGGTTTAAAAAAATTAGAAGGACATTTATATGACATTATTATTGGCTTCTTGATGAAAATGAAATGGTAATGTTGGGCATGTTTATATGGGTACATGCTGCCAACCATGTTTTACACAACTGGCTCAGTCAGAGATCTTTAATCCTTAGTTTTGTTTTCCAGAAACTAGTTCTGCACTCTTTTCCAAGGGAGGATACAGTTTTCCCCCTGCTAGGCAGTGGGTCTAGCATCACAGCAAAGTCGATGCTCTGACTTTTGAGCATTTGTTTCTTTTTTACACTAGTTTTTGTACATAAACAAATGATTTATATTATCATACTTTATATTCAAATGGTGCTCAGTTTTTCAGTCTTTCATTTCACTAATCTACCAAACATCAGGCTGCCTAGTTTAACACATCCCTTCTCTCCTGACAACTTTCAGAACTTTCAGAACTCATAACTTTGTATTCTATACCAGTGTTGTATAACTTTAAGGCCTTTTCAACCAGTGGAGGCTCCTCAGAGGAGGCAAGGGAAACAGTGCCTCCTCAAAATTTCAAAGTGAAAACAAATTAAATATATATATTATATATATAGAACTGCTTCATTGACACTTCAATACAAAAAGCGGGCATTCCAGGTTTCCCAGGTTGCTTAGAACACATCAATGTGATCTGGCAACAAATTCAATCAGCTAAAAAGGAGAGGAAGGAGCTCCATGTGACATTCCTGGATTTGGCTAATGCATATGGTTCAGTGCCACATGAACTACTTTGGGCAGCATTTGATTTTTTCAGTGTACCGATGACAATAACAAATTTAGTGAAAGCCTATTTTGGAGATTTGCAATTCAGTTTTTCAACTTCAGAATTCAGCACTACATGGCAATGCCTAGAGGTTGGAATAATGGCAGGATGCACCATTTCTCCACTGGCTTTTACCATGGCAATGGAAGTAATCATTAGGGCATCAAAATGGGTAGTAGGAGGAGAGCGCTTGGCTTCTGGAATGCGACTACCACCAATTCGAGCATACATGGATGACATGACAACCATGACTACAACAGTAGCCTGCACTAATCGATTATTGGGCAAATTAACCAATAACATTGAATGGGCACGAATGCAATTCAAGCCCACTAAATCAAGGAGCATCTCTATAATTAAAGGCAAAGTAGTAGATAAAACATTCTTCATTAATGGTGAGGCAATACCAACAGTGTCTGAGAAGCCAGTGAAGAGTCTTGGGAGATGGTACGACGGGGATCTAAAGGACACAGTTCGTGTGGGAGAAGTTAGACAACAAGCAGTGGAAGGGTTGAAGAGCATAGACAGCTGCGCTCTACCAGGTAAACTAAAACTCTGGTGCTTTCAGTTTGGTCTACTGCCGAGGTTGCTGTGGCCACTGACTGTGTACGAGGTTTCTTTGACAACAGTAGAGAAGCTGGAAGCTTTAATCAGTTCATACATCAGGAAATGGTTGGGAGTTCCACGCTGCCTCAGCAGAGTGGGACTTTATGGTAAAGGAATACTGCAGCTACCAGTCTCTGCTCTAACCGAGGAGTTTAAGTGCGCCAAGGTCAGACTGGAAATGACATTAGTAGAGTCACGCGATAAATGCGTAAGGGAGGCAGCACCTGTGTTGAAAACTGGAAGAAAGTGGGCGGCAAAGAAAGCTGTGGAAGATGCAAAGGCTGCCCTTCGAATTGGTGATATCATGGGGCAAGTTCAGCATGGAAGAGGGGGTCTTGGTTTCAGTTCAACTCCTCCTACATGGCACAAGGCGGCCCCAGCTCAAAGAAGGAAGCTGGTAGTCAACGAGGTGCAAAAGCAGGAGGAGAGGATGAGGTGTATAAAGGCCATTTCCCAGGCCAAACAGGGAGAATGGATGAGATGGGAGAATGTGGAACAACGCAAGATTGGCTGGCAAGACCTATGGTCAATGGAACAGAGCAGGATCAGTTTCCTCATCAGGTCAACATATGATGTTCTCCCATCACCACAGAACCTAAAACTATGGGTAGGAGAGGATCCCTCATGTCCTTTGTGTTCATCACCTGCAACATTAAGGCACATTTTGACAGGATGTAAGGTGGCTCTTAGCCAAGGACGGTTTACTTGGCGCCATGACCAGGTGCTGCGATGTTTGGCCTTAGCATTGGAAGACAAGCGTAACATGACCAATAAGTTGCCACCTGTTCCATCAAAACATTACACACAAAAGACAACATTCCTCCGCCCAGGAGAGCAACCACCAAGAAAAGGTGTTAAAACCAATCCTCGCCCAGGACAACTGGAAGCTGCTAGAGACTGGAATATGCTGGCAGATGTTGGTCAACGGCTTATTTTTCCACCTGAGATTGCCACCACTAACCTTCGACCAGATATTGTCTTGTGGTCTGGATCAGCACGCCTTGTTCACCTGGTAGAGTTAACAGTGCCATGGGAGGACGCTGTAGATGAGGCGTATGAGAGGAAGAAACTGCGGTATGCTCAACTAGCCACTGAAGCGGAACAGCGAGGATGGAGAGTTCGGGTTTACCCAGTGGAAGTGGGTTGTCGAGGATTTGTGGCACATTCTACAACCCGGTTTCTCAGAGACGTCGGATTCAGTGGCCAAGAGTTGCGTCGCACAGTGAAGAACTTATCTGAAGCAGCAGAGAGGAGCAGCAACTGGCTGTGGTTGAGACGGAAAGATTCTGGCTGGGGACAGGTAAGTAAGCTGGGCTGAGTTGAGTGGGGGACGGAGGGGGGTGATGCTGGGACGCCAGAATCACCGTCGAGCCCTCTTGAGGTGTCGTGGGCTAGTCGACGAAACACTGAGGATGGAAGGTGCCCACTTGAAAACCCCAGAGATGTACCCTACTTAGCTCAATCCAGACGGTTGTCATGCTGATGCGCTGGGGAGGCCGCACTTTGGTTGATCCCCGGAGCCAGCATCGCAGCCGTTGTGTGTGCTGATGCGCCAGGGAGGCAAAATAAGCTGATCCCTGGAGCCAGCATTACACTTCAGCCATTAACACCAGACAGAAGGATATCTACATCATCATATGGAAGGAAACGTAAATGGATGGAGACGCATATGGATCACATTAGTTTACTGTAAAGCTACGTCTTAGTTGGTGCTTATCTTGGCGAGAGCCGAGTTCAAATCAGCATGAAGTTTTAACATCTACTCTCGTGTAATGGAAATCATGAAGATCTGGATACGTCCAGTGACTGCTGTGAATAGTGCAGCTGGCAACAAGGGAAAGACCTTGTGACAGCCTGGAGAGACAGCTGACAGGAGGAAAGAGACCCCATTGGGGCTGGTAAGGGTTAGCTACCCTTGTCGGCAGTATCCAGCTCTGTGTTTACAGGATGCTGGAGACACCCGCCCAAGGCTTCTAAGAAATTAAAGAGAAAAATACCCCTAGAGTCTGCGAGAGCGGGGGCGGAAGATGACTCAACGTTGGACAACACGGTTAACGACTTAGGAACGGAAACGGATATGAGTATGGAGAGTACTTCACAAAAGACTAGTTCAAGATCTGCAGTTAACAAAGACATGGAACTCCAGGTTTGTGTCTGCGGCTGGAGCAAGCCGACAACGGTCAGGGGTTTGAAGATTCATCAAGGGAGAATGAAATGCTTGAGGGAGAAGGGACAAGGGCCTCGCATTGATCAGTACTTCTTACGAAGTCAGTCAAGTCAGTCGAATGAAATCCAGCGACAGGAAGCAAACCACAGTTCGCAGGATATCAGCACCCCTGTCATAGATGTGAGGAGGACTTGCATGGACACAGTTAGTGATGAACCTAATGATCCTTGTGAACCTGGTCAGACAAACCAGCATAAGAAAGAAAAGAACCTCAACGGGCACAAGCCTGGAGTTAAATGGCCAAGAGCTTGTGAGAAAACTGCATGGGACACAGTAAACACAGATCTCTGCGTTGCATTGGAAAGATTAAGTGGAACAGTTGAAAAGAAGCTGGATAAATTTGGGGACATCATCTACGCATATGGAAGTGAGAGGTTTGGAGTTGAAAAAAGGAAGGAAAAAGTACAAACTATTCCTGGAAAGTCTAGACGGCAGCAGGAGATTGAACGCTTAGTTAGAGAAAGGAGACAGCTGAGGAACCAATGGAGAAGAGCAGAACAAAGTCAGAAGGAGGGACTCAATCTCTTACAAAGGGTCATAAAAGATAAGCTTGCAACATTGCGCAGAGCTGAGCGCCTACGGAAACGCTACAAAAAGAAGGAGCGTGCGAGAGCTAATTTTTATAAAGACCCATTCAAATTTGTAAAGAAGTTATTCACCAGTGAGAAGAATGGCACACTAAAAGCATCTAAGGTTGAGCTGGAGAGATATTTGGAGGAAACACATACAGATTCAAAAAGGCAGGAGCCTATGTCAATTCCGTCAGACATCCCACCTATCAATCCACCAGAATACCAAATGGAGGACTGTGCACCTAAGTGGAAAGAAATAGAGCAAGCTGTGAAAAAAGCAAGGGCTTCATCATCTCCAGGGCCTAATGGAGTTCCGTACAGAGTGTACAAGAGTGCTTCAGGAGTTCTACGAATTCTGTGGAAATTGATGAAAGTGGCATGGGAAAAACAGGTTGTACCAAGAGCATGGCGCCGAGCAGGTGGAGTCTTTATACCTAAAGAAAAAGATTCTACAAGCATCAGTCAGTTTCGTCCCATTTCCCTATTAAACGTAGAAGGCAAGATTTTCTTCAGCATTATTGCTCAGAGATTGTCAGCTTACCTATTAAAGAACTGCTTCATTGACACTTCAATACAAAAAGCGGGCATTCCAGGTTTCCCAGGTTGCTTAGAACACATCAATGTGATCTGGCAACAAATTCAATCAGCTAAAAAGGAGAGGAAGGAGCTCCATGTGACATTCCTGGATTTGGCTAATGCATATGGTTCAGTGCCACATGAACTACTTTGGGCAGCATTTGATTTTTTCAGTGTACCGATGACAATAACAAATTTAGTGAAAGCCTATTTTGGAGATTTGCAATTCAGTTTTTCAACTTCAGAATTCAGCACTACATGGCAATGCCTAGAGGTTGGAATAATGGCAGGATGCACCATTTCTCCACTGGCTTTTACCATGGCAATGGAAGTAATCATTAGGGCATCAAAATGGGTAGTAGGAGGAGAGCGCTTGGCTTCTGGAATGCGACTACCACCAATTCGAGCATACATGGATGACATGACAACCATGACTACAACAGTAGCCTGCACTAATCGATTATTGGGCAAATTAACCAATAACATTGAATGGGCACGAATGCAATTCAAGCCCACTAAATCAAGGAGCATCTCTATAATTAAAGGCAAAGTAGTAGATAAAACATTCTTCATTAATGGTGAGGCAATACCAACAGTGTCTGAGAAGCCAGTGAAGAGTCTTGGGAGATGGTACGACGGGGATCTAAAGGACACAGTTCGTGTGGGAGAAGTTAGACAACAAGCAGTGGAAGGGTTGAAGAGCATAGACAGCTGCGCTCTACCAGGTAAACTAAAACTCTGGTGCTTTCAGTTTGGTCTACTGCCGAGGTTGCTGTGGCCACTGACTGTGTACGAGGTTTCTTTGACAACAGTAGAGAAGCTGGAAGCTTTAATCAGTTCATACATCAGGAAATGGTTGGGAGTTCCACGCTGCCTCAGCAGAGTGGGACTTTATGGTAAAGGAATACTGCAGCTACCAGTCTCTGCTCTAACCGAGGAGTTTAAGTGCGCCAAGGTCAGACTGGAAATGACATTAGTAGAGTCACGCGATAAATGCGTAAGGGAGGCAGCACCTGTGTTGAAAACTGGAAGAAAGTGGGCGGCAAAGAAAGCTGTGGAAGATGCAAAGGCTGCCCTTCGAATTGGTGATATCATGGGGCAAGTTCAGCATGGAAGAGGGGGTCTTGGTTTCAGTTCAACTCCTCCTACATGGCACAAGGCGGCCCCAGCTCAAAGAAGGAAGCTGGTAGTCAACGAGGTGCAAAAGCAGGAGGAGAGGATGAGGTGTATAAAGGCCATTTCCCAGGCCAAACAGGGAGAATGGATGAGATGGGAGAATGTGGAACAACGCAAGATTGGCTGGCAAGACCTATGGTCAATGGAACAGAGCAGGATCAGTTTCCTCATCAGGTCAACATATGATGTTCTCCCATCACCACAGAACCTAAAACTATGGGTAGGAGAGGATCCCTCATGTCCTTTGTGTTCATCACCTGCAACATTAAGGCACATTTTGACAGGATGTAAGGTGGCTCTTAGCCAAGGACGGTTTACTTGGCGCCATGACCAGGTGCTGCGATGTTTGGCCTTAGCATTGGAAGACAAGCGTAACATGACCAATAAGTTGCCACCTGTTCCATCAAAACATTACACACAAAAGACAACATTCCTCCGCCCAGGAGAGCAACCACCAAGAAAAGGTGTTAAAACCAATCCTCGCCCAGGACAACTGGAAGCTGCTAGAGACTGGAATATGCTGGCAGATGTTGGTCAACGGCTTATTTTTCCACCTGAGATTGCCACCACTAACCTTCGACCAGATATTGTCTTGTGGTCTGGATCAGCACGCCTTGTTCACCTGGTAGAGTTAACAGTGCCATGGGAGGACGCTGTAGATGAGGCGTATGAGAGGAAGAAACTGCGGTATGCTCAACTAGCCACTGAAGCGGAACAGCGAGGATGGAGAGTTCGGGTTTACCCAGTGGAAGTGGGTTGTCGAGGATTTGTGGCACATTCTACAACCCGGTTTCTCAGAGACGTCGGATTCAGTGGCCAAGAGTTGCGTCGCACAGTGAAGAACTTATCTGAAGCAGCAGAGAGGAGCAGCAACTGGCTGTGGTTGAGACGGAAAGATTCTGGCTGGGGACAGGTAAGTAAGCTGGGCTGAGTTGAGTGGGGGACGGAGGGGGGTGATGCTGGGACGCCAGAATCACCGTCGAGCCCTCTTGAGGTGTCGTGGGCTAGTCGACGAAACACTGAGGATGGAAGGTGCCCACTTGAAAACCCCAGAGATGTACCCTACTTAGCTCAATCCAGACGGTTGTCATGCTGATGCGCTGGGGAGGCCGCACTTTGGTTGATCCCCGGAGCCAGCATCGCAGCCGTTGTGTGTGCTGATGCGCCAGGGAGGCAAAATAAGCTGATCCCTGGAGCCAGCATTACACTTCAGCCATTAACACCAGACAGAAGGATATCTACATCATCATATGGAAGGAAACGTAAATGGATGGAGACGCATATGGATCACATTAGTTTACTGTAAAGCTACGTCTTAGTTGGTGCTTATCTTGGCGAGAGCCGAGTTCAAATCAGCATGAAGTTTTAACATCTACTCTCGTGTAATGGAAATCTTGTTGTGTAACATTATAATATAATAATGTTCAATAAAACAAAAACCAATATATTGTCTAAAATGTAAGAAGACATTACATTTTAACCAAAACCCTAGATTCAACATTCTTATATTAACAGCAGTTCTAGCTCTTCAGAGGAGGCAAGTCTCCGTTATAAACTCCTATCTGCTATTAACTACAGTACTAGCAGTAGCAGATCACGTGATGTGAGCACAGGTTTTAATTGAAGGAGCCCAGAGAGTTTGTTTCATCAGAGGGGACAAGCCTCCATTACAAACTCCTATCTGCTTTAACCACACAACAATAGGTTTGTAATTGTGTCTCTTGTGAATGAACAGTCACCAGCCTCAGTACCTGCCTTAAGAACTTTATTTTGAAAGTATTTTTTGGAAAGTGTGTTACAGGTGCGATTTGACCGGGTCGTGTCCCTGGCTCTGCTTTCTGTATAACCGGCTCTGTCTGCTCTTTCAATTTTCATCCACGGCAGAGAAAATAGATTTTGTATTGACAATGTCTTACTGCTGGAAAATGTCATTTTGCATATAGTATGGCAATTCTGTGTATGTACAGTACAGTACACTATCACTCCATTTTTAGTTTGGCAAATATTGTTTGTAGCATTATAAGTGCACGTTTTATTGCCTTTTAATTATCAATAATAATAGTAAACGTGTTAAATGACAATAGCATTTGCATGGTGCCAGATGCTAGCATATTAGTGGTGTATCAACGTGATGTATCTTTACTGGAGGCTTTCCTACTGTTTTGTAGTTTGTGTATCTTATCCCCCCTCACCCCCCACTGGAGATTTGACAAATCACACCCAGTGACGTGGTCTTGAAATCTAAATGCTATATTCATGTTGTATACCGTGCATTTTTAAACATACGCTGGCTGTGTGTTACAGTTAAGTTTACTGGAATAAACTATGATGGGCTACTGTTTTTTTTTCTCTGCTAGCTAGTGGAGAAAATTGTGTTTAACAGCCAAATTAGGGTAAAATATTAAGATATGAAAAGTGTTTGTCAGTCAGAATACAGTAATAAGATTCTACTGCTGCAGCCCCCTGCCTTTTTTCTGTCTCCAGATTTTTTTTTTTTTTTTTTTGCCCACCGGCCGCCACTGTTATTAAAAACAGTAACAACATTGACATTTCATTGATGCTCGAATCGCCCAACAGGAAATGGAAAGACGGCAGCAGCTTCACTTGAATGCTATTAGGTATTCTGTGTCCCAATCACTATTTTAACAAATACTTTATTTGAAATAACGTTTTATCATGTTTATTTATTGTTGTTGTTTTCACTACATTATACATATGGCTTCCACTAGACACTGTGTAAAGCTGTCTTAAACACCACATGATGCAAGTAACCTCTGCAAAACACCCAGTTTGGAATGCTGTGTTCCAAGCTATCTCTATGGTAATGGCCTACTCATTCATGTCTCCATCAAGATGTATCCTACATACCAACGATCCATATTATCACTATAACCCTGGCAGATAAATGTAAATCTATTAAGCTATGTAGGTCAACGTGTTCCTTAGATTTTTAAATTATGTTGAGGGATAATTTCTGTTGAATTTAAATGCAAAATCAAAAACCTCATTCACTGCCTGCACAATTCTATGGCACGTGCAAACATGTATTGGGCAGAGTTAGCTGGCCCTTTCATAGTTGCTAAAGGCTGTAAGCTGGCTGACTGAGCGTGATGAACTGACGTTGACAGAAGCTGTCTTGGAATCCAGGTGGAAATTCATTCAATACGAATTGCGCAGTTCTCATAGCAGAAGTTAACGGTTTCATTAACAAAAGTGTAATGGCATTAAAAATGAATTTAAAAAGTTACAAAAGCAAAGTGTTTTACCTTCGTACATGAAAAACCAAGACAGTTTTGGCTTAGAACTTGTTGTGCCATCTAAGCCCTGGAATTCCATGCTGGAATATTTAACTTTTGTGTTTCCCATTTTACTTAACATGCCATTGTGTGATGTGCCATATTACGTTTGTAACACATTCATTGTTCAAATGGTCTGTTAAAAGGTTGATGAACTCATAAAGTATACTAAACTACCTGTAATGTAATTTCCCTATATAAAATGTATATTCAGGTGTCTGAGGCCTGATGAAAGAAGAAGGATTTGTATAGCTAAAAGCTTCCCTGTCATACACAAGCTGCTGAGTTTGAAGAGAAGGCTCTGGGTTAACTTCTGGAGTTGTTTCCCTGGAAGACAGCCACTAACCCCAGTGACCCCTGTACAAAGCTGGGATTTAAGCCTGTGACATTTTGGTGCAGAGGGTCGCCACACTTGTCTGTTAGTGCGGAAAAAAACTATCCATTTTGTGAAAGGATATCTGTTGTCTTTGTTGTTGACACAGTATGAAATTGGGATCCGATAGGCATCTCTGTATATATGTGCACATGTTATTGTTAAGGTTAGGTGAGAACCAGTGGGTTTCCAGTTCAAGCTAGTATTAGCTGCTGCAATTCAATGGATTCTTGCATCAGTGATTTTTTTGTTGTTGTTGTTGGTGTCACTATAATGGTGGTTTCGTTTGTAACACTGTAATACTAACAAAAAATGTGTCCATTAACATGTTTTGCTTCATGACTCATGGTGATTTGCCAGTTTATAATGTCAGGTAGTAACGCTTTATTGTTCACTGATTTTCTGAGTGAGGGTTATTTAAATGCATTTCAAATCGAAAAACATTGCATTTAAAAATACATAAAGCAGCCGTTTCCATTAAGTACACAACATGAGGATCATTCTTAATGGAAGTAGATTGTCAGGCAGTATGATGCTGCATCTATAGATCTTTGTCCCTTTTTCCCAGAAGGTAAAAAGAAAGTGAAGGCGTATCTAGTTATTAGCAATAACAATTCATTAGTTATTATCTTTCCCTGGGTTATGTGGAAGATGTCTCTGTACAGTATACCCCTATTCATGCTGTATTTCCATTTGATTTGGACATTTGCAGGCCTTTAACTCAAGAAGAAATCGCACAGCGAAGGGAACTGGCCAGGCAGAGGCATGCAGAGAAGCTTGTAGCTAGTCAAGGGCCAGATAACCCTGAACAAGCTGTTACTGGCAATACATCTGAGGCTGCAGCATCCACTGGGGAGAACAGAAAAGGCAAGCCTGAAATCTTCACATCATTATTTTATTTTATTTTTTTATTTTTTACCTGCAGCCTCGTACGTTGTACAAAATATTGTTATGCTGCAGTAGATTATTTTTAAGAAGGGGAGTACGTGCTTTATGGTACGAATTAAAAAATATATATTTTTTTGCTTTGCTTTGTTACTTTCTTGCATTGTTATTACACTCGCCCAACAGAACAGACAAAAAGCCAGAACAGACAAAAAGCAGTAACTCATGCAAGGATATAGGACCTTTTATAGTGAAACTGAAATACAGATTATGACCTTTTTAAAAGCTAAACAAATTATATTTTTCTATCACATAGAAATACAAGATTTGGTTATCCATATGTTGTTAATGAAGGTTCTGTTGAATGGGAAGTAGTTGGAGAGGACAAAATTAGAGTCACATAAAGCTGAGGTTCAGCTACGGAGACCCTTACGGGTGACATTAGGAAACAAAAAAAAGGATCTGTTTGGTATGTCTTTGGCCACAATGGGTTTCTAAATGTCATGACAGATTGATGATTCTTAAAAACAGAAATTAACCCCACCGGACCCTCAGAAACGACTACATCAGGAAGAGGCGTCCTTTTGGAAGAAACAACTTCAGTCAGCTGGACAAGGGAAATGTGCAGAGACACCAGGAGCTGTATTGATAAAGCATTAGAGTGACGATAAATGCAAAGGACTGCATCGTCTACATTTACCGACATGCTAATGGTTTGTGAATGCATCTCTAAGGATTGTGGGGCATGTCAGTAACGACTAACAAAACAGAGAGTAGAAATTCTGAAATTGAATGAACAGCTTGTTTTATAAGCATCATCGATATATGTAACCAAGCAGGCTTCCTAGTAAAATACTGGCGTCTGTGGCCATTTTGGGTTGATTTACTCTCTTCCCTTGTACTGTAGGTGCAGATCCACTCAGTAAGCAGATGGAGACCATGACTTTGAAGGCCAGCACACCAGAGAAAGAAGACAAGGAGCATTTTGTTGCTTTTGCCAGAGTTTACAGTGGAGTAGTGCGGAGAGGGCAAAGGATGTTTGTTTTGGGCCCCAAGTATGACCCAGCTGTGGTCTTAAATAAGGCAAGCAAAATAAAAATGTTTTTAACCTGAAAAAAAAAAAAAAAAACTTAATCATACAGTAGGGAAAATAAAATATAGGAATGGATCGTGATTTTAGATCAGAAACAAAAAGGATTGATTTGCTTATCATTTGAGCAGTCGGATATAATCAAATAAAACTGCTGAAAAAACAACCTGTACCGTATTACTACCCTCAGCACAAATGATCTATTTGATTCTGTCGGCCCCATTGCCCTGCCTTCCAAACACTGAGTATTGGTGATGGAGTGTTGGGAGCCAATACAACCCCCATGTCAAATAAAGTTTAGTCAGCTTAGTAATAAGTTCTAGATTCTTTCACAGATAAACCAGATAACGACTGCTAAGCACTCAATTACCAAAGCCCAATGGGATCCGATCCATTTACCTGCTTTGTTTAACAAACAAATGCCTTTAGGTGACATTTGCCCTGTTTATACTGTTCAGATGAAGGATAGAATATAGCTTAAGTAAGTCCTGAAGATGCTATCAGTATGTGTTTGTATATACCAGCAGTCTTCACAGCTGGAGAGGATTACATTGTCTCCACTCAGGTAAAAGCACACAGTGTCTAAAGATCTCACAGATAGCAAGTAAATCCACAGACCTAAGTGATTTTCAAGGATGTACAAAACATGGTTTTTATGCAGCTAGTGTCTGATGCACATAATTATTAGCGACCAGGTTTAAAAGAAAAAGAGATCAAGTGTGCGACCACCTTTGTCAAGCGTCATCAAGCAGAGTATACATGGTTTATATGTCATTGTCATATGTATATATATATAATGTATGACCATTTTAACCGCTTCTACATTTTTGTGTTACCAATAACAGTAAAGAAAAACACTCAGAACACTTAACTTTGCCTATTTGTTGTATGTTTTACCTCATGACATTTTTAAAGAAGGACTTTAATCAGAGCAAGTGATACTGAAATGATTTAAACGCAGAAAAGGCATCAGTATTTTTTTTTCCCATATTGTTTAGTTTGCATACCTGTTTGCTCTACATTATTTCTTCCCGAAGACAATCAGAAAGCATATACACACTCCCTGTCTGCCTGTTCCATTGAGACAGGAATATCAAAGAGACCCATGTGTCCACAAGCAATTTTTGCAATGCTAAAACAGCAAAATTACTGCGGGCGAGCTCCAACTGTTAGTGTTATGAAATGATGTTATTTCGAGTTTAGAGGCATATTAAATGTGTGTTATTGTGTCATACAGACATTGAGCCATACATCTTAATAGCACTGTAGGGCTATCGACTATTATGCAACCATCAGCTTTAATGCTTTTGGGATACAAAAAAAAAAGGTACTTTGAAAGGTCTGCTTCTTTTGTCTGCAGGGAATTGCTGATAGCAGAACACAAGGCAGTTACAGTGGGCTTGGTTTTATTTCCCCCAAAACTGTCTCCATCTGGTTTGGGGAGTATTTCTGGCAGATATAGCAAGGGATGAGGTCTAGCATCAAGTCCCAGCACACAGCAACTCCTGAGTGCTCAGACATAACCTGTAGTCATTTTTTGTTTAAAGTTTGTGTGCAGATTATTTTATATTTTTTTTAACCAGCTCATTGCTGTGTGTCATATTTAGGCTTTACTATATCTAGCCACATATGTCTGTTTTCATTTAGTTGACGAGGTGGTGGTTTGAAGAAATAATGTTATAAAATGAAGATTTTGGGTTTCCTGTAAATCCTAAACCAAAGATATAAATCCTTATACAGGGGCCTCTTGCATACTTGTAATGCCACTGAATGGATTTCTATCTTCTCTGACTGATGGAGAACAGTACACCCTAAGAGATCTAAGATTAACAGCAATGCTTAGATAAAATATCAAAAGTGAAATAAAAAATGCTGGACCTACAAATCAATATTGCTAACTCTGAAACAAATGTTTAAGATATTTTCTGTCTTAAAAAAAATCCAGAGGGAGACTCCAGTGTGTTGTTGGTAATTGTCTTCACTAATATTTTTGTGTTTGTTTCCTGCTCTCAGTTGCCTGTGGGCTGTTCTGCTGCAGATGATCTTCCATCAATACCCCACATGGCTTGCTGTACACTGGAGGATCTGTACCTGCTCATGGGTAGAGAGCTGGAGCAGCTGCAAGAGGTGCCCTCAGGCAATGTGCTCGGTACGTCCTTCTGAACAACTTTCTACTTTGATAAATCTGTGCCAAAGGCTTTTGAAAATGTGTCCTAAAGGACAAAAAGGCACTCCCCCACCCCACTATAAAATAATATTCTTGGTATATCCTCCCCTAGAAATGGAAGTGAAGTTGTTTTTAGTCGTCTTTTGAATGCTGGTTTGCAAGCTGTCAAAAGCTTCCATTGCAGGCTGCTACGTGACAATATCCAAGAAACTGACAGATGCTGGTAGTCAATACTCACGTGCACATGGCGTTTTAAAACTTGTTCTCGTCTGTTTTATGAATTTCAGCATTCCACAGCAGTTGCTTTTCAACAGCACATTTTATATTGGTATGATATGGTGCAAATTGTTTCTTGTTTTGGATAGCCTGCTCTGTTTGGACCCAGCTGTATGTTATCTGGGTATGTTTTTATTTGTACTAGCAAATCTTCTTAGTTGAACATGCTTTGTATGCTGGGGGTACACATCTTGAAGTTTCACACATTTAACTGTCAAGAGGCTTATCTGTCAACATAGATTTTAGGCTCTCTTCTCCTGGCAGCTTTGCAGGTATATGGTGATGACAATGGTTTTTGAACCCACATGGGTATATCTGCCACAGTAAACACTTTGTATTTCCAATAAACACTGGTGGCATTACAAAACAGACCTCTTTCTGTAAAGGGTGGGAGGGATAAACTAGCTGTCGGTGTAAGACTTGACTATAGTATGCAAAAACAAGCATGCAGAAAATGAAGGTATACAGTATGATCATACAAAACTAGTGTCATTTAAAACATGCACATGTGCACTTGATTCTCACATGATTAACACAACATGCAATACACAACACTAACACAAGCTTTAAAAAATCTGTGTCATCTTAAAATAGCTGTGTTCCCCCCCCCAAACCCCCCCCCCCCACACACCCTGTGGGTTTTTAATTGGGTTTCCAGATATTTGGTACTGTCACAAAAATGTCAAATGCTTTCCAGATGTTTAAATATAGGGAGCTTTGCAGAACTGCTTAGGAAAATCTTTATTGGCAATATGATATTCATTTTGTGCACCAACTGGATAAAGCTAAATGAAGATTAATAGGATGCTTATTCAGCACCACTGCAGATTATATTTCTTAAAATTGATGGAAGTTCTGGTAAAGTGCACTGCACTGGTATAAATGTCATAGCCCTCGAAATATGTTCAGGAGTCACTCATTGGCTTTATGTGCTGTCTCTGCAAAATGTGTACATGTGATCTTGCTTCAGGTTACAACAGTGGTGTTTTTTTGAGAAATTCTTATATTTTGACTTGCTGAAGGTACAGGACAACATGCTTTAGTAGTGGATTATTAATGAAACATTTCATCAAATATATTCTACATCCTACATCATAATCCAGATCATGTACAGTAAATTAAGTCTATGATCTATTTCACTGCTGGTTTGCACTTGGGTTGTCCGCCTGTTTAACTTCATGTTATTTATAGAAACAAAAAGAAACGCCCATGATTATCGTTTATTTAATATTCAGAAGAAACAGATTACCAATACAAATTGTAGAAGACATTATTACAGTTGATGAGCAGAAGGCTGTGTGTCACAGTTAGTCTATTGGCACTAGGATACACAATTACACTGGGGACCAGCTACTGTATCTGCGTCTGTAACTGATTTCACATCGACTAACGTTGCGTGCATAGCTATTGGTTCAGCCTGAGCGTAGACAGGAAGAGACCATTGCAAGACCAGACAGTAGGTACTGTTTAAAGTTTACTTCTTGAACAGTTTACTTTTGATCATGACTTAAAACCCAACTCTTGTAATAAACAACAGCAAGAGTCGCTGTTGATCTAGCATCTCACCTACCTACCCACTGCTGTCAGAGGCACACAG
Organism: Acipenser ruthenus; assembly: GCF_902713425.1. Classification (NCBI taxonomy): domain Eukaryota; kingdom Metazoa; phylum Chordata; class Actinopteri; order Acipenseriformes; family Acipenseridae; genus Acipenser; species Acipenser ruthenus. The sequence continues at coordinate 25,240,860 of NC_081212.1, read as the reverse complement.
ATCTGCTCAAATGCACACAATCCATGCGAACAATACCATAAAATCAACATCCACGATGTAGCAATGGTTTTTTTCCGTGCCCTTTTTTAAAACGGATTGCAGATGTTATATACAGTATTCTTTAGATATCCCAAGATATCACCAGAAAAAAACCACATGTTTCCATGCAGATCAGAAGAATTTGGTAAATTGGGGGGAAAACAAAAAACAACTGTTTAGACCCTGATAGTGGGTGAAGGGTTTTGGAAGGCCCCAGACTGTTAACTGTATGTATGTATGCAGTATATATTTAATGTATTTATTCAGTGCTGGTAATTAAACATATAAACAGTATGGCAATACTTCCTGTTTTTTTACACAAACAGCTGATGGATTCATAGTCCACACACATTTCTCATTGGTGCCTAGTATAACAACACTGTTCAGTCTTTATTAAATGTCAAAGATACAACTGATAAAATGTTTAAATTCTATTGGAATTCCAATTCTTTGGTGGTTGTTTGTGCATTTCAGTGAATTACTGCTGACCTTAATTTATGGACAGCATGGTTTACTAAAGTGAAACTAGTACATCATTCTTGAGTTGTTTAGTGCTATTCAGCATGTATTTATCTATTAATGTGCTATTGCTTATATGAAGGAAGCAAGCACACCCTCAGTGATATCATATCAATAAACCTTTTTTGAAGCTTTTGAATGCATTTAGTGCAGATGGTTAGGTCAAAAAGAAGGTAAATTGTGTTATAATGGGAAACAGTATATAAGGTTTAGTCAGGGTTACAAACTGGTGGTGTGGTTACAGTACTGGCAATTAGTGATGTCATGTGCTCTTAGCTCCCAAGGCATTGTGGGGAATTGTGAAACCTAGGATTGGAATTAGCATATAGTCCAGCCATGACTTGATTAGATCAAGAGCCATTACCTGTATAGAATGGTTAGCCATTAAAAAGTCTTTAATGCCTGTGTGATGAGGTCCAGAGATTAAACAGACCACATGATGAACAAAAGTGTGTGCATGCCAAAGAATTATGGGATCCTCCCCTGAACTGGAAGAGAAATTAAAAGCAGACTTATCCCACCGCCAATGTAGCAGTCACCACATCACCGAAACAAAGGCAACACATGTGTGTCATGTACTGTAAATCTGGTTTCTGCTTTCTGCAAACTGTCTGTATACTGTGTGTTAACAGAAGAATATCCCTGAATCCTTTTCTGTCTATTGAAAATACCGATAGTAGAATAGGTCTTCGTTCTACTAAAAATAGGTCTTCCTGTGGATTTTACTTAATGATTTATTTTCCATTTGCTGGTGATTCAGCCGCATCAACAAACCTGATTCATGTTTTTTCAGAGTGCATTTCTTTCATGCCAGTTTTTTTTGCAGTGAAAATTGTGGGAGTTCATATTTCATTGAGTGAAACATCAGGGAAATAAGGACAGATGGGCCTGTAAGCCCCAGAAGAAAAACTATCCTAGTTCTGAAACATCCCCACTTAAATCTTGAAAGTCTCCTTTTTACCTCCTGCTGCTCGTACATGTATATGCTTTTAAACTGCTGAGCCGAAACCGTTTCACGAATGTGACAAAGAGTTAAGCTTGAAAGTACACAAAGGTGAAACCCTTTTAACAGTTTCCTGAATGTCACAAGAGTGGCCTGTTCATACGTTAAGCAAAGGCAGTGCCTTTCATTAGACCTTCACTGGTCACATGGCCTTTAGTGAGAATTCAAAAAAGTGAACAGCCGCATATGCTGAACCAGGCGTCTCCACCCCTGGTCCTGGTGAGCCCCAATCCTGCAGGTTTTATAGGTGTCTGTACATCATCAATGGCTAAAGATCTGGAAAACCTGTTAATCTGGACTAATTAAGCCAATGATTGGTTCAATTAAGTAACTGAGAGCTCAGTTGAAATGAAAACCAGAAGACCCTGTAGCTCTCCAGGACCGTGGGTTGGAGACCCCTGTGCTAAACTGTGTACAGTATATCCAGACTTTCATTACACTAACTAGTTAATAAAAAAGACAGAAACATGGCATTGAAATGGACTTATTCCATTTGATTTTAAAAAGGATTAAATGTGTGCCAGATAACAGCTTTCTGTAGATTCTCACGCTTTTTCTTTGTCAGATATGTCCACTTTTGAAAGGCTTTTGTGTACAACTCGGTATTGTATGTGAAGCTGTATTGTATATAGATACTATATTATACAGTGTCTGACTTGTTTTTGTTCATACACCTGGCAGGGTAATTGCTAAACTCTGAACTTTTTTTTCTGTACGATGTAGTTTGGGCATTCATGTGAATAGTATACCAAATAACTTCTATAATGTAATTCAAACCCAGGAAAATGCTGGATTCCAGCCCTTGAGACATTGTTATGTGGAATAACAGACCAACACCCACACATCCAGATACATAACATAACAATGCAAACATACGTTCATAAAAAGCACAAGTGCAAACATGTGGGCTCTCGCCTTGGAGGTGGGGTTACAGTTTCCTACTGCATCTAGCAAGCCTCACTGCAGTTTTCATCATTCAGCCCTCTAGAGGCTGGGTACCAACACATTTATTAAAACACATTTAGAAATCAGTGTTTAAGGCTGCAGCATCTCCATCATTTAATGTAGTTATAGTTTTAAGATGGCTGAACAAAGTCGTCTATCTTACATATGCATACTATGATAACAAAGGCAATGCACATATGTTCATATATACTGTTAGTTTGTGATCCCTTTGGAAACAGTTTTGCATTTGTTTATTAGGATGAACATTAACATCTTGAAATATTCCTGTATGTCAGCATACCAAGGTAATGTCGTAATGTATTGTAACAATGCTTTTAGAGCTTACAGGCAGCATACTCATGGCCCCTGCCATTTAAAATATACACCGGCAGCAGAAAGTCATATCAGTCTTCAGTGGTCCATTTTTTGTATTTGTATTCATGATAATGCTGGCCAGTATGAAATCCAGCTAAGCCTTTTACTGATGGTATTGTGGTATACCACCAAAGTGCTGAGCTCCATGTATATAAAAGAGGCTTTCATTATTAATTCCTATTGCAGAGTTGTTTTTTTTTTTTTATGACTTCATTCAGAAGCAATGATTTCCGTTTCCGAAGCAATTTATCTTGCAGCTTCAAAGGCTGCAGGAGTGCTTTGTTCCCGACCATAAAATTAAGGAAACTGTTCTTAAACCTAAGCAATTTTATATGCATTAATGAAATGTGTCGATCTTCCTTCCCAATGGGAATGATTTGTAATTTGAAACAAAGACAACAGCCCTTTTTAATTATTTTTAATCTGGATCGAAAAACAACTGTGGTAAATTTGCAGTGTTCCTTTTGTTCTATGTAATGTATGCATCGGTGCACATTTAACAAAAAAATAGCCTAATTACTGTATCTGCTCAACTTGAAACTTCATTTGTTGGATCAAGTGGTTGCTGTTGAGACATTGTAAACAGGAGGGATCTAATTTTCAAATCCGAGGTCCGCTACCGTTTACTGCATGACCTTGGGCAAGTCACTTCTCATCCTTGTGTCTTAATCTAGCCAGCTGTAATAACTGGGAAGGACCCTACTGTTTGGCATCTCATCTGTGCTGTCTTGGGAAAATAATTGCTTAAAGAAACTGGTCTAGTAGAAAGATAATGGCCTTAAGATAGCTATTACAGTCATGTCTGCCAGTTGAACAAAGCCTTTGAATAAACTCCCTTTTTGCCCTCAAATTGCACAATTGGCTGTGGCATAAGCTGACCCCTATATTAGTTACTTTATTTTTAGCCTGAAACTTGGTTGTGTCTTGGGTCTACATCAGATTTTGTAAAATAGTTTTATTTAAATAACCTAACCTAAATTATTATTTATTTTTTTTCTTATCTGGCTTATTGGATTGTTTTTCCTTGGTCTAGAGCAGAAAATCATTATCGTTTTTAAAAGGCACAAAAATGCTCATGAATTCAGACACCGTTTAAAACAGACATATGCCCAAACTTTAATGGCAGTCTAACAGTAATGTTGGGGTTGTTAAACAGTAACATGTTTGGTCTGGAATGCACCCATGTAGCCAGAGCCGTTTTGGGAACGAGTTTTTGCAAATGTTAATTGCCTTGCTGTAATGTATTATTAAAACTGTAGTGCAAACTGTTGCTGTTCATTTCTTTTAACGTTTGTTATTAAATTGAAAGCACCCAAGTGCTTTTGAAAGCACGTTCACTAGCGAGTTTACAATCATTTTGAGTAAAAATAATGATAATGTTGGGTGTCAACAGCCCATATCGTGCTTTTTGGTGGCAATTATGATCATTCAAGAATTATTGAGAGACCATGTAAACCATTTCAGTTTTTGATGTGTGTGTTGTAATGCCAAGAGCTTGTTGCTTGGGTTAAATATATGGGCTGCATCCAACTTTTCACAATTCAATCCAGTTGCAGGGAAGTAATGTTTTATGTTCTGAAAGCATTCAAGCTGTTCTGTAAACAATGCACTGTATAATGCTGATTCAACACAGAGTTTTATGAAAACATTTGCTTTCTGTTAAGACTTTCGTTCATGCGTTCAACAACACAAGAGATTAAAGTTAAGTGTTTTCCTATAAATTAAAATACACATTTTAAATGTTGTTCTCATTTCTGTGATCGGTGCTTTGCTGCCTGTTTAGCACCAAGTCTGTTGCTTTTTTAAACAGATCTTGTAATTAGTTGGTTAAGGTTTGAAATTTGGAAGAAGTTTTTTTTTTGCTGTACTGTAATTTAACACAAATATCGCTCTCCCAGATATATAAGGCACACATGTATACTGTGAAAACGTTCTGTTGAATGTAGATTACCCTTTAGTTTAGGTTGTTGCAGAACTCAGCCTTACTGCTTAACAATATACTTGTGAGCACCTTTTTACTAGCTGGATGGTGTGCTTTATATAATTGTGTAATAAGGCAATTTTATTCTAGCATTTCATGTTATTCTATGTTATCTGTAAAGAGAAATTTGCCAGTACTTGTAGTAACTGACCGTTTGACAGTGACTCACTCATCCCTGGCACACTTATTATACCATCATAAAACAGGGGTTTTGGAATTAGACCGTGATAAACTGTTGTGAACAGCTTCCCAGTGGCTGTAATTTATTGAAATGTGCTGTCTTGTCTTATTTCATTCCTGTGACCTAGATTAGAACCTCTGCAGTCTTGTCGGAAGGCATTCTTCGAGGGCAGGCTGTTCACATCAAGGATTCTGTTTGGAATCCTGCAGGGGGAGGAGGAGGGGGGTATAGTCTTCAAGAAATCTTCTCCAGGACGCTTCCGTCTGGCAACCTTAACATTCAGCAGGTTTTATTACCTCTGTCTCCAAACAGGCAGGGCCGGTGGTTTGTTAAGTAGTAGCACAATTCACAACAGGAGCATTTACAGCACTGGCAGGTGGCCACCTTTATTGCAGATGCAATAGCTGATCTCTGGTTTTCTGCCAGACACACTCTAGCTGGGGCAGATAAATGTGAACTCACCCACTAGGTGGCAACAATGAAACAAGAACCAGCTGTCCAAGGAAAACCTGCCTGCCACTCTTTCTTTTTTTTTTTCAAGACAAAGAGAAGGCAGGGGGCTAAGCCAGAGCAGGCAGATGCCAGGGGTTTTCAAAGATTCCAGGTTGTCTTGTTTCTAAACGAATGCCTGGGTCATATTGAGTTATCCAGCTTAGACAAGCCATTGCTAATATGGAAAGAAAAGCAGCTAGTTTGGGTCTACTGTTGACTTGTAATTTGGTCGGCATGATAGAACTAAGAGGTGAGCATCCAGCACTGACAGTTTTTTGGGATTCTCTTTAGCTTGGCTCGAATGATTTTTCTTAGAATAAAAATCAAATACGCTATGACTGATTCCAATAACCATAAATCGAAATATTTCGCTAAGTCTGTTTACTGTTAGCCTTAAAACCCCCCTTCTTCTTTCTCCCTTGTGGATTTGTCAAATAATTTGCCACCTTAAATAATACATGAAGTCTAAATATTTGACTGCACTTGAATAAAGAATTGTGTGATTACACTTTTTTTTCTTTTTTCACATGAAATTACAAGGCTGTTTTCCAAATCAACTAGCAGTGACTTCTTTGTGGGAAATTCTAATTTCTACTGAAAACACCCACACACGTAATTCGTTTATAATCTGGAATTTGCAGCATTCCTTGTTTGTATCATGACTTTGTGATGTTGAAGGTCAGGGATCTGATATGCTGAGTTTTTTTTTTGTTTTGTATCATGGTGAAGTTTTTGTGTTTTTTAACCCGTACACCACCTCCAGCAGCATCGAGGCAAGTGAAGGCTTAGTCTATTTAAAGTATCTTATCAGTTGCAGATCTAAATATCACAGTCCTAAAATGTATCAATCTGATCTATATGTTCCACTATATTTTTATTGTATGTATGTAACCCTGATAAATGTATTAATTAATCACCCCTCTCTGGGGGACACTAGCAGGACTAACACTGTATTAAAAGGGCTGCTGTGATTAGATAAAACAAGGTCTTTCACTTTATATATCAAAAATACTGAAGCTTCTGAAAAAAACGTCTTTGCACCCTGCATTGTTGAGCTGCTGGAATTTGTAATGGCGGGTTGATTTGCAGGGTGTGCAAAGTCATTATGGCTGGTTATCAAAAGAGAGTTACAGAAGAGCTAATCAACTGCTTGTTTGGGCACCTTGGCTGCATTGCAGATTTGACCTTGCAAGCTAATAGGTCACAGAAAACAGGCTTGTTTACCAGCCCCTGAGGAGTTTAACAAAGAAGGGTGTGCCAGTAAAAGTGAGCTACAAATGAGATCAGGAGTGAGAGAACAGTGGCAATACATCAGTACTGTCTGGTATAGAGCTGCCTGCTTATTCTCATTGTTGGGCTATGTGCGGTGTTCTCTGTTTATTATCACTATTGTTCACATTGCTTCATGAAAATGTTGTGTTATTTAAAAATAAATCGGGGATTGCTAAAAAAAGTATATCAGGCTTAAGTCACATTAAGCAAAGCATGTGGTAACACATCTAGCTTTCCTCAAGAGCAGATGCAGCACAGATGCAAATGCCATTAAGCATAAATTACTGCTGACTGAGGTGATTCCAATCTATAGCACATGCAATGTCTTACAGCACTGTATTTAACTAAAAACAAATTGGCATGGCCAAGAACCAACACGTACAGTATTCCACATAACTAATAGCTATTGAATGTTTTAAAAAATATATATTTATTAAGCTGTATCCTCAAGTTGCCAAGGAGAGAGAGATATGCAAGCGTTTAGAAATGCAGGCAGCTGTCCTTATGTAACATTTGTTTGATGGTTTTCATGTTTAGGTATCTTAAAATAACCTAGACGGTTATTCCCTAGGTGGAGGAAATAAATGAGGTTCTGATGTTTCTCTTAGAGTGAAAAATACCCTGTGCTCAGTAGCCATTAGATGTTGTTCAAGGTAAGCCTAACAGAGAAAAACAGGAAAACTGTCTGCCCTTCTACACTTAGAAATGCTTTGGGTCAAGAATATATGAAATAGTTTTTCTCCACAACAACTTTGGTTTTCTTGGTTTTTTTTGCTTGTTTGTTGTTTAATTATTATTATTAGATATATCAATCTTTTAGTATCTACATTGTATGTCTAATACTGAAATGACATCTAGTATAATGTGTGTTTTATATTACTAATTTCGGGTACTTCATAACTATCGACTGAGGCCCTGATGTTATTGTGATAAAACGAGCCTTAGTTACTTTGCAATGTGTTGGAGTTCCTGTAATAACTAACAATGTTTTAGAACCCTGGCCAAACCAAAAATCTTATCAATGATATCTCCATGTGACAGGAAGCAAAGTGAAACAGAGGATCCATTTCACAACAGTGTGTTTTATTTGCAAGAATAGTGTGGGTTTATTGGCAGATTAAATAAAGCATGTTACCTTATTTGCTCCATTGAACAGTAAGTAAGAGTCTTTATCAGGTGCTTCATTTGCGAATCGCAAGTAGAGTCATCAATAGTCATAAAGAATAGGAATAGGAAATTCAGCACAAATGGTTATTATACATAATGAGTATGTGTTGGTATTATTAGGTCTCTTGAATGAGACTGTCTGTAATGACTTTTAATAGCAACTTGGAATAGAGAGGATCTACATATCAGACCATAGTGCAAATGTTTTTTGCATCCCCTAGGGGAAGAGTATTGCAGGGAACAGGTTCATTGATGTACTAAGAAATAAATAATTAAATTGTAATTATGTACTTGAAGTGTTCTCTAATACCTGCTGCAGCTGTTAACTTTCTCTGAACTACTTTGATATGATCATTTATGAGAATGATTTGTCTTGGATATCAAACTTAGACATTAAACTGTTTCCCACCTAATGAGACTGCTGTCCGCTTCAGGTGGTAGAAGTGTTAAGAGTTACTTGTATTGCAGTTTGGAAGTGCGCTTTTTAAGAACGGAGGATTTCAGAGTATATTGAGACAAAAAATACACATTCAGAGTGACCAAAAAAAAAAAAAAACTAGTCTAGTTTACCTTTTGTTAGAATTATCTTACAGTACCTTAACATTAAATACTACTGACAATTAAATTGGAAAATATATATATTTTTTATACTAGTACTTGTTAGACAAACTTTAGTTACAGCTTCATTTAATGCATTCTGTAATTTATAATGGCATAAGCGCTGTGCCTGTCTGCACCCTCCCTACCCACTCTCCCTTTGCTCTCTTAATCCCTCTTAAATTAGACCTTTGTTTGGTCATTCAAGAAAGGAGCTTTAACCCAGCTACAAAACATGGTAGGGTGTCTAACAAGCGCTCTGTCCTTTGGGATTACTTTTAATGGTTCGGCGGTTTTCATAAGCAGCCGGTGTGCAGAGCAGAGAGCAGCTGCAGGTGGTGGTGCCATTTAAAAGGGCCAGAATGGCTTTCCAGGATCGATGCCAACTTGCAAGCGCAACCACCTCCTGCACCAGCTTTACAATTCTCTCAAACATTTGGTGGGCTAATTCTGCCATCACATTTTGTCTTGATGGAGAGACAGACGGATTCTTCATCATCATCGTCTTATTTTATTTATTTATTTAATTCATTTTATTTTCTTGGCTTCTTTTAGCCCTGCCTAGGGTGATGGGCACAGTGGTTGTTTTTTTTCTCCTCTTACATAAAGAACGTCTTCCTGAACCTTTTGATTCTTTTTTTAAATGCTATGCATTTTAACTCCCCTATGGCCCCCGCCTTATCAGGACCATGCTTGCCTGGGGGCGTAGCGGCTGTTGCTTTGAGAGACGGGGGCTGGAGTGCCAGCAGGCTGCACTACAGCTACTGTCAGCTCCTGATCCAGCAGAAACTGTTTTTGTGTTTGCTTTTCCCCCAGAGACTTGACCTCTATGAAACCTTTGATGTACATTGCCAGCTATATGCATGTCCAGTATTATGTTTACAGCTTGGTAATCTTTAAAAGTGTCTTTCCGTACATATTTCTAATAATTATTATTATTATTTATTTCTTAGCAGACGCCCTTATCCAGGGCGACTTACAATTGTTACAAGATATCACATTATTTTTACATACAATTACCCATTTATACAGTTGTTTTTTTACTGGAGCAATCTAGGTAAAGTACCTTGCTCAAAGGTACAGCAGCAGTGTCCTCCAATGGGTTTTGAACCCACGACTCTCCAGCCAAGAGTCCAGAGCCTTAACCACTACTCCACACTGCTGTACACAATAATGCATTAGATTAGCTTATATTGAAAGTTTTTTTTTTCATCAGCTCCAAAACCATTCGGCACTTCTGAGCTCAATAAAGCTTCCTCCTTTACATAACATTAATTTCACAATTGTTCTGCATCTGTAAGGTGCACTTAATTATGCATATCCAGTTTATCATAAGGGGAACTTATAATTGTCAATCTGCAGACGTTGATTCTTCACCTGATCATATCTCATAAGCCTTGTTGGCTTCATATTTGGTACACAACTGTACTCTATGATTCTCTCAGTCAAGGTATATCTTTCATAAAGGATCTTCAATGGCAGCACAGTAATACATGAGCCCTGCAGGGAGGCCAGTTTAAATTAGTACACACTAATTAGTTTGAAAACTATCAAGGGTTTAAGGCTTTAAGATTTTCTTTAGTAGTGAGCATTCTGGAAACAGAAAAGCTTGTAAATGAAAAGGATGAGCACCTCTGTTTGCTCTCCAGATACTGCACTGATTTATATATCTTTTAAGACATTGGGACAGTTGATGAAGTCTGGAATTGTAAATCTCTACCGGGCATTAACCTTCCCATCATCCTTTTTATGTCGGATGAAAGACATTATAAAGAGAGATTGATAGTTAGAAGTTAATCTTGGTTTATTTTAATGTTTTCAACTAGAACTACTTAAAAAATGTAATGTAATTATTGAATAAGCAGTATGTTCTGGAATCCTGGGTCTCATGGAAATTGCTTAATTATTGAGATGCACCTAAAATTAGAACAATACAGAAAGCATTTCTGCTGGTGTGAGAGATATTGGATCATATGACTGGATGATGGCTTTGTCTTTCATTTGAAAGTTGTAATTGATTAAAATAACTATTATGTGGGGCTCCCGAGGTCGCATCCGGTAAAGGCACTCCGCTCGGAGTGCAGGATGCGCCCAATAGCTTGGAGATCGCCAGTTCGAATCCAAGCTATGCCACTGCCAACCGTGGACGGGAGTTCCCAGGGGGCGGCGCACAGTTGGCCAAGCGCTGCCTGGGCGGCAGAGGGGTTAGGTCGGCTGGGGAGTCCTTGGCTCACCGCACACCAGCGACCCCTGTGGCTGGCCGTGCGCCTGCAGGTCAGCCTGTGCACATTTCAGAACTGCGTGGTCCTCCGATGCTGTAAGTTCTGGATATGGCTGCACGGCGGGCTTGCAGAGTGAAAAGAAAGTAGACGGCTGACGGCACTCGTTTCAGAGGACGCGAGTGCTCGTCTTCGTCTCTCCCGAGTCAGTTCGGGGGTTGCAGCGGTGAGCCAGGTTGAATAATAAGTAGACATTCCAAATTGGGAGAAAATTGGAAAATTAATACTTTAAAATAAAATAAAAAATAACTGTTATGTGTCTCACTAGATGTGCTATGGACACCTTTAGACTTCGTGGGTCTCATCCCAAGTAGAAGTCCATTGACTAAGCCTAGTAGCCAGGTCTTGTAAGTAATGTATGGTCAGATAATCTGCCGAGTCAAAACAGTTTGCACATTCAAGAACATTGTTCTTATTCTGGAAGAGATGTGGAGAAGATGATTGAAAAGCTGTGCATGTTATGACTTTTCAGGCATCAGTCCTCAATCTTTTTAGTTTTAAGTGGAGATTTACATCACAGAACCAGTTTGTTGTTCACTGCCATACATTTGGTCAGACAAATGTCAAATTGTTCAAATAGCTGCAGAGCCACCAAGAAAATGCAACAAACACGACAAAAAACAGAATTAGCTTAGCACTTTGGGTATATATTGTTATTACATGTTTAATATATCATACTGGTGAAAGCCAATGGTCTTGGTAAAGTCTAGGTTTTAAAGTGTGGAAGAGGCACATTTAATGGGACTAGTAAACAGACAAGAGATAATAGCTGGTTAATGCTGATGTGAAAATTGCATTTGCCAGTGCCTGTACCTTCACAGAATCAATGCAAATCACACTTAATACAATGAGCAGAAACAGCACTTTGTGGTGGTGGGTGTATTACCAGCCACTACAACAGTCTGCGATATGTTGTAGCTAATTAAGGCTCCCCTTGTAGTGGTGTATACAATTTATTTTATTAACCATGTGCCCGAAAGAATCCTTTCCACTTCCAGTACAAAAGGCCAGGCCAGTAATTATCACATTTGCATGCACAGACTGCAGCTTTTCCTGAAGCTTTGAGCACTCTTTATTCATTCTGATCATCAGTGACAAACCTTTGCCTGTGAATAACTCTTTACCTGGGGGAGCATACAGAGGTGCACAGCATGCCCGTATTCTGTGCTGGATTCATGTATGTTCGACAAAAAAAAAAAAAGAAAAAAAGAAGCTGAATGGTTTTTTTTTAAGATTTTTTAAATAAAGGCCAACTTTCCTTGTGACAAAAATAGCAGTTTAAAATATGTTCTTTTCTAAACAAGGACATCTGCTATAGTTTTTTAAGGGCCTCGTCAGCCACCTGCTGCCTCCTTGATGCCAAGTGGAGGCTGAAACGGAGCAGACCTTGTATTACCCAAATACCTTTTGCTGCCAGGCATCTGTTTCCTTTTTGTTTCTTCTTTTTTTTGTTAAACAAAACACAGGCAAGATTTATTTTTTTAATTTTTTTTTAATATGATGGTTTTAATCCTCACAAATACTCTTTCCTTGCAGTTTCAAAGAGTTATTTAACATTTTATGAGTTGGCATTGAAAGCACAGCATTCCGTATAAGAGGGGTATTGTGAGCGTAATCATTTTTGTTTTCATGATATGGTTATGCAACATGAGTTTCATAACCAGCTTAAAACTGATGCTATCCCTGAACAGCACATGCCCTGAAGTGTGTTCTATCATTCGGAAACCTAATTAAAGACAATATTTTTCAAGCTGGGGTGCCCACTGTATAGAGGATATTACTGCACAGAATGACAATTTTATTAACGCAAGGCAGTAGCTGAACATTTGTCCTTTTCCATTTTTCTAAACATAAAAATAATGTCATTCACTGATAAGTATGTTGAAAAAAGACTGTATTGAACCCAGATCTATTAACATAAGTCCCTTTCATCTGCCTATAGCTTTCTGGATTGTATGTTTTTGTTTTATATCTTTGTATTATGTTTAAAAGAATAGCATTAGTCAGTTTCTCCTACACTAGAATTCCATGTGTTTTTGAAGGACACATTGCACAACTTTAACATATGGGATTGTTTAAGAAAAGAGTAGTTAAATCAAAATACATAGAATTGCCCCATATGCTGTACGTATAAATGGAAAAGGATATGTTCTTCCCTACAGTAATACAATGAAAAAAGAATAAAAAAACAGATATTTAAACTGTAACCTGTTTGAAACATCTTTGGTCAAATCTAATTTATTAGTAATTATATAAAGTATGCCTTACTAAATCCTATTTTGGGCAAGTTATCTGTATAATTTAACTTAGAAGTGAACCCTTTTATCTCTGTTTTATTTATTCTCCTTTTAACTGGGAGAAAAAAAAGTGCATTACTGAAAGAGATCACATCCATTACTTCACATATGATAAAGGCATTAGGCCGAGTAACTTTATATTATATTACTCTGTTTTGTGGGAGTGAAAGGCGCCTGCTATGTACGTTCTAGAATGTAAGGCTTACATCTGTGGGGGGGGGTGGGGGGGAAGCAAAAAGTGGTCAGATTACTTGAGTGTAAAACAAGCAGCTGACTATCCCAAGCTGTCACGTTTTGTGTCTGTCTTAAAGAAGGGGCATCCAGGCACTGTGCTGGCGGGCGATACTTGATACTGCACTTGCAAAGCGCTTTGTTTAGTCAGCAGAATGTTAGCCAGGCCCAGGGCGGTATCGAGGGGGCCTTTGGAATTGAGGTAAATGAGTTCATATCTCTTCAGTAAGGAGGCAGCACCACATGCAGTGATAGAAAAAAAAAAGGCACCTGTATTTGGTCTCTCAATGGATTTATATTGTCTGCAGCATCTCCAACAGAGATGGCTACAGCAGCCTCTTCCTATGAGTTTCCTTCGACCGTTGGCCTACTCGCACATGCAGCAGAACCACAGAAATGTTTTGTTCAATAAGTGTGAATTCTGACCTACAATACCCAGGCTGTAAACTATCTCTTGTGAACTCTGACCTATTAACAAGTTCCTGTGGTGCTGCCTGTGTGGCCGAGGGTCTTGTCATCAGCATGACACTGTTTGTTTTCTTTTGTTTGTGTTTTTTTTTTTTTTTTAATTTTTTTTGTTGTTATTCTGTTGGCTAATGCTACAGGCCCCACCTCTGTGATCTCCAGCCATAGTTAAGGGACTGTGCAGCTGTAAGTCTGGTCCCCGCAGCAATTCGTTTCAAACATCAAGATAGGATTTGCTGCCACAAATTATTCCTTTTCAGGCATTATAAATCAAAAACAGCCAGGGATTATACCCAGTACAAAGTTTCATTCTATAACCCCTGAAAATGTCAGAACTTGTCCTGGGTTCATATGGTGCTAATATAGTGGTTTATACCCCTGTCTCTTTACTAATTATCCACTATAATTACTGGTTTCCTTCCTTCTAAAGTGCAATTAATTGAAAATGCAGTGGCCGGCACATTGACCCTTTCCGAATCTAACCATTGCATCACTTCTGTTTTATTCAAACTTCACAGGATTCCCTTTGTTGTAAAGTCCTCATCACTTTCAGGACTGTCCATCTATCCCTTTGTTCTGTTTCACTGGAAATGATATTGTAGGAACCAGGACTTTTCATATTGGGGCAGCAGTGTGGAGTAGTGGTTAGGGCTCTGGACTCTTGACCGTAGGGTCGTGGGTTCAATCCCCGGTTGGGGACACTGCTGCTGTACCCTTGAGCAAGGTACTTTACCTAGATTGCTCCAGTAAAAACCCAACTGTATAAATGGGCAATTGTATGTAAAAAATAATGTGTTAAAAAATAATGTAATTGTATGTAAAAATAATGTGATATCTTGTAACAATTGTAAGTCGCCCTGGATAAGGGCGTCTGCTAAGAAATAAATAATAATAATAATATTGCCTTTTCTATGTAGACACAGGGGAGTGCCGTTTTTGAATGCGACTTGAATTAAATACTTACTTTGACTAGCTTGTTAGTTGTTACAAGACATAGTTACCTCTGTAATGTATTGTTCCTTGAAGTATTCTTTTTATGATAAGGGCGGTGCCACCCATAACGATCCTTGGTTTTGTTCTTGGGAGCCAAGATGTCATTGAATGTTATAGGACATTGTCTGCAAATATATTTTAAAATACTAAATTAAAAGATAATTTGTTTTTTATGGTTATTACTATACCGTTTTCTAGTTTCATATGTTGATATGTTGAAAGTGGATCAGTAGTGTCTCTAAAAGGGAAAGGATGGTGACTGCAATACATTTCCCGTACAATTCATAGACATTCCTAATTAAAATGTATGTGCTACAAACAATGTTATATAAATATATAAAGTGCACTCAATGGAGCCCAGTTGTACTCTGAACCATTAGTGCTCTGTCTTGTGATAAGAAAAATAACAGACGTTTAACTGAAAAATAATTTTAAATTAAAGGGAGATTCTGTGTCGCGGCAAAGTCCCTTTGAAATGTGTCTTATATTTTTCCAGAAATAAGAGAGTTTAAAAAAAAAAAAAAGAGAAGTTACACATTTCTAAAAAACCAGAGCGCTTTGTGTTTGTGTCACAATTTCCCTGTTAAAAGATAATTCCTTACTTTTTGCCACTGCTTTAATTACAAAAATGAGATATTCCTTGATATGCTGACAAAGAAAAATATAGATATTTTATACAAATGGTTAAAAGCGTATTTTCCAGCATATCGGATCTCTTTTATGTACCTTTCTGGCAACAGATGCTGTGCCAATGTGTCCTTCTGCCCCTTCCATACAGTCAAGCTCAACATGTTCAGACACCCACAGAAATAATTGATTCCTGGCAAATTCACCACTTAAAGGCCTTATTGTAATTCAACAGCACTTAACTTTGACAGCTGTCAACTGCCATATGCTTTTGGTTTTTTCCATCCTGCAAAGGAGTTTGGGACTTAAATTTGGACATTGAGGGGCTCCTAGCTTATGAAAGAGAATTACATTTTTGGCCTTATATTATTATTATTATTATTTATTTCTTAGCAGACGCCCTTATCCAGGGCGACTTACAATTGTTACAAGATATCGCATTATTTTTACATACAGTTACATTCTTTTTTACACATTATTTTTACATACAATTACCCATTTATACAGTTGGGTTTTTACTGTAGCAATCTAGGTAAAGTACCTTGCTCAAGGGTACAGCAGCAGCAGTGTCACCCCACCAGGGATTGAACCCACAACCCTCCGGTCAAGAGTCCAGAGCCCTAACCACTACTCCACACTGCTGCCGTTATACACCGTTATAGTCTCTAAATAAAAATCATGCATTAAATAAATATACTTTCTATAGCGTGCAACAGAACAATATTCAACATACTGTTTTTTTTCTATAATATCTCAAAACAAGTATTTACATAAATTCCAACAGATCAACACAAATTGAAAAAACTATTTGGATGTATAAAATGTAATCTCATCCAGGCCTACACTTGTACTCTGCAGATATCTCCTAGGATTTAGTGATTGGCGTACATTTATTAAGGAATCCGTTGAAAAGTAAAATAAATAATATCTCCAGGTGACAGTATTCTGTGATGCCTGTATCCTCTTCAAATGGAAATCTGTGCAGCGTGCTTTCACTGCAGTTAGCAAATAGTGTTCTTGATGAATGATTAACACATTTTTTACTAATATAATCTGCACCTTGAGTATAACACGCATGTTTGAGCTGCTTTGAGTTGCATCTCTTGTGTAACTCACACAACTTGTAATATACCTGCGACAAGCAGGCTGTAGTGGTGATGTCAGACCCGGAAGAAACACACAGTACTGCGAAGTGGAATGTGAATTACGCTGTTGCGCGTTTAATAATGAACAAAATAAAAAGGTTTTAAACAAAAACAGCACACGGCACTTGCGGCAAAAATAAATAGACAAACAAAACAGACTAACACTTAAACAAACAGTGGACTACAGACAAACAAACACGGTGAGTCAAAACAAATAACAATTAATATTTTTGTTTATTTTCGTTTATTTTAGTTTCCTTTACTCTCCTTCTCTCTCCCGTTCTCTACTCACCGAACACCCAACCCTGAGTGAGTAAAACGTGCATCTATATATACTGTTGTGCCGGGATTCAATTACTAATTAATTATTCACTTGAATCAAAGCATGTGAACTAATTCTGTGCAACCCCGTGCTCACATATTATTACATACTTTAAATGCACGTGAAGCGAAGTGCAATCCCCGTGCCTAAATACAATTATACATTTTAAACACTCGTGCTCATTACCCACATTATATCCTGTGTACCAACTACAATACACCAACATTAACACACTACGTGCAACATAAAACACAAAAATCCACACAGGGGCGCATTGCCACAATACCATATTAAAGTTATTTTATCCCAAGTATACTGTGCATCTTGTATATCAAAATTTGTTAAAGAGGGTGCATTTATGTTCATAAAATTACAAAATCTGAATCGCAAGACACCTTTTGTCCAACATAAGGTTTAAATAGTATGAAGCTTATACATTTTAACCTTGCTTATTAGGATGTTGTTATGAAACCAAAAGGAATGTGTGTTTGCTCTATATCTAAATAGTTTATAAGCCTGTGAGTGGAAGCTTTTAGTAGCACATTAGCTACTGCATGTGATAGAACAAGAAAGCAAAAAGCCAGATAAAACACTTTATTATTCGACTTCCAGGCTACAGAGGCAGGACTCGGCGCCAGCTTTAGAAAAATTACCCAGAACTGCAGCTGTTGAATACACAAGGAGGAAAACATTTTCTTTATATAACTTCTGCACTGGCCAACTGTATTTGTGGTTAGGAGGACATTTCTCTGGGCTTAAATCACCGTTAGCTCTTTTTGTGGTTACCACCAGCTTTCTGCTGCAAGAAACTGAAAGGGGATTATACACATGCTTTGCTTTGCAGGATCATACAAATTGGATTTCTCACAATTACCGGCATGGTAAAACCAAGTGAAGCTGTGGCCTTAAGCTGTGATTTCAATATCATTAAGTAGATGCCTTTGGGACCACAACACAGAGGAAACGTCCTGTCAGACAAGATGGCTTTTGTTTTTGCCTTCCAGACGTCCTCAGTTGACTCCAGAGACATGTAATTGGTGGTCAGTCTCTTGGGCCTCAGCGAGTTCAAGTGCAGTTCCCTCACACTGGTTAAATAAATGATGCATCAGCAACAAGTGTTTGTTTATTTGTAGGGCTTCTAATGTTCGGTTTTAACCGATAAAAAATGATAAAACACACCGCCCCACCCCCACCCCCGTTACAAAAAAGAAAAAAATAATAATTTTCAGTGCAGTTGGGCAGTGTCCTTCCTTCCTCACTTGTATCTCGCATTGATTTGTTCTGAATACTTTAAACCCACCCCAGATACTGAGTGGCAGCAAATTCCTACATTTCTATTGGAGGATTGTACCACGCTTGCGAGATTTAAAACGAGATTACAATTAGAAACGGAGCATTGTTGTTCCTCACAAGATTTAAAGCTATGTTACAGTTTGATAGGGAGTATTTTTACACACTTGTGGAATTTAAAACAGAATGGCAAATTGTGGTGAAATGTAAAAAAAATGCTTAAACCTACAAAACCCCAGAAGAATATGCCTGTGACTATATGAAGCTGTGGAAGACAGCAAAGGAAAGAAGGTAGAATTGAAGTGTGCAAGTACTGTCTAGTACATATGGTGAGAGAAAAAAACGCTCAACAATTTTGTTAAGTAAGCGAAAACAATAATTTCATACGATATATAAAAAGCAAAAGCCCCAAAATAAAAAACAATTTACATAAAATTGCTAAAAAATAAGCACAAATCAAGAAAAACAGAAGCCCTATTTATTTGTTAGCAACCTTTGTGCAAATACTTTTTTTAAGGTGCACAAGCAGTCATCCTAGTGTGGGTTTTTTGGGGTTTTTTTTTTGCATACAAGGCAAAACCGCATCAGCCAATCAACATTAATGTCCCTGGTAAGGGTAAAATTTGTTTTAAAATCACTCCTGGAACAGTTTATAGGTCATAATGAACCTTGTCATACTGTAAATCCTAAGTAATCTTAGCATAATGCATATTTGCTCTGACTGTCAACATCAAAGCACAAATAAAGTTGGTAAAGCATTAACAAAACTCATTGTCTACCCAAACCGGAATACGTAATTGCACTTAAATTGCTCTATGTTGGCTGTACGAGTCAGTTAATTAAATTGTTATTTGTCGGAATTGCTTTGCTTTCATCAGTAAGTGGGTTTTTTGAAAGTGAATACCAGCAGCAGAGGGCAGGATGGCAGATTTTGAGTTCTGTATAAGATGCCTGGCATTTCATAAAGCTTGATCAGTTTGGTGGTTTCTGTACTGCGCATAAGGTGCATTATAGCTGGAAGGAAGCATTGGGAAAGAAGTTGGCAACAGAAATTCTCCCAAAAACCTGGCAGTAGTGTTGTCACAGTAATGAGCCTGCTATAAAAAGCTGTTTACTGATGGCTTCTCAGAGATAAAAGTGAAGTGTATTTATAGAAGTATATTTCATGTTACTAATCTTGTGAGACCCTGCTGACAGAAGCCCCTGCTCAGAGAAGGAGATGTTTGCTTTTGGAAGTGCTCAGTGCAATAAACCCGATAAGGATCTTAGCGCCTCTATCGGTCTGTTGGCCTTGCAGTGGCTGTTTAACTCAAGCTTAATTGCCTTTTTCATTCAGATAATTAAGACAGTGTTCATTGTTGTTAACATTTCATTGAAGAATGAATTGGGCCATTTTTAAATTGGGCTGGCACTGTTGTTGATAAGGTCACAGCTAAAAAAAAAAAATAGTAACTTACCTGGGATCCATTTATCTTGCTGAAGATAAGACCTCGTCTGAGTTACTGAGCACACGCTGTCCCCATCATAGGGGGTGAAAAGTAAATAATGATCAATTCCACCTTGACAGACTTGAGTAAATCTTCCAACAAGTACTGGCTTTATTAGGTGATCAGATCTGCTCTGTGTTCTTTCTGGGTGAGGTTTTCCCCTCTATTAGACGCTGAAGTCACCAAGGTGTTCACTAGTCGATATGTTGCTAATATACTCTCCACAGTAGGTGTTCAGGATTATCTGAATACATTAAAAAAGTAATACATATTTAAATCAATAGACTTTTTTTTTTTTTTTATATGGCATTTATGCGGCTTCCTATGAAAAACAAAGCATGATATGCTATTTCGGTTAGCTACAAGATTCATATTGATTACGTTTCTGAGAAATACACACACGTTCAGAAGTATTAAGACTAGATACAAGCTTTCATAGATACAAATATCCAAACAAGAAGACATTTAAAAGATAAGTGCACTAAGCCTTCAGCTGCAGTACGCACATCATAACCATGGAAAGAGCGGCTGGAGGCACAGTAATTGCTGACTCCACTTCAGTAGAAGCCCTTTTTTTTATTAAGGTCATGAGCTTTGACCACTTCATTGTGGTATCAGTCAGGAGCATGACAGCTCTCCACTCCTGCCCACTTAAAGATCCATAAGAGATGATGTCATCAGTACGTTGGAAGGTAATGATGCCTGGGATTGATGAGAAGTGAGTCTTTCAATAGTAAAGCAATGGTTAGAGCTTAAACAGGGTTCATTTAGTTCACACTACCTTCACATTGTAGTTCTAATCAGTTTCTTATCTGCTGACAGACTTTATTTTATTTTATTTTTATTTTTTTTAAGACACCATTAGACTGTTACATTTCTGCTGCATTTGTAGCTCAACAAAATGCCAGTAATTTCTAACTCGGAGGTAATGGAAAACATAACGAGGGAAAGCAAACTTTAGCAGAGAGCTTTAGATAATGTCACAGGTGCAAAAAAGTGTCCACTTTTTAAACTGGGATTTGCAAAACCATGTTATTTTTGGAAGATAATAATTCTTTGTTTTCAGACGCTTTATGAACCCCATGTTTGCTTGTTAACTGCAGCATCCCCCTTTAGGTGGCTTGGCGAGGAAGCACTGTACCAGTATTTATCTTATTGCTAGATCATATGAAAATATACATTACACAAAGAATTACTAGCTGAAAATCAGATACCGCAATGAAAGGAGTTATTGTATCTGCTGCTAGTGAATCGTCTGCCTGACTCCTACATTATTTACAAAATATAGATTGCTTTTCTGCCAGTGTAATTGATTAGGCCTGGTAGGTGCAAGTCTACCGAACATGCTTTATTGAATCCAAAAGCATACAATGAAATATATATATATCTGAGAAAAATGGAATCGGCCAACTGGAAAGTTCAATTCTTTTTTGCCTCTGCATTTGTGATTCCTGTAAACTGTAATGTTACACTATGCCAAGCAGCTGATTTTCTATTATGCGAACTGTGCCACTAGGAGAACGATCTGACTGCCATCTTGATTTTTCCAAGAATCCAGTGGGATTAAAACAAGGATAAGTACAGGCCACTGAAACGTGTTCAGATGCCTCAGACCTTGTGCTGTTGGTAAATATTTTGAAAATAGAAGTCTGTGAAATAGTTTCCCCAGGATCTAAATGTAGCCAATTGTATTACCCTTACAGGCCCAAACTGCGGGTACTGACCAATTGATTTACAGTAACTCTTGTCATCAGGTTGGTTGTAGAATGTGTGGGTCCCTTAAGTAAGTTATCTTATATTGCTTCCTTGATTGGAAGCTACAGCATTGTTTTTTTTTGTTGGTTTTATTTTATTGCAAATATAAAGGGTTTTGACATGTTTAACAAGTCAGTACAACATTACCATGTTTCTGCCAATATCTTAACATAAAGGAAAGGTTGTGTATATTTTAGTCTCTAGAAGACTCCTGCATTGTTGAAGAGGGGGGATTCCCAGCATAGTTTTATCATGAGTCTCTGACTCACAAGACAGAAGATAACTGCAAAATGGTGAAGTACTGCAGCTGTCTAGCAGTAATATATGCAACTTAATAAGTTACTAACTCTTAAGAAGCACTTGTTCTACAGCATCCATGTGGAGGCAAAGTGAAGAACGCATTATTATTTATTTCTTAGCAGACGCCCTTATCCAGGGCGACTGGAAGATTTCTGTTTGTAATAACAGTATCAGAACCACATGAACCATAAGTGGAATTAAAAAAATTGATAATAAGGAAAAAAATGCTACCCACTCACATTTACATTCTTTTGGATCATTTTTTATTTTATTTTATTGAGTATCGAGTATATTTTATCTTTTGCTAGCTGTTTTCTTTATCTTATGTTACATTCCAAGGTGTTTTTTTTGCTTAACATAGATAACAAGGAGTGTGTCATGGAGCATCTGGGTTTAAACTAAACCGTTTTCCCTACATGCTGCAGTCTTGTAAATCCAATACAGAAGGGTCAGTGCAGAGACTCCCGGGGAGCACTGCTAATGGCTTCAGAGAAATTGGAAGTGTTATTGCTTTGCTCTTTTGGGCTAGCAATGCATTTTATTTGGGGGGAAAAAAAGTAATTCCTGCATATTACCATCATATATGCATATGGAGCTAAAACAGACAATTCAACAAAAGCACTTTGCAAATAAATGTCTGGAATTTCAACAGCTTGGGTGTCAGCAATGAAATGTGTGCAGCTGCATTATTGTTTAACAACACCATGTATATAAAACATTCTTTCACAAACTACAGTTTTCTACTTGCTAATAGCTATGAATTCAAAATAGACATTATCATTGCATAAAAACAGTGCCTGTTATCTTAATCTACATAAAGAGCTCTACTACCCAAATGCAGCGAGAGTAGGAACCTGATCCATTCTCTCTCCCTGGGATAACATAAATGCTTCATCAGCTCAATCCTAATGGCCCCATTGAAAAACTGGATTTCCTGGCCGTGCTCAGGGTAATAAAAGACATTACGTTTTTTAAGCATCAAACTTTTTGCAAACTGCCTTAATGTTGTAAAGCTCTTCATAGTTTGGAATAGGATGGCATTGATTGGCGTTCAGTTCCGTTTGGCAATTGCGAATGATGGGCCCTGTATCAGAATGCATTAAGGGTTCTTTAATAATTTATAATAATGTATTATATAAAGTATTAAATTGGTCTTTAGAAACCATCAGTGTTATAAGCCAAATGTCCACCCAACACAAATACATTAATTTCTTTACAAAGGAGACACAATGCATCATGGGAGGTAAAATGTGAAAGTCATGTAATTTTAAAAGGACAATTCTTCAACTTTAATTTTATAAAATTATAAATTGTAATATTTTGTTTTATGTTTACACTCACTCACACGCTTTCCCATACCACCAAAAAGTTAGTGTTGGTATAGCGTGAATCAGAGCTGTACAGCTTTTAGTATAACATAAGAGATGTGTACACTGTAGAGCGTTCCACATAACTCAAGATCAACGTTGGAATCCCGCAGTATATATACATTAATCATATACTGAAACTCATTTTGGGACCATGACGACATCAGGTCTGAAATTGATCCTCAGCATTCAGATTATGATTTTGGCCCTGTTAGTTCTTGCATTCTGAGGGGGGGGGGGGTCTTGCAGCTTGACTGTATGCAATGAGTGTGAAACTATCAAACTACTAATGTTACATCTGAACTTCTCGCTCCCATGCTCCTGTTGACAACATTGTTTAATTTATTTTTTTTAAATCCACTATATTAACATAAAAAATGAAATTGCACAAAAGCAAAACTGTGCTAACCGACAGTATATGATGTTGCTAATTTAAGGATTTTCACAGCCTCGTTAAACCTTGAGATGTAATATATTTAAAAAAAAAAAAACAAAAAAAACATGCATATTATCACAATTGGTGTTACCTTGAAATACTTATTTTTATTTACACACGTTTGTGTTTTTAACATCCTCGTTTTAAAATAACACTTTTGTCTAGTACCTCTTTTAGGCCTTCTTATTAGCCCAGTGTTTTCACTACAGGAGAACCGCACAGTTCACTTCCAGTGTCCATTAATATAATGAGCAAGCCATTAAAACATTAAAAAAACATTTTTCTAATGGAGTCTTCTAGTGCACCTAGTTACACATTTCTAGGATATTTGTTAAACTTCAATGTGTCTTGTGATTTATTTCTCAAGGTATTGGTGGGCTGGAGGAGTTCGTATTGAAATCGGCCACGTTATCAACCTCGCCTGCTTGTCCTCCATTTACACCACTGAATTTCGAAGCTACTCCTATTGTGCGAGTGGCTATCGAACCCAAACATCCCAGTAAGTTTGAAAACCTGTAATGTGTTCTGTTACACGTGTGCTGTTTGATGTCTTCTGTTTTTGTGAAACACGAATCAACAAATTGTCCCCCCTAGGTGATATGCCCAAATTGGTTCGAGGGATGAAGCTGCTGAACCAGGCTGACCCCTGCGCTGAGGTACTCATACAGGAAACAGGGGAGCATGTGCTGGTCACAGCGGGAGAGGTGCACCTCCAGCGATGCCTGGACGACCTGAGAGAAAGGTTAGTGCTCAGAACCTGGTGCAGTGTCCGATTCAACACACATTTTTCACTTGGCTACACACACACACACACACAGAACTGTGCTCCGGTGAAAGACCAGTCTAGGGGATATCATTTTTGTTCATATAAAGTTATTGAAATGCAATGAGATAAAACCAGAGAAATGAATAAAAAAATTGCTTTGTAAGAACAACAGCAAGGGATATGCATGCATTTCTTTAGGCTTTCAAAACATTTGACAGCCAGTCAACATTGGTAAACAGAAAGAATTTCTCTTGACAATATCCTATTAGATAAATGTATGTGTCAATATACATTGACTTGTGCGCCTTCCTTTCTGTATTCCCTCTGATAAGGTCATTGGAGGAGAAATAAAATAAACAGTCATGTAAGATTAATATTTTGTCCAGGGCTTTAATGTATCCTGTCTCCTCTTGGGTTGTAATTGGTCTACGAGTAAAATAAATAATTTGTCCGGAACAAAGACTTTCTGACAGGTGACATTTGATTTGTCATAAGAAAGTCAAGCTGTCTATCATGGAGACTCTGTTATTATTATTAAACAGTACTTGACAGTTCAGGTGCATGTAGCACTTCTAGCAGAAGCAGTTTGAGTGTTCTGAAATCTCGCATACACAGCATTTTCGATTCATACAATAAACATAAGAGTTTGCCCTCACACAGAGCTTGTTAAAAACTCACTAACACTGCCAAGTTAGCCCCAAGGCCCCTTCTTTATTGCAGTTTCCGCAAAAGGCGGAGCATTAAATTATTTTCAGGGTGAGCGGAGTTGTGTTGATTAGGTAAACAGTCTTTCATGTATCTGCTTAAAACAAAGGCTTGCTTGTCTATCAGATATTTAAGCACAGGTGTGTCTCATAATCTTTGAACACATGATCAAAAAGAAATGTCAAGTAACTGAATCCTGCTGGCTTGTATTACTTTTTTAAGTTGACTTCTCTTTTTTGGGAGTGTGTCGACATCAGTATGTAATTCCCCCACTGCATTTTCTGTATTTTGAAAGAAGGATGATTGTATGCATGAGTACAGTGGTTTGTAATATGCCCTACAATAAGTACACTGAGAACACAGAAAAAGTAGATTCCCAAGCAGACTTGAAAAACTGCTTCAGCAATTAAGTATTTTTTAATAAAGAATTCAGAGCCCTACCATTAGTCTCTGTGACAGGATATATCGTTGCAGCATTAAAATAACGCTGCTTTAAACAAATCCATCCTCATCAGAAACAAAGAGAGCCCAGAAGCGTAAATACACTTTTTAATATGGCAAAGATTAAAAGCCATACTGAGAATTCTAGATTGTTTCTGAAATGTCCCTGATTCTGCAGGGCTTGTCTGAATGTTAGGCTAAGTTAAAGCAGATCCATGTCAGATATCTCTGGCTTTAATTTCTTAAGTACTGCTCTCATTTGGGGTCTGTTGCAAAGCAAAAACATGAAGCCAATAATTAAACTCAGGAGATGAGATTACATTTGAATACCAGGTGTGTTAATACTTTAGTGGTAAGGTACTTTAGTAAACAAAAAGAAAGATTTAAATGAAGTTACAACTGTATACCAACACAAAAATACATTGCATGCAAAATATTTCAATGAACTTATTAAACCCCATTGTGTTAAATCAAATACTATTAAAAAAAGAAAAATGTGCTTCTGGAAGACTGTATGTGTTAATGGGGTATGCTTCATACAAATATTCAAGGTCAAATAAAACAGAAAAAGGATGTGAGATTAGTACTGAATTTGGTATTTTGTGTGTTCGGTGTTTGGGTTTTCCCAGGGCTTTGTGGTGGTGTTTTAACAGGAACTGCTACGTTCATGGTGCACTCACCAATGTATGGACTTAAATTAGTCCTAGAGAGAGGAGCATCCTGTTGGTCATGATGATTCTCCTAATGGGGCAAAAAAAAAAAATCATTTTTCAACCACGGACTTGCTTCACTGAGTTGGGCAGGCAACTAAGTTCTGGAATAAATCTGGAAAGATGTTGGTGTTGGGTTGGGAAAAGATGAAAAAGCATGTGATAGAATTACCTCAGAGCATCGCGTAGATGAGAAATTGCATTTATATAACAGTTAACATGGTGAAGAATTATCAAGGTTAAAAAAGCAATCTGTTGTTGTCATCTATATAATGTCTTACAGCCTCCTGTATCTGTGAATAGCTGATTCTTTTAGTTTATTCGGAATCCCCTTTGTTTAGATTTGACCCAGAACTGACAAGCAAGAGCAAGGGGTAAACCGAAGATGCAGAGGTCTCAGCGTATTACTGGTGCTAACTGGCTGGATAAATGCACTCCCTTTCAGGATGAGGAGTTAAAAATATCACATCCCTGATAGCCTAGGAGCTGCTGAGCTGAGTACAATGATACAGTAAAAGATCCAGCATTCAAGAGTGCCTTAAAATCATTTTGAATAAAGGAGGGCAGCTTTTTAGTAGCTCGTGTGACTCTTGCAAGTACCACATTAAACAACAAAGTGGGTGTTTGGTTAAAAAAAAAATGGTGATGTACATAGCTGTCGAAGAGGATTTATTTGATATTAATCTGTAGTGGAAAATGAGATATATATATGTTTCTGACTGTCTGGGACTAAAAGGATTACAGAAAGCCTCTTTATAACTGGTGTCAAACAAACTGCTGCTGTTATCTGTTCTGTAGCTACACTTCTTAAATTACGCTAATTTATTTGGGTTTTTAAGTAAGGGATAAACAGCGAGAAGTATTTTTATGAATGAATGCGCTATACGTGCACGCACAATATGATATACTGTCTAACAAATTAGGAATTTAAAGCGATCAAGAAAACTACAAGCTGTAATTCTGATAATAAACATAGGAGTTTGTATGATTTTGAAAAAAACATGATTCATACAATAAACATTAGAAAATGAATACATTTGTGGGTTAGTTAATATTCTGTCTTCTGTGGTGGTTAGCAAATTGCATTTCCTTCTATTTTGAAAGAAACTATAGGCTAATATAGTAATGCTCAGTAGCAACTTTTAATATCTGCATTACTGCGCCTGTTAATTTAAAGCATTACCTTTTGTGATTTTTCTACCATTTGTGTGAATAATAATTTAATGGTAAAATTATGTTTTTTGGCATGCAAAATGTATTGCCATGTATTTTGGCTCTGAAAACTTCAGATACACTTGCATGCCGTACGAAAAAAAACAGTTTTCAGGAGAAAGGGTCATTTCATTTTTCTCTTGATGCTTAGATTTTTGTTTTTGTCATTTGCAGATTTGCCAAGATAGAGATCAGTGCTTCAGAGCCCATTATTCCATTTAGAGAGACTATCATTCGACCGCCGAAGATGGACATGGTGAATGAAGACATGGGGAAACAGCACAAGGTTGCTGTGATACATCAAGTGAAGGAAGAACAGTCCAAGTACTGTGAAGGATTCCAGGTTGATTCTGATGGACTGGTCACACTGACTACCTCAAACAAATTGGCCACCCTTGGCATTAGAGCAATGCCGCTTCCTGAAGAAGTGACCTGGCTCTTGGAGGACAGCAGTGACCTCATACGAACAATGGAGCAGTTCAACTTAAACGTGAAGGAAGGCAGGGAGGCTCTGGAGATCAATCAAAAAACCTTAGAGGCCATTCAGGACTTGAAACAGAAGCTGGAGACCCACCTACAAGGGCGGAAATGGAGGGGCGCTGTGAACCACATTTGGACATTCGGTCCACGCCGATATGGGCCAAACATTTTACTTAACAGGGTAGAAGGTTATCAGAGACCATCAGTCTGGCAGTGTTTAGATAAACACACAGCTGAAGTTGGAGTATACCGGGATTTTGACAACAGCATAGTTAGCGGGTTTCAGCTGGCCACGCTTTCCGGACCTGTGTGTGAGGAACCTCTAATGGGGGTCTGCTTCATTGTGGAGAAATGGGACATGAAGACACCCCAGCACCTTGCACAGACACATCATCAAGACTCCGTGGAAGAGGAGACCACTGGGGATCTGCAGGAGCAAGCGGAGGCAGAAGCCAGCAATAACTATGAAAGACCACCTCAGGGTGCACATGCTCAAGTTAGTCCGCACTCTAATAGCACTGCTGCTCATTATAAACGTAAAAATGACATGGCCATTGCTGACTGTTACGGGCCCCTCTCGGGACAGCTCATAGCAGCCATGAAGGATGCCTGTCGACATGCATTCCAGGCTCAACCCCAGCGCCTCCTGGCTGCGATGTACACCTGTGAAATCATGGCCACTGCAGAGGTACTAGGTAAGACATAAAGGTCCAGATACTGTATTTCCCAAGCCAACTGTAAATTCATACTTTTTAAACTATTTACCAGTACAAGTTTTTTTTTTTTTTTTTTGTCCCAGGTTTAAAATGATTTACTGTATATAAAGGAAATAGTTTTCACTGTTCCCCGATGGGAAGCTGCGTGGCACATCAGTGTTCAGATGCGATGATGTCATCCTTTAGAGCTCTGAAACAAAGGGCAATTGTCAGCTAAATATAGTTACAATGACTTATATTAATTCATTTTCAGCAGTAACTGGACCCCCCATTGAGGCAAGACAAGAGTTTATTGAATCAAAGCCAGAACCCATCACTGACTCTTTGAGTACTACTTATACCACTTTAGTAAAGCAGCAGGTGGGGAAAAAGACTCCCATTTCATAGCTGTTTGAGCCATTCCAGATTTTACTAGGAGCCTAATAAGTCCCAGTGTATAAGTACAGTAGCAAGCTCAGGTGTGCCAGTTAAGTGCATAATAAACATGAAGTGGCTCAAACTGCTATGGAATGAGGGTCTTGTTTCCATCCCTGTTGATAGGGCAGGTCTGTTTACAATTGAACCCAGATTAAGTAATAGTTATAGAATGTGTTCCTCCTTACAGAAAAAAAAAAAATCCAAAAAAAGTAAAATATTTAGGTATTTAGTTGCAGACAAGCAGGCCAAAATAGTGTCAAACTATCACTGATGTTAAAACCGTATGAACTGGACTCAAACTCAGTTGATTAACTCACAGTGATTCCATTTGCCAAAGTTCATGCCAAAGTCCATGAATGCAATTCTGATCATTGTATTTGACCAGTTCTGTCTGATTTTGGGATGCACAATAATTACTGAAATATTTGGGACCCAAGAGGCCATCCAGTATTGATTATGTAATGGAGATTCAAATTTGTTTTCCTGGGATCGCAGTGTTTTCATGTGTGTCCCTTTTGTGTTCACCAAGCGTTAGATAATATTGCATACCACACAGCAGTATCCTAAGTAGCTGATGTGTAAATAAACAGTAATAAAGAGAGAAACGAGTAAGTAGGATTGTCCTACTTTTGACTCGAACTTAAAACTAACAGGTTGTTTTTAATGCTGCAAAGATCATTTGTTTTTTTCAAGTTACTGTAGATGTAACATGGCATTGGCAAAAGAGTTTAGTTAAACATAAAAAAAAGATCTCAGTGCTGCATACTCGTTATTTTTAAAAGCAGGAATTGGACGCATGTCTGATAGATTCGTGTGACCTGTTTGCATCCCTTTTCCAGGTCGGGTGTATGGCGTCCTGTCCAGGAGAGAGGGGCGAGTGCTGCAGGAGGAGATGAAAGAAGGCACAGGCATGTTCATTATTAAGGCAGTCCTGCCCGTAGCGGAAAGCTTTGGCTTTGCGGATGAGATCAGGAAGCGGACGAGTGGCCTTGCCAGTCCACAGCTGGTCTTCAGCCACTGGGAGGTAATGAAAAAAAACAGATTTAAAAACGGCAGCTCATCTTTGATAAGCATTTCCTGTAGCTGTGCCAGAAAGGAATACCAGTTTCTTGTGTATGTAAAAATTGCTTGTGTATGTCTATGCATGTAATTCACTGTACAGAGTACAGACACGCAGACATCTGCCTGATTTCTAACTATATAATATGTTGCAGAACTGAAAGGTAACGTGAAACATATAAAAATGAATGGGCCAAGTCAAACAGCTGGCCGTGGCTTTCCTGAAGTGGGAACCTGTACAGCACAAACAAAAGAAAGACTCCCAGTGCTAGTCTTGCAGGAAACATAATGACTGGAAAAGTAAACTTAATGCTGACATTTTCCCCTGTGAATGGTTGGAACTGTATAGAGTTTCAGTAATATGTATTTCATTTGCACTAAAGGACATTAAAAACTAGAAGGGCTGTATTGGATTCGGAGGAAATATGCAGAGAGAAAACTGTCCCAGTGATTAACAGCAAAAGAGCATTTCATATTGGAAGTTATTTCCTACCACTTAGCATTCACTGGTAATATTTTAGGTGCAAGTTGCAATATTATGTTTTGTTATAAGAGTACAAAATGCAAACTGAATAGTGTTGTTTTGAGGGTAATGTCACAATCCAATTTTAGTTTGTAATTGTTAGGGAAACGGCTATTTTTAGTGGTTGTTTATGACAGAGCTGCTACATGTTTATACTAGAGTTGCATGAGAAAGAGGCTGTTTCGCCTTAATTCTTCATAATTACCCTTCAAGTTTATGTACATCTATTTTTTTTTATATATAAAGCATGTTACAAGCAGTATTGTGGTGCAGAAATTCATTTTTCTGTGCCTACAGCCTCTAATTAGCTGAACCCATGGTGCGCTTATACTGCAAGCAGCGGGGTACCGCACAGGCCCACATTGACCAAAGGCTTTTACCCCCAAGCTGTGAAGTTTGAATTAAACATGAGTCAAGGTCAGTGCGGGGGACTCAGGCTTGTAATTAGATAGCTTCCAGGGGTTAGAGAGGATCAGAGCTGTGAGACACCACATGTTCAGGGGCATTATACCTGCTTCTGTCTCCCTCATCTAGGCTGGACACAGTTCCTGCCATGTGTTCCCAGAATCACTTAGGGTAGCATGCCAGCCGGTCTGTTCTAGCTACAGAAATAAACATTTGATCATATTAATTTGGCTTGTGATCTGAAATTTCATTTTGCAATGGAGCAGTCATTATAGTGTTTTGGTATATATTTATTTGTTTACTATTTTTGACATAAGTATATCAATGTACATAACTCTACTTGCACAAGCTTGTGGCATTCTTCTGTTTGATTTGTATCTTAAATGTTTTATTTTTTTTTGTCTGACGTGAGCTTCGGGAATCTTTAATGCTGTCTGCAAACCATAGGTCATTGTAGACATTCGTTTGTTGAAAGAAACTGGTGTGTACTGTTACAAATTTAAAACAAAGACGGTGGTCAGCCACATACAGATATATACGCTGTTCAGCAATTAAGTATCACGGATGTATAGATAATGTCAACTTATTTCCCGGTCGACTAATTTCCTGTGACACCAGCCTGAACCTTTCATTCTTTCTTGACATACTTGAGAACTAAACAGCAGCAGTAAAATATCATCAGTCTGCAAAGTGGTCTGTATTTACCTTACCAATAACAGTACAGAATCAGAAATGGAGGATTCCTGATTCAGTGGGGACACACTGGTGGTCTAAAGTATGAATACAGTTTTGAAGTTGGGTTTGTATTTTGTTTGTTTTTTGGCTTGAATAACGGACCACATGCCTCAGCTCTTGCGCTTCTAAGACTCTCTTGGTTTGGTCCCAGTTGTTGGTTCAGTATGTTTCAGAGCTTGGCAGGCTGAATCAGCCCAGAAGGCACTGCTGAGGCTAAGCAATGGCATAGCAATAGCAGGAGCTTCTAAAAAGACTGCTGTGTGAAAAACAAAAGAATGCTGTATTTTTCCAAACCAGTGCTTGGGTGAACTTATTATTATTATTATTTATTATTTCTTCAAGAGGACATTTACGATTTCAAATTATTTGCGTAAGGGTAAAAGCAGACAGCAGTCACTTGACCTCTGGACATCTGTCCAGCCACAGGTAGAATGATTAAAAACTCTTCAACTGAAAGCTGTGAAAGATTAGAACTGCCCAGAACTGCTGTTAGATTGCAGAAGGATTCTTGCAGCAGAATGGGCTAATGGGCCATTATTGACATTTAATAGACTCTCAAGGTCATTTTTAAGTAGCTAATTGTGCATACTACAGAAAATGTGCCAGTTTGTAGAATGTTATTGGCATTGTGGGTAATGTTTGTGTTTGGACGCTTTAACAAATAAATGTCAAACACTGAAATGTATCTTGTTAATGTTTACATATGAAGGAAATTGACATCTTGAGTGTTTTCTGTTTTATTTATTTGTTTAAAAATAAATGAAGTTCCGTGACGGCAAATCAAACGTGCCCCTTTTTTGCAAATGGCCCAAGCCTTTGTTCATTGTGTCATCCTGTTTTGGATTGCTCAGGAGTGGCGCAACCCTTTGAGTGAAAAAAAAAAAGTGTTCTGGCTCACAGAGAGTGCAACCATCGCCAAAGATTCAGACTAGAAAATCTGATTGACAGGGATGGTCTAAGCCTTGGATCCACTAGACATAAACCATTGGAAAGTCATTCATAAAGGCTCTGCTGACAACTTGTGAATTGTGGTGTACAGCACTTAACGACTGCTTCTGATAATCCTTTATCTTTTAGGCAAAAGTAACATCATTTCTTTCTAACCACAAAAACACTTACCCATAGCAGAAGCGATTTTAAACAAGTTGAATGTTTATACCTATGCCAAAGAAGTGGTGTTAACCAGCCCTGTCAGACCCCTCTTAACAGTGGGTTATTTGCTTTTGGGATAAGAGAAGTTCAATAATGTGACAGGTATACACACTGTATACAAACATGGATTAAGTGGGATTTCTTTGGCAGGCTCTGTGGAGACAGAGAGCTGCCCCCCCCCCCCCCCCCCCCCCTCCCTCCCCCCGGGCTCCAGTCAGAGTCGAGGGCTATGGCTGCACCTGGCTTTTGAACAGACAAAGGGTTCAGTCAGGGATCTGCCATTTCCTCATCTTTCAAGAACATTTCATTAATTTAATCCAAGAAAAGAGGAGAAAGTTTTAACATTGCTGACTCCTCTTTTGTTAGATGCCTTTTAGTTGAATTAAAATGTCCAGAATTTAGACTTATGTCAATGCTTTGACGATGCGCATATTCGTTAGTGATATCAGAACCAGACAGAGGAGTAGTATGTTGACTGTTGGCTAGGTAGGACAGATACTGTAGGGCAGCATTGCTGTCCAGTGTACAGGAAATTATATTATATGTGCAGTATTTATTACAGGGATTGTACTATATTTAAGCATACATGCATTGCAGTGTTAGCAGCATCACAGCATTTGCTAACAAGTGGCAGTTTTGTATTTCTTTTTTGCATAATAATAATTGTCTTAAGTATGTGCTTATGGATTTGTTCACCCTTTGGTTGTGTTTGAGCCTGTGTCATATTTCCCAGCACTTCTTTTCAGTTATACAGTACACAGGGTCACCCAGTATCCATTGCCACACATGACTTTAATTGTTCAAATTGGCACTTGCCAAAAAAGTAATGAAATTGAATATTTAATTCAAAACTTACACAGGATATGTTCTAGCTTGGAGTTTTTTGGAATCCTTTAAATGAATCCTTTGTATTCCAAAGCAAAGAGGTCTTATTTTAAATTCCGTTGACTTATGACCCTGAAACCTGGATGATAAAACTCACTACCCTATCTGAGAAAATGTTTAATACCTCACTCCCACACCAGCATGAATACAAACAAACTACTGCCAGTTCTGCAATGTACTCTCTTCATTTGATAGTCTGATTGTTAAAAATAAGCTGCTCTTCTACAAATAAAAGAACAGACATTACATGTGCAGCTGCCCCACTCAACCCTGACCTGTAGGCATTGTGGTCCAAAAAATAGTTATTTTGTTTAAAACCACAAACTTTCAAAAGTTCATTAATGTATGTTTTACAAGAGACATATGACATAAGCTCTAGAAAGCCCCTGTTTTCACTCATAAGTCATTTAGGCGTATGAATGAAAGAGTGTTGATTAATCTATTTGACTGACTTTTTCCTGTTATAGCCCATTCCTCAATTTTTACCAAAATCCTGTTCACAGCCATGGATGTGGTAATAGACAAGAGCAATTGATAATCTCTTGCATTTTCTGTGAACTGATCCTGGGAAGCTGTTGAGCTGTGATTTTCCATGTGATGCACAAGTTACAGACAAGACAAGTAT
Organism: Acipenser ruthenus; assembly: GCF_902713425.1. Taxonomy (NCBI): domain Eukaryota; kingdom Metazoa; phylum Chordata; class Actinopteri; order Acipenseriformes; family Acipenseridae; genus Acipenser; species Acipenser ruthenus. The sequence continues at coordinate 25,206,464 of NC_081212.1, read as the reverse complement.
ACTCAGTGGGAAGGCCTGGAAGCTGCTCAAGTAGCTGGCATTCCAGGTCATTGTAAATATAATTGTCTGAGCTGCATGGGGGGACCAGCATTGAGGCGAGTGCTGCAGGAATGTAGCGCCCAGCACCTCTGTCCGCAGTAAAGCTAGCAGTCTGCTTTATGTGGTTTAGGAGCTACCCTGTACCCTGAAACTACATGAACTATTCACATTGTGGAACATTGCAGACATTATAGGCCTGTCAGATATCATAAGAAAAGCCACTTTGAGATATATATATAGACAGCAAAAAGTAAACAAACCAGATTATTGCGCACGCACCCTTAGTGATCTCTATGGAGTCAACATTAACAACATTAACACATCCAAGAAAGAAGTAATTCTAACATCTGTAACTTTAAATACACAATCCTAACGCCTTTAATAGTTTTAAAAGTATCTTTGTGCAAGTAAAGTTGTAGCAAAACATTCTTCTTCCGAGGAAGTACTGAAAGTCGCAATGCACTTGTTTTATACAGTGCTATATCAATTTGTACTAAAAGGAGCTTGTAAATATATAACTCATGTATACACTTTTGCATTATCTCTGGCATGCTGCTGTTTAATTCAATCCTTGCTGCAGTCTTGTGTGTTCATTAACCCGACCACGGAGCCACACCGAACAGAAAAAAGGAGGTAGACAGCTGATACAGGAAAACGTTGAACAAAACAAAGTAGCCTAAGCTTCCAGGAGAAGAGATTTTCTCAAAGGCAGACATGTGACACGCTCTGGATAAAAGCTTGTTTCTTCATCCCCAATGAGGTTTGGATATTGTGTATCTCTAAGGAGCGGCAGATGTATTGTGATATATGCCCCCGCAGCAGTGCCTCCAGCTCTCTGTTTGTGCAGATAAAGCTTTTGTATAGCCCTGAATCTCACCATGAGTATCCCCACCATCTGTTCTGTCTAAATGAGTCAGCCTGCTTGCTTAGATCCCTGACCAGGTGCCTGGGCTTGCCTGTACTGGTACAGTAATTGTGCTCTTTGACTGCTGTGTAATTGTTAGGTCATTCTATTAACAGCCCATAAGTCCTTGCAGGCATTGCCTCATCCCAGGCAGGCAGTGTATGTTTCCTTTCCAATCGTTTCCACAGGAACATCATTGCACAGTGTGTTTTACATAAAGGGCTTTCTGTTATGCCAGTGCTTAAGTGACTGAGCCAGACGTTTGACAGTGGTTAAAATCAAAACAAACTAAATAAGTACAAATATATACAACGTTCTGTGAATAAAATGGTCCCAGTGTATTTGTATGCACTGTCTAAACTTACAATGTTATTAATTTGTACCATATATAATTTCACATTACCTGTATTTCCTTTTGTGGATATCCTGAAACTATTTTTTTTTTGTCAGGTGATCTCCAGTGACCCGTTCTGGGTGCCCACCACAGAGGAGGAGTATTTACACTTTGGTGAAAAAGCAGACTCTGAAAACCAGACACGCAAGTACATGAACGCAGTACGCAAGCGCAAAGGGCTGTATGTGGAAGAAAAAATCGTGGAGCACGCAGAGAAGCAAAGAACACTAGGCAAAAACAAGTAACTCATTAACATTGGCTCTTGTTGAGTATAGGACATAGGCTTGTGGTACAGGAGAACAATCCAAGACCTGTACCGATAGTTAACTGGCACTTATCTTTTAGAGGTAAACGTTTTTTAGAGGTCCCCATGTATTCAATTGCAATTTTCATTTTTTGGGAGGGGAGGCGGGAGGGATTTTGAGATCTAAAAAGTTACAACCACAAGACTTTGAATCAGGTTTTCAGATATAATTTAATAAGGTAACCATAAAGAAGATGTTCAAAAATTCATGCCTTCTGAAACTGCAAGCAACATAATGTTTTAGGGTATTTTGAGGTGTACGGATTTAAGACAAAGAACTGAAACGTTCATGAGAAATATTTAATTAATTGTATTTTTGACCATGTTGTGTATCTGTATTGAGCAGAATAACTAAAACGTAAACTGTTAAAATGTGTTCTATAAATGTCATTGAAATCTTGAAAAGCTGTATTGAAAATATATATCAAATTAAAATATTCTACTCAACCTATTTTTGCTGATTTCTTCTTTACTGAATCATACGAAGCAGTGATACATAACAGACATTACTAGTCTGACAAATAAATAAAAGTATCTCAGTGAAGTGATATATTCATAGTAGTTGCTTAGTGACATAATGTGTGCCCACAGAAAGCTTTGTGTAATAAGAACTATGTGGCATTAAGTAGCTTATTGTGAGAGGTTACAATGCCATTTACAGATACAGATCTATCCATTGCAATGTAAAGTGGTAGATTAAAATAAACATAGCATAGATTAATTCTATCTGGTTATCAGTAGTTTTTTTCCAGTGGCTGGGAATGCTACAAACAGACCAGTGTTTTCGTCGTGACCGCTATGTTTAATGATGAGTTTAATTTTGCAGGACCAGTGTGACTGTATCACTGTAGACAGAATCCACTGATAAGACATTCTGATAGAAAAGATAAGGTGTTAATAAATGTTAATGGGAGTGTGTTGTTTTAATGTGACAATTAAATGCATGACAATGTCAAAAGATAACACACTTCTTTTTTTGAATGTACTTTCCAGACAGTGATTGCACAGTAGAATGAGCTTCAGGGTAAAACAAAGTATCCTGTTTTAAAAAAACTTTAACCTCATTTTACAAGCACACAGGTACCTTCTGTCTGTTAACCCCGGAGAGGTTTTGATGAGAAGATAAACTCTGTGACTCATACATCGGCACTCCTAGCCAGAGGAAGGATATTAAGGAGAATGGAGATAATTATCTCGTTTAGGAAAACAAATAAGAAAAAGAGTGTGTTAGAGAGACAAAAGAAAACCCCACTCAGAATGCTGGATGTGTAACCTGACACATGGTTTGAAGAGGTTAAGCACATAGTTATAAAGAAGGGCCGCTTGACTATTAGTAATGTTCACGTTGTCATAGCAGGTGTTCAGCGTCTAATAGCCTAATGGTGCTCAGGCAGAGGACTCTTGATGAAAGGAAGAAGCCTGTGTTCAAGTTTAAAATGAGAGATGAAGATACACACCCCTCCCAGCCCAGATTGCTATCTGATACTTTGTGATTGAGCAGTTTCTTTACAGGCTATTAGGCCGGCACGACACGAGAGTGGTTCACCCTTTCAGGTGGATAATGCAACCAACCGTTGAAGTTACTTTTAAATCATTTAGCACACGTTCTCTCACATAAATCTGAACATGACAAATATATTTCTTTTAGGGTTCTGTTTTAGAAAAAACCCTATAAAATATATTAAAAAATAATAATAATTATAGTGTGGTTTCTAAAGGAAATTAATAATGTAGTCCTTAAGTCATGGTTTATTTCTTCATATCTTCTAAAATATGAACTGCACTTGTGTAATCAAATACAAATACACAATACTAAAATGCAATTACAAAAATAAACTGATCTTGAAAGAGAGTGCCGCTTGAAGAGACTGGAAAACTGTGATTCAAGTAGATGAAAGATTAGACCGGAGGGGGTTTATCCATATATTATTATCTATGACATTACCTCATAAGGGTCTGTTCTCCTATTACTAAAATCACAACAGCCTTGACTAGCAAGAGTGAAAAAATAGGAACCATGAAACTGCTGTGGTCAGAGCTATTTGGCAGGAAGATCATTGTAACATCAGATGCTGGTTTTTTTGTTTTCACAAAAGCTTTTTTGTCTGTTACTTTCATTCCCTCAGGGACCTGCCCCCTGACCTTTACCTCAACTCCACAGGCTCTTGTTTCCGTTATTTTACAAGGGGATTATTCTTGGACTCCTGATTCGCTTGTCGTCTTCCGGTGATTAATTAAAAATCACTGAGAACATGCTGAGACAATTGGCAGCTAATGTGTTTCACAGGGCTTTGGTGTCATTTCTTCACCAAAGTCCATTTTAAAGCAAGACTAAGACTGTATTAAGAAGCTGACATCTCAATCTCACAGAATGTGTCTGTCTGAGAAATAGTGTGGGCCGTAAGGATCAAATTTTATGGGTACCCGACCTGATTGACCGTGGTTTCAACTGTACGAATGGAATTCTTAAAATAGGGTTTAACCAGAATTCAATTTTCTAATTGTCAAAAAATTACAGTTTTTATATTCTCTAGCTATATTGAACAAGAAGATATCCTCTTTATCTTGATATTTAAATTCTTACTCCAAACATTCGGGACCTTTGCTCTTTTAAATCCTTGTACACAACAAACATCTGCTGCTATCTTAGTTACACCTTCTCCTGCCACCCTGTTTGGTTTGCAACAAAGCTTTTAAAAATGGATTTAAAAAAAATAAAGTTAAGGACGGGTTGATGTTTCAGTAGAAATGTACAAAATATGAATCTGTTTTTATATATTAGCAGCTGCTTCTCAGCAACTGTCATGTCAGTTGACTGCTGAAAGTCTATTTACTGACAGCTGAGCAGAGCAATTACAGTGAGCAAGTGCAAGTGGCAAAAAGAAATTAGTCTCATCAAGTAGTGACAGTTGTCAACAGGATGATATCGTCACTATTGCGTGACCAAAAAAAAACAACTTACAAGCAGTATTTCATGGTTGGAGGATCCAGAGATTTAAATATTTCACAAATGAATTGTGTGTCATAGGTGGGCGTTAGGAAGAAAAAAAAAAAACAGGTTTACCCACTAGCTGTTTTCAGTGTGATATAAAACAAATGTCTGTTATATAAAAAACATGGAGATCTCGCAGGACCCACAATTCTTTGCTATGGCCTGCTGGTTTCTGCATTAGGTCACAGCCTTAGTATGATACCATTTGATTGTATGATATGTTTGACAGGGAGTGTTAACTTCTGTGGAAAATGCATACATTTAAAACCCGAGACACTGCATTATTGTTCAACATCCTTAACTTTAAGCACTCGATCAACTCAATCCTATCATAAGATTTTTCTTCTATACTGAATAGAAACATATGCATTGTCAAAAATGTTCACATCTGAAAGGTTGAATGGGATAACAGTGATCTGAACTGTGTGGTGCAGTGCCGAGCAAGTATAATGACATCATGTTGCTCCTTTGTGTTTCGATCAAATTTTCACGAGATCCCAGCCCCAAAAAAGCGGAATTGCAAATACCGCTAGACCTAATTTGTCACAGAAAGGAAATTGTTGCCTATAATTGTTGTATATTTTCTCTGGCAATTCTACTCATTTTGTTGATCTTCGCCCCTGCCTCATTTGCAGCTACTTTCTGTCTAACAGCCCCGCAGCGCTTATGTAGCCCATGCAATTCTGAAACGAATTACAAAGGTTTAGTTAATGACTGTGACATTACAGCTATCCGGGTTACATGTGTGACACTTACCTTTGTTCCTGTGCTCACAGATGACAGGTGATAAATCATGCTATTCAAGCTCGCAGCACTAATCTGTCTTTCATTAAAAAATAAATTAAAAAAACACTTTGTAACTATCATAGAACAAGGAAACTATAGTTTCAAAGCCTACTTGTATATGTAATTAAAAACAAAACTTACATGAAATACAAACCTATATAATGAGAAAACGTATCAGCCCTCCCCCTTTGATGTTTGCAAGTACCGACAAATTGGTTGGTGGTCATGGTTCTTCAAATCAACTGGATTAAATGCTTCAATAGTCTATCTGCTATGACAACTCTTTTTTAACTGAATGGTATTTCTAAAGGGTACAAGAAACTCTCTGGGTTTACAACCTTTTTTTACAAGGCTCTTTACAATCCGCCTAAACTCTTAACCATCTCTCATCTTCTGATGTTGTACGAGCACTTAAAAACATGAACTGGCCATTTTTTTGAAAACCACCAACCCTCAAAACTGTTTCTGTTTCTGCAGAAGGAAGATTCTCCATTTAAAGGATACGGTATATTGGCATTAGTACATTGTAAACTGTCTTGTTATTTTCTCAGCTTAAGTGATTCACCTCAGAGCATACACATATATGCAATGATCTCATCCAATTGTCAGTGAAGTATGTCTTTAGGGACTCTGACCTTGCTCTATTTACAATGACATCATCTGTTTAACACATTGTAAGTCACCAACCTGACCCTTATGCAAGAAAACAGTAAAGATAACATCACACTTAAAATGAGAATCATGCTATCAAATATTTCACTGTAGCCAAGAGATACATGTATAACTTCTTAGTCACATCTGAAAGGCATTTGAAGGGTTTTTCTTTTTTCACTTAGGTTAAAGAAGCGCCTCACGGCATCTCTAACACATAAGCTTTTATTAACTCAAATGCTTATTCTGTTACATTATGTTTGTTAACGAAATCATTAGTTGCCCAAAGTATAATAAAAATCTTTGTAAAACCTTAACCCACTCATATAACAACTGCAGCCCCCAGCTTTTTACTGAAGAGAAACAAGACGACTGCCTAATTGCTGTAAAAGTTTACCACTGCAAAACACTGATCTATAGCCAGTGTAAATACTCACCTGGATTAGTGCCTTGTGTGCTTTGCCCGTGGCCTTGGTTTTCTTCCGCCTTCTCCAAATTAGATTTACAATACAAATAAGATTTGATTCACTATCTTAACCCTCTGTGTGCTCATTCCCTTCGTTGCACTGTTTTGATCACCACATACTTTCTCCTAATCTGCAATCAATTGGTTTGTAGCAGGCAACTCTCTGGATAGTAATTGCGCAGCCTGGCTTCAAATCTTCTAGAGTTCAATAAACAATTCCTTCTGACCACAGCCAATTACTCAGTCAGAAAATGAAAATATTTCCCACTTTATTCACATGCTGTTTGTCTCCCGAGTGTGTTTCTGTCTACACTAGGGCTAACCTTTTACACTTTAAATATGATGAGATTTCTGGGTTTTTTTTTTCTCTTTATTCCCTTATTTTTGTGGTGTTCAGTGAATTCTGTTGGAAACTAGAGAACTTGTCTGTGTCTTATTTTAAAATAAAGATTTGTACCAGTGTGGTTAACGAGATGGTTTTTATTATTTTTCCACTTTGCATTGCATGTATTAAAAGTCTGGCTGGCAGTCAATAATGGATAACTGGCACTGAGACGTAGGCCAATCATTAAGAAGAACTCATATATTTTTTTTACAGGTTCTTTTATTGGCAGAGTGGCAAATGTGTCTTCCAAGTTGTGATTTATAGAGGTGTGACCCATTGCCTGCAAGGGAACAGTGTCAGAGTGGTTAAAAGTAGGGGCCTACACAGCTGTAAGATCACAAGACTTATCTGTACAGTGTGTTTTATTTACAGAAGGAGGACTTATTTGTGTTTATTTCTGAATGTTCTTTCTTATTTGTATTCTTCATGTTATAAAATATCTAAGTTAGCGTGTGTGGGAAGAGAAAATTAAAAAAAAAAAATCGCCTTGGTTTGGCATTAAAGTTATTTTTCCCTTCCAAAAAATATATATTTTGTGTTTCTGATTAATGTTTCATAAAACTGGAATTCAAGTTCAAATTGTAAACTGTTTGGGTGCTGATGGCCCTTTCTTTTAAACAAAATAAAATAAAAGAGCTCCTGGCTAATGTTCTGTAGCTTAATGAGGCTAATAAACGACATGCAATCTTGGTAGCTCAAGAATCCTCTACTTTGTTAGGGTTATTGTTAAGACTTTCAGATTGTGTCCTTTTGTTTAGCTGCTGCAATGGTGTAATTAAATCCCTTTTGTTTTCATCACTTGCACACATGCTCTGAACAGCTGTCAGTAACAGGACTTTCAACTGGCACTCTCCCACTGTCACAAAACCAGTAACTGAAATACCTGACCTGTCCAAACTCCCTCCAAAAACTGTCAACATGACCAACACCAAACTTGCTGTGTAAACAAGGCTACCCAACACAAAAAGACCCCTGATATGCTTGTTTTTTTCACATTATTAAAACACCCTCAGTATAACGCTTGCTTGTATTTAGCAGGCTGGTATGTATTACTCTGTTCATAAGAATTCCATACAACACTAGTGCAACCCACATTTCCGACATGTTGGTACTTCTTAAAATCTGAGACATTTAAAACACACATATTCGATGACTGTGTCTGAATTTTCTGAAGTAAATGTGAGCTGTTTTGAACCCTGTTGTAGAAGAGGGGCCCTGCAATTAGATATTGCTGTTATATATTTGTTGAAAGCTCTTGCACTGAATTGTGGAGCTTTGCATCCAGATTTCCCCATTTCAATGTATACTGTACATCTTTCTGCGGAGCTGCTGTCTGGCTCCGGGGGGCGTGATATCATGATGAGAATGATGACTGTTGTTACCATTTAAACACAAGCGATAAATGGCACTGTTCTCTTGCCCTCTTCTTAATGAGAACATATTTGAATTTTCTGTGGTCCGTCGTAAATAAATGACAAAGCTGTTGAAGGGATCTCTGTGGAGTAAGCCGTTTCCCCTTCCCTTTCCCTCAGGCTGAACTTGAATCAAGGTGTCTGGAGGTGAATGGAAATGGACTGTGACCTTGGCTTATTAGCATCTGCCATGCATTTAGAATTTGCCTGTCTGCTGTTTTTTTCCCCTCTAAGGTCTTTTTCTCGTAGCTAAAAATTATGAATCCCCAGTTTGACACCAAAAAAAAAAGAAAATACAGAACAATGTTACTGATTTATTGATCCACATTTTCCTCATATTACAAGCTCTCTCGGCTTAACAAGGGCTCAGTAAATCATGACCAAATGTTTTCAGTCGATCAAAATTACCTTTCAAATGCAGCAAGCCATTAGCATCACAGTAATCCAAAAGGTGTAATGTATTTACCTTAATGAAGTAGCCTATATCTCAATGATACCCATTTGCAAGATGTACTTACATGTTTAAAAGAAAGAACAGGGAAAATAACTATTTACTGCACCTATGTGTGAGCGTATACACAGATGTACTTTTATTCAGTGCTTTGATCCACTCAGGATATAAACCACAACATGCTTTTGTTCGGTTAAATCAGATGATGATTATCCTAGAGGGTTAGGCTCAGGGTAACTGCGAAGAGTTAATAATCACAATGCATTTCCCTCTCTAGCTGCTCGAAGCTCTGTTCCCTTCTCTTTGTCAGAACAGCTACCATATGGGCTGAGCTTCAGCCAGTCAGCTACTAAATTACAAACACCCATTTGACAGTGAATTGAATGGGCGTGCATGTCAGCGATTGCCTTCCTCCTGGGGCTACACCACAAGTGCACCTGCACAGAGAAACTGGCATTCATCCTCTGAAAGGCGGCACATGCTCCTATTGCTGACCTAAAACAACAAAAAAAAAACTATAACCTTAGCCTTGCTACCTCGCTCTCGTATTGTAGTCCAAAAGAAACACCTTGTTGTTACTATTTTACCGATAAAAAGAGGGTTTTATTTTCCGATCTCGCAAAGGAAATGAAAGGTTGCAAATGTATTAGGTGTTTCTGCCACCTTACATAAAACTCATTAACTACAGTCCATGTTGCATGTGTGTGATAAATATCAAGTGTCAAGGATAACAGTATAATGCAGTAGTTACCGCTAAATATGTTCATCATAAACTACTATGCAGAACAAATTGAATCATGATCGTGGAGATAAAAGACCACCTATGATTCTTGGGTTTCAGAAGATAAAAATAAATTATATCTGCAAGACGGAACTAAAGTATGATCAAGGAAGGATCTGGAATTTGACCACTGTTTATCACTCCCTCCCCCCCCCCCCCCCCCCCCCCCCCAGGCAGGTTTACACTGGAAACCACACTTGAGTGTGCAAAGTGGATTGGAGTACTGTAGGAAAGAACAAAAAGAAATGATGATGTGTAGAGGTGGTGAGCGGGGCCATCCAATAAAAGAGACAGCTGTTAGGCTGGCAGAGGTGGCTTGTCTCGCGGTATGTAATGTGACAGCTGAGCAAGCCTGCAGCTGCTTCTGTCTGAGGCCCGTCGCACACTGTATTCTTGGGATGTTACAACACCACACTTCACCTGGGTAAACCTTTGGTTTGCAGAGGCGAGCATTCATTCAGCATAGAAACAATCTTGTGCAGAAGTGGCTTGGACTGAGAGCCTGGATAACAGGGGTTTGTCTGCAGTTTTTTTTTTTTTTTTTTTTACTTGCACACAGCTTTACTTATTTATTTATATATTTTGTGTGTTTATTGATGCATGCATTTATTTGTATACACATTAATACATTCAGTTAGTTATTATATATATTTGCCCTTAATGGGTTCCATAAGGTGTAAGTAATTGAACCGACAGGTAACAAGTATAAAGTGATAAAGCTATTGTAGTTTTTTATTTATTTATTTTTTGTTAAAGATGACTAGAGTGACAAGCAGATTACTCTTTTTAGCCCTATTTAAATCTCTCTGAACTGCCACTTTTTAGTTAACCAAAAAAATAAATTCTGTTCAACTAGACAACTACAAAACCCTCACTGCAAGGGTGCTTATTAAAACAATATGCCAGTCTTTTTAAAAGCTCTAACTGCTTAATGTGGGCACAGAAACGGTTCTACTGTCAAGAACAAAACAGCAGACAGCTGCTTCTCACAGGGACACACAACGCCTGATAGCATCCTTAAAATCAATCCACAGCAGCATCTGCAAACTAATAGTGACTTTAGAACCCTGGCTTTCTTTATTTTAGTGTTCTGCTTGTGTGACTGTAGTTGCTGCTGTGTGCTAGTTTTAAATGCTGTGCAATCTAATCCAGACATCTGAAGTGTAGGTGGGGAGAAACAAACAAAAAAAAACATCTCTATTCTTAGCCCACAAATCACCAGACTATGTAACAGGAAACAGGACTCCATGTACTATATCTACATACAATCCAAATAATGCTATAGATTTTCTTCAGCTCTTCCCAAAGATTATTGCCTCACAAAGTGAACGTTATGCTTTTTTTTCTGTGAGCGAAATTGAAGGATATGTTTTATTTTTCTTCAATAAAATAATAATAATTTTTTTTTTTCTGTAAGATGGATTTGCAGAAGGATACTATTTCCTCTGTCAGATATATGGGTCAGTGCCTGTATGAATTGCCAGTATTTGTCTTGTAATTGCTGCAAAATCTTTCAACAGTCCCGGAATACTTAAATGGAAAGTTCCAATTGAAACGTTGTACTTTGAAAATAGGGGTAGTACTGATATTGATGATTGATATGAATATTAATCACATTATACAACAGGTAGAATCTATAGGGGATGTTTGTTTCTACTAACCCATTACATGAAATATCCCTTTAAATATGTTCATTATTTTATTAATAATAGTAATACCTGTGTCACTATAGCCCAGTAGAACTACATCAGATAACACTGAACACTGAATATATGCTGGATGTCCAGAATAGCTGGTATGATCTGTAAGAAAATCATTTTTTCTATGTCCGTGTCAGTACTGTTCTAGTATAAAAACATATACTGGTATTAAGTAGTTGTTATCTAGTTATTATACCTTGGCTTCTGGCTACTGAGTTTGGAGTTTGTTAATTACTGGTGGAAAATAAGCACTCAATATATGTATGCTGTTGAAGTGCAACTGAAAATGGTTTAATGTACAACTTTTACATTTCTTAAGGAATGGAGTGCATTATGATTTCACTGAGTTCAGCACTTATTGTGGTTTACTTGGCAAATTGCACATTTACACACAATCTTGTTTCCAGTTAACTGCTTTGAATGTTCGCTGGCATCGGATGTTTTAAGCCACAGTTCACTTTTGTTTTTTTTTACTGTGAAAAAAACGTAATTGCCTAGAACACTGTCTGATGCTGTGCATCCCCTGTACTTTTCATTGTTAAGGGAAACAGCTTGGCTACAATCTGTACACATCAATCTTAGTCAGAAAGCAGTACTCTCAGTAGCAATAACAGACATGAATAGTAGATTAATGCATTTGGCTTCCACCTCTTGAGACCTGGGTTCCACTCTAGCTTAGGTCACCAGTGGAGTGCGTTTTGTTGCAAAACCACCATGTAATTCGGCCCAAGTGGCTTCTCAGTAGTGGTCTAAGAGCAGTGGTTCAGCCAGGATTGATAGACTCTGTCAGCCCCTGTTGGGTTTGCAGGCTGCTAGGACTCGCACTGACGGTGGATGTTACCGATCGAGCGTCTCAGGCAAAGGTTTGAAATCTCGGACTGCAGGAAAGAAAAGATGAAGTGCAGAACAAAGAGGCTGTGTATTTGTCGGGGAAATACTGGAGTTTATACAGATAGCAATTATAGAAAAGCATGATGCATACAGTGCATGGCATGAACAAGGCTGGATTCCTGCTTGTCCTGCTTTGAAATATACCTCAGTATCCAAAGGGCTCCCCCTGGTGCATTAGCCTCGGAATCCCTGACTCTCCACTCTCCCAACCTCTGCACACCCACTGAACACACAATTAGCTTGAGAGTAGTGTCTGTAGAATAGTGGATGAAGCAACTGTGCAGCAAGAGCTAGGCACATCCAAATTAAAAGACTACTTAATGTTTTTTTTTTTCTATTTATTATTATTTATTTTTTAATCTTAAACAATACACTGTAAGATACTGCAGGCATATGAATGTATATATACTATGATCAAAAGAAAATAACATTTATATAGAATAACAGCATGATTATTTATCAATTCCTCTTTTCAATGTTTATGATAACGCGTTTAAAACATAATACCAGGACCTATTTTGTTTTAATATATGCTTTTGAACAAGAATATGATCCTAATATACATTTTACCTTGTATTATTATGATGCAGCACCAGAATACAGCCTTAATGACATTTCCACCACCACTCACCAGTTTAGGAGAGGTGGGAGAGTCAGGGTATCATACTTTTAGTCCTGGAAACCAGTTTGAGTCTATTAATAAAAATGTTGTTTTAGCCGCTATTAATATTGTATGCCTGTAAAAACACAATTTGTTCCAGATGCCAACTAATACTGCAATTATTTTCAAGAAGCACACACGCACACGTACATACATACAGTATACATTCATCCATTAACAATTCATTAACACTGGTAATACCAACAGGCATCATGCAAAGACGAGGAATGCATGCTGAAGGGATTATAAATAATTTTCCTGTCAATTCTGTTTTTAGAGGAGAGGAAGGGGAGACAGGAATCGCTGTATGAAGATGATGAGGCACATGGTATCAGATATTAATGCTCAAGAAGAGCGAATGGAGAGAACAAGCCCTTTATTCAGGGATTGCAGGCCCTGCTGAGACAGCTTATTAGCTGGAGAGGTGGGAGTCAGTGTGTGCTTTTTGGCAGCCGTCCAATCAGCCAATCAATGCAACCTGGAGTCAGAGGAATTTCAACTCTGATCCCTGTCAGTGGTTCCTGCAGCATGGAGGATGATAGACACTCCTTTGAAATGCCACCGTTTCAGCAGCTCTGCAAGTTCAATAATTCCCTTTTTTTCCTGCTGCCTTTTCCTGTACAAGGATGATTCCTCTTCGGCTCTCCTGAAATTAGCAACTGAAACGGTTAACACAAGCTACATCTGAGAAAAGTCGTGGGTGGTTAATTTTAGCAGTTGACCCAATTCCATGCTGAATATATATATATTAATAATTACACAGTGGCTTAGGAAGATGGAAACCGTTCTTCTTGACTGGGATTCTTGAAGTTAGCTGCAGTAGGGAGAGCCTGTTGCTCATTCAAAAGTGTTTAACATGCCCCTATTAAAAGGTGTTATATAAAGACTAGGGACTGCAAGGCAACACCACAATCCTTAATAGACAAATACTGTTCACAGACAGTACAATAAATGACTAACTGGCCAATGCACAATAATGTTACAAATTATAACAGTACACTATCTAAAATGATGACACATTAACTGCAGGGCCCTGCTACTCGTTAGTCCTTGACCTACAGTTGTTCCAAAATGTTATTATTAGTATTACAGATAGCTTTGATGGAAATGCATAGTAGTAGTTTGTGGGTGACAAGCCTATTGCTTGAATCTATATCTGAGTTTTCATGAAAACAGGTTATTCGTGGCAGTCCTGCTTCCAGAAGATCATATTCTTGGTGTCTTGTTATGAATCACAGTTAGGCTGCAGGGATGACTTCTTTAAAACAAATGCTAGAGTTCTGGCTTGTAACAATTACCTAGATTAAAAGTAATAAATTACCGAATTGTAACTGTTTAAAGGGTGTATTTTTACTTTACAAGCTGTCTGAGAATGCTGTACTGGTCACACAAGGTGGTTTTTAAACAGTTATTCAGTTCACTTCATGACTCTTGTCAAGTGCTCATTCAGGGTAGTATGTTACAAAACAAAAGGCCATAGTTGGAAAGTCAGGTGATTCATGTTAATCCTCTATGCCCTTTTTGTACCTTAAAAGGTTACAAACCTAGAAACATTAACACCTTACTGATCAAATTGCTTTTATTTTTTTGGCTGATTCTAAGATAAGCTTAAGCCGTGTGTAAGGTTGCTTGTGTGTATGGTGCTGTTGGCTGATTCTAAGATAAGCTTAAGCCGTGTGTAAGGTTGCTTGTGTGTATGGTGCTGTAACTCTTAATTCAGTCACACGTTCTTGTGCAGTTAAAACAATCATATCAGCCTGTAACATAAGACAGCTTTAATGGTAAATCATACAGCTGTAATCTTGAAGAGATTGTCAACCACTTCTTAGCAATTAAACCATATTATTAACAATTTAATTTACTTTCAGTTAGAAAAAGGAGCAGTTGGCTACTGCAGATTCGTAAACGTTGCCTTCTTTGACGAATCATTTTTTATAGAACACTGTACCATAAATAATACATTTTTTTTTTCTCAGCAATCGAAATGCATAACACATGAATGTGTTCCTTTTTGTGCCATCTGTCACACTATCAGTAGCTTTCCCTTTCAGTAAGGCTCAGCTCTTTTATTGGTGCTCTTGATGCCATAAACAGATTTCAGATGGCTATAAAACAGCATTGTAGTAGAGCCAGGCCTTAATAAATGCAACTTGGGATGAGGTCATTTGAGCAAAACGCCTTCTATACCTTTGAAATCTGGCCTGCCGTTGTATAGTTCTGACAGGCTGTAAATTGGTAGAGGAAGTAAAGTGTTAAAAAGTGACACCATTTGTCACAGAGCATTCAAATTGGATTATTATTTGTTTATTTAGCAGACGCCTTTATCCAATTCTAATAATAAAGCAGTTTCTTCGTTAAAACAAATGACTATGCTACTAAAGAAAGGAACAAAAAGCAGCTGGCAATCTTATTAAAAGTATGTGCCATACAGGGATGCATAATTAACTGACCCATGTTAATACCTTTGTATCTTTTTCTATATACGATGTGTTAAATATAAACGGCTACAACCATGCATACTGTGAGAGCTACAGTGCATTTCTGAAACAACTCTTTTGTATGCCATTCATTTCTGAGCGGTTAATTGTCCATTCAGGCCAGTCCCACCCAGTCTTTTACCAGCTGATGAGCTTGTGTTTATGTTGTGTGATAGGCCTGTTGAATCAGTGCCAGGGGAAAGGTATTAAACAGGCCCTGCCACTGAGCCATGGTTTGCACGCCTGGGCTGGGTTCACTAAAGATGATTCCAAATATGAATTTAAAGCTGCAGTGCTCTGCAGTCATGTTCACTGGTGTCTGAATAACACTTTGTATTCATTACTTTAATCATCCTGTGCACTTGATCAGAATGCACATAGCTAACGTTCCAACACAAACCCTTGGCTGTCATTCAGAGAGTCAAAGCCCTTGCAGACCTGCCATTCTGTGACTTAAATAGGTAATTTCATCTATATATTCAATTTGCAATTAAAAGCTCCAGTACAGCTCAAGCAGCAAAGCTTTTTCAAATTGTGTTCTGTACAACTGGTACAGATTTATTTTAATTTTTTTGTAACCCTTTCTAAATACTGTAAGTAATTTAAATCTTTATATCTGTACGAAGCACTGCACATTTCATAATGAGCTGCACGACAATTTTCTTCTGTACACAGAACAGCCAGTTCAGCTACAGTACAGAAAAAAAAAATCTTGTGCATTGTGAGGCAGCTGCTGCAGCTGTTCTTCCACTGCAAGGCAGAGTTCTTTAGGCGTCTGGCAGGCAGCCAATGAGAGGCTGTGAAATCAGTGCCATGCTCAGTTCAATGTGTCAGCACAGACACAGTAACCACGTTTGGCCTTTAATTCTGTCTTGCTTACCTATATATATTGACTGTATTGGAGCTGTCACCTAATAAATTCAGAAATTAAGAGCAGGGTGTTCTGAATACTCAATTTGCTTGAGTATTAGTTGGAAGTAAAAAGAAGCCAAACCACAGGTAACTTCATAGAAAGTAACACCCATTTAAGCTAAAATGCCTTAAAGAGTAAGTAGTGAGGTTCCGAAAAATATAGCGTTACACTTCCCCACGTGTTGCTACAACTGTTTAAATAACGTGCCTGTAATTTTTCTTTTCATTGTTAACATCCTGACAACCTTTTACACTTAAAACTCTGTTTCAAAGCTCCTTTCAAAACGGCCGCTCTAGTGCACTGATAGTGTAAGGATTATTGCCCACATTGTCAAAAAGGTAACACAGCAATAATGATTCATGATGTGGTACGGAACAGAAAAGCCAGAGCACTTTTTTTTTTCTTATTGCTCTTTCTGCAGTGATTTAGAGGACAAACTCCAGTGCATTAGCGCGGCCATTTTGAAAAGAGCTTTGAAACAGAGTTTTAAGTTATAAGTGTAAAAAGTTGTCAGGATGCTAACAATGAAAATAAAAATTACAGTTGAACCCCGCTACTTACTCTTTAATAGCCTTTTTATAAACGTAAATTATTAAATTCAATTATTATATTAAATTCAAACTGAATGTTATGCTAAATCTCCTGTTCGTAATAAAAATGAAATACTGGCAACATTTAAAAAAAAAGGGAGACTGAAGCCTTCTAAACAGAGAGAGAAAAAAGTCAGTAATATGCTTTACTACTCCATTCAACAATTTAGTGTCTCAGGAATGCCTAAAGCCTGTACTGAAGGCATCTGTGGATGGCAAACAGATGTGATTCGTTAAACAATACTGTTGCAATATATCTTGTCTGAATATGTTATGTTCCTGTTATATAATGCCAAGCAGGCACATAATCGGGTACCACATCTTATTGGCTTTCAGAAGCTACATTATTATTTGAGTTACACAACTCCTATCATTTAAACTGACAGCATCTGCACCAGCCTATGGTGTTCTACAGCTTCAATGCAGTTTATAACAATACACCAGTGGGAAGATGCTGTTGTGGCAAATCCTCTTAGGTGTGAGCTAATATGAAATCTAAAGCATGAACTTTGTGATGCAAACTCTTCACGATCCAGCTTCAGCAAAGATTCAGGTAATACGAGAAAATAGAAATACTGAACAGCCAAATCATTGCAAGATTCAACAAGCAGTGTTTGTGTGCATCGAACTCAAACCAGAATTAAAATTGCACTTACGTCAAAGCAGACCATCTACACAAGAGCAAGACTGGCAACTCCCACTGCTGCTGTGGAGAGACTATTCACTGCAGTGCAATAAAACTAGGGAGGTGCAGGCTTATGCAACAGCACACGGAGGTGTGAAGGTAATAGTCTCAGTGTAGCATGAGGACAAAGTGGCCAAGTGACTTTATACAGTATAGTAGGCACTCTGTAAAGTCCAGATGAAACAAGCCTTGGGGAAATATAGTGCACAGAGATACCTGTCACAGGATTAACAAGTGTATGGTACAGGGAGAATAAACAAACAGAACTTCAACAGCATTAAAGCAAGTGGCACTGCTGGATTGTACCGATGTAAACAAAACACTGCTTTCTGTATTTTTATGCCATATTCAACAGAAAACAATCTTCGATTTTTAAAGGTTTTGTAGATTTAAATATACACCCAGCCCCAAACAGACATTGCAATTAACTTACATCTCCTTTCAACAACTCATAAGAAACCAGTTTCAGGTAACCCTAGCCTGTTCCAGATGTGTAATGCAGAATTGTATACTGTCTCTATACATGTTACATTATTAAAATATCTTTATCACTTTAAAAAGTATGGCGTGTTGAATTAATACAGTACATTTAATTTCCTCAACTTCTCATATAATGCTTGTGAAAGAAATTGGTTTGAGTGAAAAAATTCTGACATACGCAGTCCAGTTGTGATCTTAGTCCAACTAGAGAGCTTTCAGATAGTTTTTGAAAATGTTTTATTAGAATAACTATAACACGTTCAAGGCCATAAAAGGATTAACAAGAAAAATGTTATTATTATTATTATTTAAAAAGAAAAAAATTCCGTCATCAATATTTCCATAACTGTCAATATGGACAATATAACTTCAGTATGGGCAAAAGAAAGTTAAATCAAACCCAGAACACGGTCTAGAATTACATAGCGAGATTCAGAAGCTTTGTTTCCGATATGAATGCAATCCTGCTGATTAGCACCCGGCATGCAGAAGGCTTTAACACTTGTCACTTTAATCTCTTCAAAACTACTTAGGCTTGCTTTGCTCTCATAATGTTGCTTTAGTGTATATTTGATGTTGCTCTTAATAGGATCCATTTGTATATGGTTTAATCTGCAGCTGTGCTATATGTACACATTATCACTCTCTTTTCTTGAATTCGGGTTCCTGGCCTAAGCTTTGGTGCAGGCATTGTGTATGCAAGTGTGATCAGATGTATTAGCTGCACAGTTTCATTTCGAGATTTGAAACTAATCTGAGTCTTGTCGTAAGGTGCCTTGCAGATTTTAACTGTGATCTTCTGTAAAATGTTGTGATGTGTAAAGCTAGGGCTGTTTGCTACCATCATCAGGTTTAATAATGAATGTATTGCTTGTGTATATTTCAATGGTTGGAGAAACATGTGTTGCATACAGCATTACCGACAGCAAAAGCAGAGAAGAGGGTCTCCGTGATTAACAGGAAAGTGCTGGAGGAGGTTGGATTGACTCCCCATCATTAGCATAAAAATAGCCTATACAGAGCAATTTGATTAGCTACATGCATGATAGGACAGTAACCTTGTTCTAGTCTCAATGATTTCTTAATAAGATTCCGTCTGCTTAGGAGACGTCCCACAAACGGTGTATTGCTGTTATAAAACCATGCTCTTGTATACTCAATTGTAGTCGTACATGGCCCTCTTCGTAACATTTTAAGGTCTGTTTTAAGGAATGTTTTGTTCAGGACTGCAATTTGGTTAATCTAATCACCCCATACTGGTATACATTGGCATGTAACTGCATAATCAATCTGTATATTTTATACTTCTTCCTCGTATTGTTGTCATTTTGTGACAGAAAGCAAGTCCTATGAGCGTCCTGAAACTGCTACAGCTTCTTGCTGGATTGAAAGGCGATCTGTGCATTACAAATACATTGTTGTGGGTAAAACAGTATGGCATAAGTGAACAGAATCGTTCATTAAGAGTCTTGTCAGTGAGTGTACCAGGAATGAGTCATAGAAAACAGAATCTCTCCACTCATACTTCATTTATCACAAATGTTAACAAGCTTTAGATAAGATCACTTTTTGTTGTCTTTCCAATGACCTTATGAGAAAATGTTTTGCACTGTTTCTTATGAGATGCATTAAGATGTAAAGAGATTGATCAATAAGATAATTATTTGGAAACACATTATACCTTTGAGAACATGCTGTGACCTGCATCTCCTCATTCACTGTAATGAGCAGAGGAGGCTTCATCCTAAACACTACACTGAGACAATTAAACTACTGGGATTATAGAGGGTTTAGTATGTTGTGGTAAATGTATTGTAAAATGAAGTATGTAATCACAAGGTGCCTTCAGCCTACGGCATCAAGAATAGCTAATTAACCTAGTTTTAAAGAATTCCATATTTATTTAGCAAATAAAACTACTGGTAACTTCAGTGAATCTTTTAAGATGCAATGTTAGTTATAGGTACTTTACGCGCCATGCTGCAAATTACATCATTTGGCAATAAATCTTTCTTGTAACACTTATATTTCACACTTCTTTATATATCCTGTGATGGATTTCTAGTACAGACAAGGTCATCATGTTAGAAGTCTGTGTCCAAGTGATCAATCATGTTTTGCTTAAAAGGGCTGACTTGTATATAAAAAAAAAATGATATACTGGCATAGAACTGCACCATAGAAGATTATATAATTACATAAGATGTCATTAAAGATTTAACCATTGGACGAAGGATATACATCTGGTATCGCCAGAAAAAAAAAGGAATATCAAAAGTTAATTCTTGCATTAAAGTTTACGTATGCTCGCACAAACCACACCAGGAAACCACAATCCTGAACATGAAAGGAGGAACTGTGTAATTGAAGTGTGTCTTTGCAGTTTTAATGAGGCATTTTAAAAAAAAAAACTGAAAATCTATTATCGTACATGATATTAATCTGGTGAGCCACAGAGCACAAATATGGAAGGAAATTTGCTGGACCAACAGGAAGTCAAACCTTAATACAGTATTCTGAGCGACTATCACAAATTAAACATGCTGTCAATAAAACAAATTTCTTTTTTTTTTTAAAGAAACATATGAAGGACACTGAATTACTTCAACATTGCTGTATGGTGGGAATAATACACGTGTTATGTGATGCAATGCAATTTGTCCCCATATAAACCAAACTCTAGTACTGAAATGAAATGTCCTGATAATGTATAGGTTTAGACTGTATGGGTAAACGTAAGGGAACGCACGTCCAGATGTTTTAAATGCACTTTGTGTTCAAGCATGAATGCGATTATGTTGCGGGAGAGGGGATGTTAACAAAAGAAATTCCAGCCCACATTTGCAGGTTGAAAGCAGTTTCTATTAGCATACCTATTGTGGTGCGGGAGTAGGCGCGAGGTGACAAAGCAAGTCCTCTTCCGTTTGAATTGTTCTGAACGGAGTTGAGATGTCTTTTGTGTTAGATAAGCGAATTCCCATCCCCCACTCGATCACCCCCCCAGCTCCAGCACGTCCACAAAGACAGACTTGTCTTGAAGATGCAGCATCCTTTGGAATCAGCACATCCACACTGCACACATCATTTCAATGTGATTTATTTATATTTATTCTGTGCTGATGTTGCGAGTTTATTGACCAAAATAAAAAAGAATCGCCTTTTACGTGGCAAAACCTATTCTAGTGTACCTATACAATACAATTATAAAATGAAAACACGGGTATAACAACAGAAACTGTGCCTGCAACAGATGGAATAAAATACGACCATGTGTAACATTAGTTTAAATACCTACTGCACTGCATGGTGTCATTTGTGCACAGCGGAGGACAGTTCAAAGTAGGTTACTCTGCAGACTACAGTACTTGTAAACATTCAGTGCGTAATATTGGTGGGGGAAAAACCACACACAAAGTATTTACTGTATACCACAATGAACGAAATTATGTTTCTCAAAGATCAATTGAATCACAAACTTTATAACCATCCACGTGTAAACATCCCGAGGAAATGACGACTATTTGTGATCAGCAATTACCTGTAAAGTGTTCCACGCTGGACAACGACAAAAAAAAAGCTGTCAATTGGGAAGCCACGTTATCACAGAAGGGTTATCTCTCGAACACAAATCATGTATTCGTTTATTTATTATACTCGAGAAGACGCAGATATCTATTTCGCGTTAATTCCCTCCTCGTGCCGTGCTGTTAAACGTTTAGCTGTTTTCTGATAAGCTGGTAACGTGCACAGAAATGCAGCAGCAGCAGAGCCTGCTTGTTAGAATACATGTTTGGACATGCTCGTGCACGGTTTAGCACAAGCCAACACGCTGTTTTTAATTACAGTGGCCTCATTTGTGCAAGACAGCCGTTCGCTACTCTGCACTAGACATATGCAATACACGCTATCTTTGGTTTATTGCATCGTGTATGCATTCTGATAAAAAATAATAATAATAATAATCGTTTTCTTAAAAATGCATTTTTAAGATATTGTTTCTGGACATCCGAGTCTGTTTGCTGGAGACGTAGTTATATTTTATTACAGCATGAATCAAAAATTGTTGTCTTTGTGTCCGTTTTTATCACTCGCTATATTCACTGAGCTCTTGCACACACTCTACTCACCTTAACCCGCCTCGTTGTCTATTTGCCTATACAGTTTATAATAGTTACAGACTGCTGTCTGTGTTTATATTACAGACAGTGTTTTTTTTATTATTTTAATATTCCGATGTGATGATGTCTTAAACTGCTAAATGCAGTGCTACGGGTTACCTTATAATACAAAATCATGGTTGTAACCGATTTGCCCGTGGCACGACATTTTTCTAAGTGTGCTATAACAAGCAAGAAGGCTATCATATCATTTCCTAAACTAAAGTCATTTTTTTATGTGGATGACCGCACTTGTTTGAAAATCCATGATCTATTAGCAACCTTTCTAAGTTTACTTAAAAATGCAAATTAAACTAGATACGTTGATTTATACTAATGAAGCATGCCAGGTACAAGACACAAGCAGTGCTGTTTTTTTTTTATTGTTTCGGAGATAACAAAGAAAGGAGTTTGCCTGAGGGGTCAGGCATTTGGTTTCAACCCCTTTGCACGATGGCTAGCCAATCAGCTGAGATATGCAAATACAAGCACCACTGCACCGTCCCTTCCCAGTCGCTGACGTCATGTTCACATATTCCCCAGTAGTGCTGTCTGGCGGCTGCTGCTCAGACAGAAAACAGAAAGAGCTGAGTGAGCCGGGGAGGGGCTCTTTTAAGGAATATTGCCATTGCCGGCATTCCAACAATCTAGAATTCTGGTGTCCGTGTTCTATCCGTCCCGTAGAATTTGGGGATCCGGTTTATCAGTACGTCCAGTTTAACCGGATTGCACTGAATACTGACTGCAAAGAAAAAGAGAAGCACTGATTTGGCACCGGACCCCCTGTTCCTTACGAGTCCTACCCTCCTTCCTTAGTTTTTTTCCCCCTTTGTCTGATCTTCCTGATCCCTGGTTACAACCAGACTGCGAAATTTCAAAGATGCCAAGCTCACTTTTTGCCGACATGGACAGGAACGGAAGCAGCGGGGAGACCCACGAGGACCAAAGAGCCCTGCAGATAGCACTGGAGCTTTCTTTGCTCGGTTTGGACAACGATGACAATTCCGTCTACGATAACGAACCGAGAAGAAAGAGCGTCAACATGACCGAGTGCGTCCCAGTTCCAAGCTCAGAGCATGTAGCCGAAATTGTCGGAAGGCAAGGTGCGTAAAAATATGTCAGGGTTTTCAATATTATAATGCTTCTGTCATTTTAACACAACTGACATGTAATCTCTCGTCTGAATAATCACGGGCTGCGCGGCTCTGCACTGTGTGCAGACCTGTTAATGCAGTAAGGGTGAATAACTTGGTGCTATTTTCTATACTGCACGGTCACGGCTGCTACCTGCTGTCTAGGAAGACAAAGAAGTGGAGGCATGCTTGCAGGACACTGACGGAACACTGCCTCACTAACTAATAAAATGCGCTGTTAGCTTTTTGTGTTATTATTTTTATTTGTTGTGGTTTGTGTGTATGTGTGTGTGTAATTATATATATATATATAATATATATATATATATATATATATATATATATATATATATATATATATATATATATATATATCACAGTGTTAGATAAAGTCTGAAACCTGCCAACACTGAGATATTGCATAACAGAACCGAATTTTAAGGTTCATTGCCTGAAAGTTTTTCCTGAATTCCTTAACTTGCAAAAAAAAAAGTCTTGAAACAAACAAACAAAAAACCACAATGATAATAGTTGTGTATAAAACACTTTCTACTGCAGTACTAGGATAGTTTAGCGGTTTTCTTTCTCCTACGACATACTGTAGCCGTTAACATACAGCAGTCTGCTGCAAGCAATCTGCACTCCTCTATTTTTGGAATAACAGCAGCAGTTGCCTTGAATAAGTAACTATGTCAAGATATATCATCATGCTGGTATTCATTATTTTGTATATATTTATTATTATTATTATTATTATTATTATTATTATTATTATTAACATTTAGCTTTTGTCCCCTCCTTTTTTTTCCATTCCTAGGATGTAAAATCAAAGCTCTCAGAGCTAAGACCAACACCTATATCAAGACCCCAGTGCGTGGGGATGAGCCAGTCTTTGTTGTGACTGGCAGAAGGGAAGATGTAGCAATGGCCAGGAGGGAAATCATCTCAGCCGCAGAGCATTTCTCCATGATCCGAGCCTCCAGGAATAAAAACAGCAGCTTGAACGGGGCTGCCACAGTCCCGGGGCCACCCAACCTGCCCGGGCAGACCACCATCCAGGTGCGGGTGCCCTACAGAGTGGTGGGGCTGGTGGTGGGGCCCAAGGGGGCGACCATCAAACGCATCCAGCAGCAGACACACACCTACATCGTCACTCCGAGCAGGGATAAAGAGCCAGTCTTTGAGGTCACGGGCATGCCTGAGAACGTGGACCGAGCCCGGGAGGAGATCGAAGCGCACATCGCCGTGCGCACTGGGGGTCTGATCGAGCTGACAGACGAGAACGACTTCCACGCCAATGGCACCGATGTGGGATTTGAGCTTCATGGCCCAGGGAGCCTGTGGAGCAAGCCCACGCCCAGCATGACCCCCCATGCCGGCCGCAAGCCTTTCTCCAACTACCGCAATGACAGCTCCAGCTCTCTGGGGAGTGCCTCCACAGACTCCTACTTTGGGAACAACAGCAGTTCCAGGCCGGCAGATTACAGCCCAGCAGATTACAGCCCGCCAAGCCCTGCCTTGAGCTACACCGCTTCAAACAATGGCAACAACAACAACAACAACAACAACGTTAACGTCCATGGCAATGGGAATGGATTTATCTATGGGAGTGATGTCATTTCCCCAGATTGCACTGACTTGACCTTCGACTCTCCGCCAGGGTTTGACCCCGCACCTGCCCCACCCGGGTCAACCCTGATCTGGTCCCAGTACGAACGCAACGTGGCCACTTCTACCACCACCGCCACCACCACTGCCATCTATCCAACCAGTGCTTCCACTAACGCCAACGGGATCATTGCGAACCAGAGACGGGTGAACGGCGTGGGGTGCACCGCCAAGCCTCGGCTCTCCCCTCCCTTGCACCACGTCACCGGGGTTGTAGACCATCCTCTGGCACGCAGAGTGCGCAGTGATCCTGGAGGTGGAGGCCTCGGCTTCCCTGGTTATACCAGCAACGGGCTTTCCAGTGGCATTGGCTCTCTCTCGGGGTCCCCCCTGTCTGGGGTCCCCTCTGATTCCTCTTCCTCGAGCTCTTCGTCCAGCTCCTCCTCTACCTCGTCTGGTACAGGGAGGAAGGGCAGCCGGGATTGCTCGGTTTGCTTTGAGAGCGAAGTGATCGCAGCCCTGGTCCCATGTGGCCACAACTTGTTCTGCATGGAATGTGCGAACCGCATCTGTGAGAAAAACGAGCCCAAATGCCCCGTCTGCCACGCTGCAGTTTCTCAGGCTATACGTATATTTTCATAAAATATAAAAAGAGAACAAAAAAATGTTGTTGTACTGCATTATAAAGATATAATAACCAGTATATATAAGTATATAAAGCTGCAGTATCCAAAAAGGGACACAACTTTTCAGGACTTGGGAGGGAAAAATCTCTAACATCTAGTGCATGTTACAAATAATAAAGATTAGTAAATTATAGTAATAGTGAATTTTACAATATATTTATAAAGTTCCAAAAAGTGAACTCATGATTGAGGTACTTAAGTCCTGTAATGTACAGACTGTTAGTGAATGGGCCTTCTGATATTGGAAACATGCTAATTGCAGAGCAAATTGTTGGGTGCTTTGTAGAAAGTCGAGCCGTTCCTGTGGAAAATGAAAATGGGGGGGGGGGGGGGAGATACTGCAGCTTTAGCAAAAAGAATAAAACAACATATCTTATATATATTAAAAAAAATCCACAAGTTT